>NC_092374.1:117885966-118254868 GCF_030028105.1 Mobula birostris | reverse complement strand
TCACTGTGTATACACTCCTCAGTCCCTACCTCTCACTGTGTATACTCTCCTCAGTTCCCTACCTCTCACTGTGTATACTCTCCTCAGATCCCTACATCTCACTGTGTATACACTCATCAGTTCCCTAACTCTCACTGTGTATACACTCCTCAGTTCCCTACCTCTCACTGTGTATACACTCCTCAGTTCTCTAACTCTCACTGTGTATACACTCCTAAGTCCGCTACCTCTCACTGTGTAAACAATCCTCAGACCCCAACTTCTCACTGTGTATACCCTCCTCAGTCCCCTACCTCTCACTGTGCATACACTCCTCAGTCCCCTATCTCTGTGTATACTCTCCTCAGATCCCGATCTCTCACTGTGTATACACACCTCTGTCCCCTACTTTTCAATGTATATGCAAACCTCAGTACCAACCGCTCTGTGTGTATACACCACTAAATCCCCTGCCGCTTACTGTGTATACACTCCTCAGTCCCCTATCTCTCACTGTTTATACACTCCTCAATCCCCTACCTCTCACAGCGTATATACACTCAGTCCCCTACCTCTGTGTATATACTTCTCAGTCCCCTACTTCTCACTGTGTATACACTTCTTAGTCCCCTACCTCTCACTGTGTATACACTCCTCAATCCACTACCACACACTGTGCATACACCCCTCAGTCCCCTACTTTTCAGTGTGTATATAAACCTCAGTCCCCTACCGCTCAGTGTGTATACACTCCTAAATCCCCTACCGCTCACTGTGCATACACTCTTCAGTCCCCTACCTCTCACAGTGTATATACTACTCAGTCCCCTACCTCTGTGTATACACTTCTCAGACCCCTACCTCTCACTGTGTATACACTCCTCAGTCCCCTACCTCTGTGTATATACTCCTCAGATCCTAACCTCTCACTGTGTATTCACACCTCAGCCCTCTACCTCTGTGTATACACTCCTCAGTCCCCTACCTCTCACTGTGTATACACACTTCAGTCCCCTACCTCTCACTGTGTATACAGTCCTCAGTCCCCTACCTCTCACTGTGTATACACTCCTCAGTCCTCTATTGCTCACGGTGTATACACTCCTCAGTTCCCTAACTCTGTGTATACACTCCTCAGTCCCCTACCTCTCACTGTGTATACACTGGTCAATCCCCTACTTCTCACTGTGTATACAGTCCTCAGTTCCCTACCTCTCACTGTGTATACACTCCTCAGTCCCCTACCTCTCACTGTGTATACACACTCATTCCCCTACCTGTCACAGTGTATACACTCCTCAGTTCCCAACCTCTGTGGAAACACTCCTCAGTCCCTTACCTCTCACTGTATATACACTCCTCAGTCCCCTACCACTCACTGTGTATACACTTCTCAGTCCTCTACCTCTCACTGTGTGTACACCTCAAACCCCAACCTCTCACTGTGGATACACACTCAGTCCCCTACCTCTCACAGTGTATACACTCATCAGTCCCCAACCTCTGTGTATACACTCCTCTGTCCCCTACCTCTCACTATGTATTCACACCTCAGTCGCTCTCTCTGTGGAAACACTCCTAGTCCCCTGCCTCTCACTGTGTATGCACTCCTCAGTCCCTTACCTCTGTGTATACACTCCTCAGACCCCTACCTCACACTGTGTATACACTCCTCAGTCCCCAACCTCTGTGTATACACTCCTCAGTCCCCTACCTCTCACTGTGTATGCACTCCTCAGTCCCCTACCTCTCACTGTGTAAACAGTCTTCAGTTCCATACCTCTCACTGTGTACACACTGTTCAGTCCGCTACCTCTCACTGTGTAACAATCCTCAGTCCCCGACCTCTCACTGTGAAAAAATCTCCTCAGTCCCCTACCACTCACTATTTAAACAATAATCAGTCGCCTGCCTCTCACTGTGTATACACTTCTCAGTCCCCTACCTCTCACAGTGCATACACTCCACAGTCACCTACCTCTCACTTTGTATACACTCCTCAGTCACCTACCTCTGTGGAATCACTCCTCAGTCCCCTATCTCTCACTGTGTATACACTGTTCAGTCCCCTACCTCTCACAGTGTATATACTACTCAGTCCCCTACCACTGTGTATACACTCCTCAGACCCCTAGCTCTCACTGTGTAGTACTTCTCAGTCCCCTATCTCTGTGTATATACTCCGCAGATTCCAACCTCTAACTGTGTATACACACCTCAGCCCCCTACCTCTGTATATACACTCCTCAGTCCCCTACCTCTCACTGTGTATACACTCCTCAGTCCCCTACCTCTCACTGTGTATACACTCCTCAGTCCTCTACCGCTCACTGTGTATACACTCCTCAGTCCCCTACCTCTCACTGTGTATACACTCCTCAGTCCTCTACGCTCACTGTGTATACACTCCTCAGTCCCCTACCTTTTACTGTGTATAGAATTCTCAGTCCGCTACCTCTCACAGAGTATACACCCCTCAGTTCCCTAACTCTGTGTATAAACTCCTCAGTCCCCTTCCTCTCACTGTCCATACACTCCTCAGTCCCCTACCTCTCACAGTATATACACTTCTCAGTCCCCTACCTCTCACTGTGTATACTCCTCAGTCCCCAACCTCTCACTGTGTATACACACAGTCGCCTACCTCTCAATGTGTATACACACAGTCGCCTACTTCTCACTGTGTATACACTTCTCAGTCCCCAACCTTTCACTGTGTATACACACTCAGTCCCCTACCTCTCACTGTGTATACACTCCTCAGTCCCTACCTCTCACTGTGTATACACTCCTCAGTTCCCTACCTCTCACTGTGTATACACTCCTCAGTCCCCTACATCTCACTGTGTATACACTCCTAAGTCCGCTACCTCTCACTGTGTAAACAATCCTCAGACCCAACATCTCACTGTGTATACACTCCTCAGTTCCCTACCTCTCACTGTGTATACACTCCTCAGTTCCCTACCTCTCACTGTGCATACACTCCGCACTTCGCTAACTCTGACTGTGTATACACTCCTAAGTCCGCTATCTCTCACTGTGTAAACAATCCTCAGACCCAAACTTCTCACCGTGTATACACTCCTCAGTCCCCTACTTCTCACAGCGTATATACTACTCAGTCCCCTACCTCTGTGTATATACTCCTCAGTCCCCTACCTCTAACTGTGTATATATTTCTTAGTCCCCTACCTTTCACTGTGTATACACTCCTCAATCCACTACCACTCACTGTGCATACACCCCTCAGTCCCCTACTTTTCAGTGTGTGAAAAAACCTCAGTCCCCTACCGCTCGGTGTGTATACACTCCTAAATCCCCTACCGCTAACTCTGTATACACTCTTCAGTCCCCTACCTCTCACAGTGTATATACTACTCAGTCCCCTACCTCTGTGTCTACACTCCTCAGACCCCTACCTCTCACTGCGTATACGCTCCTCAGTCCCCTACCTCTGTGTATATACTCCTCAGATCCTAACCTCTCACTCTGTATTCACACCTCAGCCCTCTACCTCTGTGTATACACACCTCAGTCCCCTACCTCTCACTGTGTATACACACTTCAGTCCCCTACCTCTCACTGTGTATACACTCCTCAGTCCCTTACCTCTCACTGTGTATACACACCTCAGTTCCCTGTGTATACACTCCTCAATCCCCTACCGCTCATGGTGTATACACTCCTCAGTCCCCTACCTTTCATTGTGTATACAATCCTCAGTCCCCTACCTCTCACAGAGTATACAAGCCTCAGTTCCCTGTGTATACATTCCTCAGTCCCCTACCTCTCACTGTGTATACACACTCAGTTCCCTACCTCTCACTGTGTATACACTCCTCAGTCCCCTACCTCTCACTGTGTATACACTTCTCAGTCCTCTACCTCTCACTGTGTGTACACCTCAAACCCCAACCTCTCACTGTGTATACACACTCAGTCCCCTACCTCTCACAGTGTATGCACTCCTCAATCCCCAACCTCTGTGTATACACTCCTCCGCCCCCTACCTCTCACTGTGTATTCTCACCTCAGTCCCCAACCTCTGTGGAAACACTCCTAATCCCCTGCCTCTCACTGTGTATGCACTCCTCAGTCACTTACCTCTGTGTATAAACTCCTCAGACCCCTACCTCACACTGTGTATACACTCCTCAGACCCCAACCTCTGTGTATACACTCCTCAGTCCCCTACCTCTCACTGTGTATGCACATCTCAGTCCCCTACCTCTCACTGTGTAAACACTCCTCAGTTCCCCACCTCTCACTGTGTACAGACTCCTCAGTCCGCTACCTCTCACTGTGTAAACAATCCTCAGTCCCCTACCTCTCACTGTGTATACACACTTCAGTCCCCTGCCTCTCACTGTGTATACACTCCTCAGTCCCCTACCTCTCACTGTGTATACACTCCTCAGTCCCTTACCTCTCACTGTGTATACAATCCTCAGTCCCCTACCTCTCACAGAGTATGCACACCTCAGTTCCCTGTGTATACACTCCTCAATCCCCTACCGCTCATGGTGTATACACTCCTCAGTCCCCTACCTTTCACTGTGTATACAATCCTCAGTCCCCTACTTCTCACAGAGTATACACTTCTCAGTCCTCTACCTTTCACTGTGTGTACACCTCAAACCCCAACCTCTCACTGTGTATACACACTCAGTCCCCTACCTCTCACAGTGTATACACTCCTCAGTCCCCAACCTCTGTGTATACACTCCTCCGCCCCCTATTTCTCACTGTGTATTCACACCTCAGTCCGCTCTCTCTGTGGAAACACTCCTAATCCCCTGCCTCTCACTGTGTATGCACTCCTCAGTAACTTACCTCTGTGTATAATCTCCTCAGACCCCTACCTCACACTGTGTATACACTCCTCAGTCCCCAACCTCTGTGTATACACTCCTCAGTCCCCTACCTCTCACTGTATATGCACATCTCAGTCCCCTACCTCTCACTGTGTAAACACTCCTCAGTTCCCCACCTCTCACTGTGTACACACTCCTCAATCTGCTACCTCTCACTGTGTAAACAATCCTCAGTCCCCGACCTCTCACTGTGAAAAAACTCCTCAGTCCCCTACCACTCACTATGTAAACAATAATCAGTCGCCTACCTCTCACTGTGTATACACTTCTCAGTCCCCTACCTCTCACAGTGCATACACTCCACAGTCACCTACCTCTCACTTTGTATACGCTCCTCTGTCCCCTACCTCTGTGGAATCACTCCTCAGTCCCCTATCTCTCACTGTGTATACACTCCTCAGTCCCCTACCTCTCACAGTGTATATACTACTCAGTCCCCTACCTCTGTGTATACACTCCTCAGACCCCAACCTCTCACTGTGTATACACTCCTCAGTCCCCTACCTCTGTGTCTACACTCCTCAGACCCTACCTCTCACTGCGTATACACTCCTCAGTCCCCTACCTCTGTGTATATACTCCTCAGATCCTAACCTCTCACTCTGTATTCACACCTCAGCCCTCTACCTCTGTGTATACCCGCCTCAGTCCCCTACCTCTCACTGTGTATACACACTTCAGTCCCCTACCTCTCACTGTGTATACACTACTCAGTCCCTTACCTCTCACTGTGTATACACACCTCAGTTCCCTGTGTATACACTCCTCAATCCCCTACCGCTCATGGTTTATACACTCCTCAGTCCCCTACCTTTCACTGTGTATACAATCCTCAGTCCCCTACCTCTCACAGAGTATACAAGCCTCAGTTCCCTGTGTATACACTCCTCAGTCCTCTACCTCTCACTGTGTATACACACTCAGTCCCCTACCTCTCACTGTGTATACACTCCTCAGTCCCCTACCTCTCACTGTGTATACACTTCTCAGTCCCTACCTCTCACAGTGCATACACTACACAGTCACCTACCTCTCACTTTGTATACGCTCCTCTGTCCCCTACCTCTGTGGAATCACTCCTCAGTCCCCTATCTCTCACTGTGTATACACTCCCCAGACCCCTACCTCTCACTGTGTATATACTACTCAGTCCCCTACCTCTCACTGTGTATACACTCCTCAGTCCCCTACCTCTCACTGTGTATACACTCCTCAGTCCCTTACCCCTCACTGTGTATACACTTCTCAGTCCACTAGCTCTCACTGTGTATACAATCCTCAGTCCCCTACCTCTCAAAGAGTATACACACCTCAGTTCCCTGTGTATACACTCCTCAATCCCCTACCGCTCATGGTGTATACACTCCTCAGTCCCCTACCTTTCACTGTGTATACAATCCTCAGTCCCCTACCTCTTACAGAGTATACAAGCCTCAGTTCCCTGTGTATACACTCCTCAGTCCCCTACCTCTCACTGTGTATACACACTCAGTCCCCTACCTCTCACTGTGTATACACTCCTCATTCCCCTACCTCTCACTGTGTATACACTTCTCAGTCCTCTACCTTTCACTGTGTGTACACCTCAAACCCCAACCTCTCACTGTGTATACACACTCAGTCCCCTACCTCTCACAGTGTATACACTCCTCAGTCCCCAACCTCTGTGAATACACTCCTCCGCCCCCTATTTCTCACTGTGTATTCACACCTCAGTCCGCTCTCTCTGTGGAAACACTCCTAATCCCCTGCCTCTCACTGTGTATGCACTCCTCAGTCACTTACCTCTGTGTATAAACTCCTCAGACACCTACCTCACACTGTGTATACACTCCTCAGTCCCCAACCTCTGTGTATACACTCCTCAGTCCCCTACCTCTCACTGTATATGCACATCTCAGTCCCCTACCTCTCACTGTGTAAACACTCCTCAGTTCCCCACCTCTCACTGTGTACACACTCCTCAATCCGCTACCTCTCACTGTGTAAACAATCCTCAGTCCCCGACCTCTCACTGTGTATACACTTCTCAGTCCCCTACCTCTCACAGTGCATACACTCCACAGTCACCTACCTCTCACTTTGTATACGCTCCTCTGTCCCCTACCTCTGTGGAATCACTCCTCAGTCCCCTATCTCTCACTGTGTATACACTCCGCAGTCCCCTACCTCTCACAGTGTATATACTACTCAGTCCCCTACCTCTGTGTCTACACTCCTCAGACCCCTATCTCTCACTGCGTATGCACTCCTCAGTCCCCTACCTCTGTGTATATACTCCTCAGATCCTAACCTCTCACTCTGTATTCACACCTCAGCCCTCTACCTCTGTGTATACACGCCTCAGTCCCCTACCTCTCACTGTGTATACACACTTCAGTCCCCTACCTCTCACTGTGTATACACTCCTCAGTCCCCTACCTCTCACTGTGTATACACTACTCAGTCCCTTACCTCTCACTGTGTATACACACCTGAGTTCCCTGTGTATACACTCCTCAATCCCCTACCGCTCATGGTGTATACACTCCTCAGTCCCCTACCTTTCACTGTGTATACAATCCTCAGTCCCCTACCTCTCACAGAGTATACAAGCCTCAGTTCCCTGTGTATACACTCCTCAGTCCCCTACCTCTCACTGTGTATACACACTCAGTCCCCTACCTCTCACTGTGTATACACTCCTCAGTCCCCTACCTCTCACTGTGTATACACTTCTCAGTCCCCTACCTCTCACAGTGCATACACTACACAGTCACCTACCTCTCACTTTGTATACGCTCCTCTGTCCCCTACCTCTGTGGAATCACTCCTCAGTCCCCTATCTCTCACTGTGTATACACTCCTCAGACCCCTACCTCTCACAGTGTATATACTACTCAGTCCCCTACCTCTGTGTATACGCTCCTCAGACCCCTACCTCTCACTGTGTATACACTCCTCAGTCCCCTATCTCTGTGTATATACTCCTCAGTTTCCAACATCTCACTGTGTATACACACCTCAGCCCCCTACATCTGTATATACACTCCTCAGTCCCCTACCTCTCACTGTGTATACACTCCTCAGTCCCCTACCTCTCACTGTGTATACAGTCCTCAGTCACTCACTGTGTATACACTCCTCAGTCCCCTACCTTCCACTGTGTATACAATCCTCTGTCCGCTACCTCTCACAGAGTATACACTCCTCAGTTCCCTAACTCTGTGTAGACACTCCTCAGTCCCCTACCTCTCACTGTTTATACACTCGTCAGTCCCCTACTTCTCACTGTGCATACAGTCCTCAGTTCCCCACCTCTCACTGTGTATACACTCCTCAGTCCCCTACCTCTCACTGTGTATACACACTCAGTCCCCTACCAGTTACTGTGTATACACTCCTCAGTCTCCAAACTCTGTGTATACACTCCTCATTCCCCTCCTCTCACTGTGTATACAATCCTCAGTCCGCTACCTCTCACAGATTATACACTCCTCAGTTCCCTAACTCTGTGTAGACACTCCTCAGTCCCCTACCTCTCACTGTGTATACACTCGTCAGTCCCCTACTTCTCACTGTGCATACAGTCCTCAGTTCCGTACCTCTCACTGTGTATACACTCCACAGTCCCCTACCTCTCACTGTGTATACACACTCAGTCCCCTACCTGTTACTGTGTATACACTCCTCAGTCTCCAAACTCTGTGTATACACTCCTCAGTCCCCTTCCTCTCACTGTGTATACACTCCTCAGTCCCCTACCTCTCACAGTGTATACACTTCTCAGTCCCCTACCTCTCACTGTGTATACTCCTCAGTCCCCAACCTCTCACTGTGTATACACACAGTCGCCTACCTCTCACTGTGTATACACTTCCCAGTCCCCTAACTCTCATTGTGTATACACCTCAGTCCCCAACCTCTCACTGTGTATACACACTCAGTCCCATACCTCTCACAGTGTATACACTCCTCAGTCCCCAACCTCTGTGTATTCACTCCTCATTCCCCTACCTCTCACTGTGTATACACTCCTCAGTCCCTACCTCTCACTGTGTATACACTCCTCAGTTTTCTACCTCTCACTGTGTATACACTCCTCAGTCCCCTACATCTCACTGTGTATACACTCATTAGTTCCCTAACTCTCACTGTGTATACACTCCTCAGTTCCCTACCTCTCACTATGTATACACTCCTGAGTTCCCTAACTCTCACTGTGTATACACTCCTAAGTCAGCTACCTCTCACTGTGTAAACAATCCTCAGACCCCAACTTCTCACTGTGTATACACTCCTCAGTCCCCTACCTCTCACTGTGCATACACTCCTCAGTCCCCTATCTCTGTGTATACTCTCCTCAGATCCCGATCTCTCACTGTGTATACACACCTCAGTCGCCTACTTTTCAGTGTATATGCAAACCTCAGTCCCCAACCGCTCTGTGTGTATACACTACTAAATCCCCTGCCGCTTACTGTGTATACACTCCTCAGTCCCCTATATCTCACTGTTTATACACTCCACAATCCCCTACCTCTCACAGCGTATATACTACTCAGTCCCCTACCTCTGTGTATATACTTCTCAGTCCCCTACCTCTCACTGTGTATACACTTCTTAGTCCCTTACCTCTCACTGTGTATACACTCCTCAATCCACTACCACGCACTGTGCATACACCCCTCAGGCCCCTACTTTTCAGTGTGTATAAAAACCTCAGTCCCCTTCCGCTCAGTGTGTATACACTCCTAAATCCCCTACCGCTCACTGTGTATACACTCTTCAGTCCCCTACCTCTCACAGTGTATATACTACTCAGTCCCCTACCTCTGTGTATACACTCCTCAGACCCCTACCTCTCACTGTGTATACACTCCTCAGTCCCCTACCTCTCACTGTGTATACACACTTCAGTCCCCTACCTCTCACTGTGTATACACTCCTCAGTCCCCTACCTCTCACTGTGTATACACTACTCAGTCCCTTACCTCTCACTGTGTATACACACCTCAGTTCCCTGTGTATACACTCCTCAATCCCCTACCGCTCATGATGTATACACTCCTCAGTCCCCTACCTTTCACTGTGTATACAATCCTCAGTCCCCTACCTCTCACAGAGTATACAAGCCTCAGTTCCCTGTGTATACACTCCTCAGTCCCCTACCTCTCACTGTGTATACACACTCAGTCCCCTACCTCTCACTGTGTATACACTCCTCAGTCCCCTACCTCTCACTGTGTATACACTTCTCAGTCCTCTACCTCTCACTGTGTGTACACCTCAAACCCCAACCTCTCACTGTGTATACACACTCAGTCCCCTACCACTCACAGTGTATACACTCCTCTGTCCCCAACCTCTGTGTATACACTCCACCGCCCCCTACCTCTCACTGTGTATTCACACCTCAGTCGCTTACCTCTGTGTATACACTCCTCAGACCCCTACCTCGCACTGTGTATACAGTCCCCAACCTCTGTGTATACACTCCTCAGTCCCCTACCTCTCACTGTGTATGCACATCTCAGTCCCCTACCTCTCACTGTGAAAACACTCCTCAGTTCCCCACCTCTCACTGTGTACACACTCCTCAGTCCGCTACCTCTCACTGTGTAAACAATCCTCAGTTCCCGACCTCTCACTGTGAAAAAACTCCTCAGTCCCCTACCACTCACTATGGAAACAATAATCAGTCGCCTACCTCTCACTGTGTATACACTTCTCAGTCCCCTACCTCTCACAGTGCATACACTACACAGTCACCTACCTCTCACTTTGTATACACTTCTCAGTCCCCTACCTCTCACAGTGCATACACTACACAGTCACCTACCTCTCACTTTGTATACGCTCCTCTGTCCCCTACCTCTGTGGAATCACTCCTCAGTCCCCTATCTCTCACTGTGTATACATTCCCCAGACCCCTACCTCTCACTGTGTATACACTCCTCTGTCCCCTACCTCTCACTGTGTATATACTACTCAGTCCCCTACCTCTGTGTATACGCTCCTAAGACCGCTACCTCTCACTGTGTATACACTCCTCAGTCCCCTATCTCTGTGTATATACTCCTCAGTTTCCAACCTCTCACTGTGTATACACACCTCAGCCCCCTACCTCTGTATATACACTCCTCAGTCCCCTACCTCTCACTGTGTATACACTCCTCAGTCCCCTACCTCTCACTGTGTATACAGTCCTCAGTCACTCACTGTGTATACACTCCTCAGTCCCCTACCTTTCACTGTGTATACAATCCTCAGTCCGCTACCTCTCACAGAGTATACACTCCTCAGTTCCCTAACTCTGTGTAGACACTCCTCAGTCCCCTACCTCTCACTGTGTATACACTCGTCAGTCCCCTACTTCTCACTGTGCATACAGTCCTCAGTTCCCTACCTCTCACTGTGTATACACTCCTCAGTCCCCTACCTCTCACTGTGTATACACACTCAGTCCCCTACCTGTTACTGTGTATACACTCCTCAGTCTCCAAACTCTGTGTATACACTCCTCAGTCGCCTTCCTCTCACTGTGTATACACACCTCAGTTCCCTGTGTATACACTCCTCAATCCCCGACCGCTCATGGTGTATACACTCCTCAGTCCCCTACCTTTCACTGTGTATACAATCCTCAGTCCCCTACCTCTCACAGAGTATACAAGCCTCAGTTCCCTGTGTATACACTCCTCAGTCCCCTACCTCTCACTGTGTATACACACTCAGTCCCCTACCTCTCACTGTGTATACACTCCTCAGTCCCCTACCTCTCACTGTGTATACACTTCTCAGTCCTCTACCTCTCACTGTGTGTACACCTCAAACCCCAACCTCTCACTGTGTATACACACTCAGTCCCCTACCACTCACAGTGTAAACACTCCTCTGTCCCCAACCTCTGTGTATACACTCCACCGCCCCCTACCTCTCACTGTGTATTCACACCTCAGTCGCTTACCTCTGTGTATACACTCCTCAGACCCCTACCTCGCACTGTGTATACAGTCCCCAACCTCTGTGTATACACTCCTCAGTCCCCTACCTCTCACTGTGTATGCACATCTCAGTCCCCTACCTCTCACTGTGAAAACACTCCTCAGTTCCCCACCTCTCACTGTGTACACACTCCTCAGTCCGCTACCTCTCACTGTGTAAACAATCCTCAGTTCCCGACCTCTCACTGTGAAAAAACTCCTCAGTCCCCTACCACTCACTATGGAAACAATAATCAGTCGCCTACCTCTCACTGTGTATACACTTCTCAGTCCCCTACCTCTCACAGTGCATACACTACACAGTCACCTACCTCTCACTTTGTATACACTTCTCAGTCCCCTACCTCTCACAGTGCATACACTACACAGTCACCTACCTCTCACTTTGTATACGCTCCTCTGTCCCCTACCTCTGTGGAATCACTCCCCAGTCCCCTATCTCTCACTGTGTATACACTCCCCAGACCCCTACCTCTCACTGTGTATACACTCCTCTGTCCCCTACCTCTCACTGTGTATATACTACTCAGTCCCCTACCTCTGTGTATACGCTCCTCAGACCCCTACCTCTCACTGTGTATACACTCCTCATTCCCCTATCTCTGTGTATATACTCCTCAGTTTCCAACCTCTCACTGTGTATACACACCTCAGCCCCCTACCTCTGTATATACACTCCTCAGTCCCCTACCTCTCACTGTGTATACACTCCTCAGTCCCCTACCTCTCACTGTGTATACAGTCCTCAGTCACTCACTGTGTATACACTCCTCAGTCCCCTACCTTTCACTGTGTATACAATCCTCAGTCCGCTACCTCTCACAGAGTATGCACTCCTCAGTTCCCTAACTCTGTGTAGACACTCCTCAGTCCCCTACCTCTCACTGTGTATACACTCGTCAGTCCCCTACTTCTCACTGTGCATACAGTCCTCAGTTCCCTACCTCTCACTGTGTATACACTCCTCAGTCCCCTACCTCTCACTGTGTATACACACTCAGTCCCCTACCTGTTACTGTGTATACACTCCTCAGTCTCCAAACTCTGTGTATACACTCCTCAGTCGCCTTCCTCTCACTGTGTATACACTCCTCATTCCCCTTCCTCTCACTGTGTATACAATCCTCAGTCCGCTACCTCTCACAGATTATACACTCCTCAGTTCCCCAACTCTGTGTAGACACTCCTCAGACCCCTACCTCTCACTGTGTATACACTCGTCAGTCCCCTACTTCTCACTGTGCATACAGCCCTCAGTTCCCTACCTCTCACTGTGTATACACTCCACAGTCCCCTACCTCTCACTGTGTATACACACTCAGTCCCCTACCTGTTACTGTGTATACACTCCTCAGTCTCCAAACTCTGTGTATACACTCCTCAGTCCCCTTCCTCTCACTGTGTATACACTCCTCAGTCCCCTAACTCTCAGAGTGTATACACTTCTCAGTCCCCTACCTCTCACTGTGTATACTCCTCAGTCCCCAACCTCTCACTGTGTATACACACAGTCGCCTACCTCTCACTGTGTATACACTTCCCAGTCCCCTAACTCTCATTTTGTATACACCTCAGTCCCCAACCTCTCACTGTGTATACACACTCAGTCCCCTACCTCTCACAGTGTATACACTCCTCAGTCCCCAACCTCTGTGTATTCACTCCTCATTCCCCTACCTCTCACTGTGTATACACTCCTCAGTCCCTACCTCTCACTGTGTATACACTCCTCAGTTCCCTACCTCTCACTGTGTATACACTCCTCAGTCCCCAACCTCTGTGTATACACTCCTCAGTCCCCTACCTCTCACTGTATATGCACATCTCAGTCCCCTACCTCTCACTGTGTAAACACTCCTCAGTTCCCCACCTCTCACTGTGTACACACTCCTCAATCTGCTACCTCTCACTGTGTAAACAATCCTCAGTCCCCGACCTCTCACTGTGAAAAAACTCCTCAGTCCCCTACCACTCACTATGTAAACAATAATCAGTCGCCTACCTCTCACTGTGTATACACTTCTCAGTCCCCTACCTCTCACAGTGCATACACTCCACAGTCACCTACCTCTCACTTTGTATACGCTCCTCTGTCCCCTACCTCTGTGGAATCACTCCTCAGTCCCCTATCTCTCACTGTGTATACACTCCTCAGTCCCCTACCTCTCACAGTGTATATACTACTCAGTCCCCTACCTCTGTGTATACACTCCTCAGACCCCTACCTCTCACTGTGTATACACTCCTCAGTCCCCTACCTCTGTGTCTACACTCCTCAGACCCCTACCTCTCACTGCGTATACACTCCTCAGTCCCCTACCTCTGTGTATATACTCCTCAGATCCTAACCTCTCACTCTGTATTCACACCTCAGCCCTCTACCTCTGTGTATACCCGCCTCAGTCCCCTACCTCTCACTGTGTATACACACTTCAGTCCCCTACCTCTCACTGTGTATACACTACTCAGTCCCTTACCTCTCACTGTGTATACACACCTCAGTTCCCTGTGTATACACTCCTCAATCCCCTACCGCTCATGATGTATACACTCCTCAGTCCCCTACCTTTCACTGTGTATACAATCCTCAGTCCCCTACCTCTCACAGAGTATACAAGCCTCAGTTCCCTGTGTATACACTCCTCAGTCCTCTACCTCTCACTGTGTATACACACTCAGTCCCCTACCTCTCACTGTGTATACACTCCTCAGTCCCCTACCTCTCACTGTGTATACACTTCTCAGTCCCCTACCTCTCACAGTGCATACACTACACAGTCACCTACCTCTCACTTTGTATACGCTCCTCTGTCCCCTACCTCTGTGGAATCACTCCTCAGTCCCCTATCTCTCACTGTGTATACACTCCCCAGACCCCTACCTCTCACTGTGTATATACTACTCAGTCCCCTACCTCTCACTGTGTATACACTCCTCAGTCCCCTACCTCTCACTGTGTATACACTCCTCAGTCCCTTACCCCTCACTGTGTATACAATCCTCAGTCCCCTACCTCTCAAAGAGTATACACACCTCAGTTCCCTGTGTATACACTCCTCAATCCCCTACCGCTCATGGTGTATACACTCCTCAGTCCCCTACCTTTCACTGTGTATACAATCCTCAGTCCCCTACCTCTCACAGAGTATACAAGCCTCAGTTCCCTGTGTATACACTCCTCAGTCCCCTACCTCTCACTGTGTATACACACTCAGTCCCCTACCTCTCACTGTGTATACACTCCTCATTCCCCTACCTCTCACTGTGTATACACTTCTCAGTCCTCTACCTTTCACTGTGTGTACACCTCAAACCCCAACCTCTCACTGTGTATACACACTCAGTCCCCTACCTCTCACAGTGTATACACTCCTCAGTCCCCAACCTCTGTGAATACACTCCTCCGCCCCCTATTTCTCACTGTGTATTCACACCTCAGTCCGCTCTCTCTGTGGAAACACTCCTAATCCCCTGCCTCTCACTGTGTATAAACTCCTCAGTCACTTACCTCTGTGTATAAACTCCTCAGACACCTACCTCACACTGTGTATACACTCCTCAGTCCCCAACCTCTGTGTATACACTCCTCAGTCGCCTTCCTCTCACTGTGTATACACTCCTCATTCCCCTTCCTCTCACTGTGTATACAATCCTCAGTCCGCTACCTCTCACAGATTATACACTCCTCAGTTCCCCAACTCTGTGTAGACACTCCTCAGACCCCTACCTCTCACTGTGTATACACTCGTCAGTCCCCTACTTCTCACTGTGCATACAGTCCTCAGTTCCCTACCTCTCACTGTGTATACACTCCACAGTCCCCTACCTCTCACTGTGTATACACACTCAGTCCCCTACCTGTTACTGTGTATACACTCCTCAGTCTCCAAACTCTGTGTATACACTCCTCAGTCCCCTTCCTCTCACTGTGTATACACTCCTCAGTCCCCTAACTCTCAGAGTGTATACACTTCTCAGTCCCCTACCTCTCACTGTGTATACTCCTCAGTCCCCAACCTCTCACTGTGTATACACACAGTCGCCTACCTCTCACTGTGTATACACTTCCCAGTCCCCTAACTCTCATTTTGTATACACCTCAGTCCCCAACCTCTCACTGTGTATACACACTCAGTCCCCTACCTCTCACAGTGTATACACTCCTCAGTCCCCAACCTCTGTGTATTCACTCCTCATTCCCCTACCTCTCACTGTGTATACACTCCTCAGTCCCTACCTCTCACTGTGTATACACTCCTCAGTTCCCTACCTCTCACTGTGTATACACTCCTCAGTCCCCAACCTCTGTGTATACACTCCTCAGTCCCCTACCTCTCACTGTATATGCACATCTCAGTCCCCTACCTCTCATTGTGTAAACACTCCTCAGTTCCCCACCTCTCACTGTGTACACACTCCTCAATCTGCTACCTCTCACTGTGTAAACAATCCTCAGTCCCCGACCTCTCACTGTGAAAAAACTCCTCAGTCCCCTACCACTCACTATGTAAACAATAATCAGTCGCCTATCTCTCACTGTGTATACACTTCTCAGTCCCCTACCTCTCACAGTGCATACACTCCACAGTCACCTACCTCTCACTTTGTATACGCTCCTCTGTCCCCTACCTCTGTGGAATCACTCCTCAGTCCCCTATCTCTCACTGTGTATACACTCCTCAGTCCCCTACCTCTCACAGTGTATATACTACTCAGTCCCCTACCTCTGTGTATACACTCCTCAGACCCCTACCTCTCACTGTGTATACACTCCTCAGTCCCCTACCTCTGTGTCTACACTCCTCAGACCCCTACCTCTCACTGCGTATACACTCCTCAGTCCCCTACCTCTGTGTATATACTCCTCAGATCCTAACTTCTCACTCTGTATTCACACCTCAGCCCTCTACCTCTGTGTATACCCGCCTCAGTCCCCTACCTCTCACTGTGTATACACACTTCAGTCCCCTACCTCTCACTGTGTATACACTACTCAGTCCCTTACCTCTCACTGTGTATACACACCTCAGTTCCCTGTGTATACACTCCTCAATCCCCTACCGCTCATGGTTTATACACTCCTCAGTCCCCTACCTTTCACTGTGTATACAATCCTCAGTCCCCTACCTCTCACAGAGTATACAAGCCTCAGTTCCCTGTGTATACACTCCTCAGTCCTCTACCTCTCACTGTGTATACACACTCAGTCCCCTACCTCTCACTGTGTATACACTCCTCAGTCCCCTACCTCTCACTGTGTATACACTTCTCAGTCCCCTACCTCTCACAGTGCATACACTCCACAGTCACCTACCTCTCACTTTGTATACGCTCCTCTGTCCCCTACCTCTGTGGAATCACTCCTCAGTCCCCTATCTCTCACTGTGTATACACTCCCCAGACCCCTACCTCTCACTGTGTATATACTACTCAGTCCCCTACCTCTCACTGTGTATACACTCCTCAGTCCCCTACCTCTCACTGTGTATACACTCCTCAGTCCCTTACCCCTCACTGTGTATACACTTCTCAGTCCACTAGCTCTCACTGTGTATACAATCCTCAGTCCCCTACCTCTCAAAGAGTATACACACCTCAGTTCCCTGTGTATACACTCCTCAATCCCCTACCGCTCATGGTGTATACACTCCTCAGTCCCCTACCTTTCACTGTGTATACAATCCTCAGTCCCCTTCCTCTCACAGAGTATACAAGCCTCAGTTCCCTGTGTATACACTCCTCAGTCCCCTACCTCTCACTGTGTATACACACTCAGTCCCCTACCTCTCACTGTGTATACACTCCTCATTCCCCTACCTCTCACTGTGTATACACTTCTCAGTCCTCTACCTTTCACTGTGTGTACACCTCAAACCCCAACCTCTCACTGTGTATACACACTCAGTCCCCTACCTCTCACAGTGTATACACTCCTCAGTCCCCAACCTCTGTGAATACACTCCTCCGCCCCCTATTTCTCACTGTGTATTCACACCTCAGTCCGCTCTCTCTGTGGAAACACTCCTAATCCCCTGCCTCTCACTGTGTATGCACTCCTCAGTCACTTACCTCTGTGTATAAACTCCTCAGACACCTACCTCACACTGTGTATACACTCCTCAGTCCCCAACCTCTGTGTATACACTCCTCAGTCCCCTACCTCTCACTGTATATGCACATCTCAGTCCCCTACCTCTCACTGTGTAAACACTCCTCAGTTCCCCACCTCTCACTGTGTACACACTCCTCAATCCGCTACCTCTCACTGTGTAAACAATCCTCAGTCCCCGACCTCTCACTGTGAAAAAACTCCTCAGTCCCCTACCACTCACTATGTAAACAATAATCAGTCGCCTACCTCTCACTGTGTATACACTTCTCAGTCCCCTACCTCTCACAGTGCATACACTCCACAGTCACCTACCTCTCACTTTGTATACGCTCCTCTGTCCCCTACCTCTGTGGAATCACTCCTCAGTCCCCTATCTCTCACTGTGTATACACTCCGCAGTCCCCTACCTCTCACAGTGTATATACTACTCAGTCCCCTACCTCTGTGTCTACACTCCTCAGACCCCTATCTCTCACTGCGTATGCACTCCTCAGTCCCCTACCTCTGTGTATATACTCCTCAGATCCTAACCTCTCACTCTGTATTCACACCTCAGCCCTCTACCTCTGTGTATACACGCCTCAGTCCCCTACCTCTCACTGTGTATACACACTTCAGTCCCCTACCTCTCACTGTGTATACACTCCTCAGTCCCCTACCTCTCACTGTGTATACACTACTCAGTCCCTTACCTCTCACTGTGTATACACACCTGAGTTCCCTGTGTATACACTCCTCAATCCCCTACCGCTCATGGTGTATACACTCCTCAGTCCCCTACCTTTCACTGTGTATACAATCCTCAGTCCCCTACCTCTCACAGAGTATACAAGCCTCAGTTCCCTGTGTATACACTCCTCAGTCCCCTACCTCTCACTGTGTATACACACTCAGTCCCCTACCTCTCACTGTGTATACACTCCTCAGTCCCCTACCTCTCACTGTGTATACACTTCTCAGTCCCCTACCTCTCACAGTGCATACACTACACAGTCACCTACCTCTCACTTTGTATACGCTCCTCTGTCCCCTACCTCTGTGGAATCACTCCTCAGTCCCCTATCTCTCACTGTGTATACACTCCTCAGACCCCTACCTCTCACAGTGTATATACTACTCAGTCCCCTACTCTGTGTATACGCTCCTCAGACCCCTACCTCTCACTGTGTATACACTCCTCAGTCCCCTATCTCTGTGTATATACTCCTCAGTTTCCAACATCTCACTGTGTATACACACCTCAGCCCCCTACATCTGTATATACACTCCTCAGTCCCCTACCTCTCACTGTGTATACACTCCTCAGTCCCCTACCTCTCACTGTGTATACAGTCCTCAGTCACTCACTGTGTATACACTCCTCAGTCCCCTACCTTCCACTGTGTATACAATCCTCTGTCCGCTACCTCTCACAGAGTATACACTCCTCAGTTCCCTAACTCTGTGTAGACACTCCTCAGTCCCCTACCTCTCACTGTTTATACACTCGTCAGTCCCCTACTTCTCACTGTGCATACAGTCCTCAGTTCCCTACCTCTCACTGTGTATACACTCCTCAGTCCCCTACCTCTCACTGTGTATACACACTCAGTCCCCTACCAGTTACTGTGTATACACTCCTCAGTCTCCAAACTCTGTGTATACACTCCTCATTCCCCTCCTCTCACTGTGTATACAATCCTCAGTCCGCTACCTCTCACAGATTATACACTCCTCAGTTCCCTAACTCTGTGTAGACACTCCTCAGTCCCCTACCTCTCACTGTGTATACACACTCAGTCCCCTACCTGTTACTGTGTATACACTCCTCAGTCTCCAAACTCTGTGTATACACTCCTCAGTCCCCTTCCTCTCACTGTGTATACACTCGTCAGTCCCCTACTTCTCACTGTGCATACAGTCCTCAGTTCCTACCTCTCACTGTGTATACACTCCACAGTCCCCTACCTCTCACTGTGTATACACACTCAGTCCCTACCTGTTACTGTGTATACACTCCTCAGTCTCCAAACTCTGTGTATACACTCCTCAGTCCCCTTCCTCTCACTGTGTATACACTCCTCAGTCCCCTACCTCTCACAGTGTATACACTTCTCAGTCCCCTACCTCTCACTGTGTATACTCCTCAGTCCCCAACCTCTCACTGTGTATACACACAGTCGCCTACCTCTCACTGTGTATACACTTCCCAGTCCCCTACCTCTCACTGTGTATACACACTCCGTTCCCTACCTCTCACTGTGTATACACTCCTCAGTCCCCTACCTCTCACTGTGTATACACACTCAGTCCCCCTACCTGTTACTGTGTATACACTCCTCAGTCTCCGAACTCTGTGTATACACTCCTCAGTCGCCTTCCTCTCACTGTGTATACACACCTCAGTTCCCTGTGTATACACTCCTCAATCCCCTACCGCTCATGGTGTATACACTCCTCAGTCCCTACCTTTCACTGTGTATACAATCCTCAGTCCCCTACCTCTCACAGAGTATACAAGCCTCAGTTCCCTGTGTATACACTCCTCAGTCCCCTACCTCTCACTGTGTATACACACTCAGTCCCCTACCTCTCACTGTGTATACACTCCTCAGTCCCCTACCTCTCACTGTGTATACACTTCTCAGTCCTCTACCTCTCACTGTGTGTACACCTCAAACCCCAACCTCTCACTGTGTATACACACTCAGTCCCCTACCACTCAGAGTGTATACACTCCTCTGTCCCCAACCTCTGTGTATACACTCCACCGCCCCCTACCTCTCACTGTGTATTCACACCTCACTCGCTTACCTCTGTGTATACACTCCTCAGACCCCTACCTCGCACTGTGTATACAGTCCCCAACCTCTGTGTATACACTCCTCAGTCCCCTACCTCTCACTGTGTATGCACATCTCAGTCCCCTACCTCTCACTGTGAAAACACTCCTCAGTTCCCCACCTCTCACTGTGTACACACTCCTCAGTCCGCTACCTCTCACTGTGTAAACAATCCTCAGTTCCCGACCTCTCACTGTGAAAAAACTCCTCAGTCCCCTACCACTCACTATGGAAACAATAATCAGTCGCCTACCTCTCACTGTGTATACACTTCTCAGTCCCCTACCTCTCACAGTGCATACACTACACAGTCACCTACCTCTCACTTTGTATACACTTCTCAGTCCCCTACCTCTCACAGTGCATACACTACACAGTCACCTACCTCTCACTTTGTATACGCTCCTCTGTCCCCTACCTCTGTGGAATCACTCCCCAGTCCCCTATCTCTCACTGTGTATACACTCCCCAGACCCCTACCTCTCACTGTGTATACACTCCTCTGTCCCCTACCTCTCACTGTGTATATACTACTCAGTCCCCTACCTCTGTGTATACGCTCCTCAGACCCCTACCTCTCACTGTGTATACACTCCTCATTCCCCTATCTCTGTGTATATACTCCTCAGTTTCCAACCTCTCACTGTGTATACACACCTCAGCCCCCTACCTCTGTATATACACTCCTCAGTCCCCTACCTCTCACTGTGTATACACTCCTCAGTCCCCTACCTCTCACTGTGTATACAGTCCTCAGTCACTCACTGTGTATACACTCCTCAGTCCCCTACCTTTCACTGTGTATACAATCCTCAGTCCGCTACCTCTCACAGAGTATGCACTCCTCAGTTCCCTAACTCTGTGTAGACACTCCTCAGTCCCCTACCTCTCACTGTGTATACACTCGTCAGTCCCCTACTTCTCACTGTGCATACAGTCCTCAGTTCCCTACCTCTCACTGTGTATACACTCCTCAGTCCCCTACCTCTCACTGTGTATACACACTCAGTCCCCTACCTGTTACTGTGTATACACTCCTCAGTCTCCAAACTCTGTGTATACACTCCTCAGTCGCCTTCCTCTCACTGTGTATACACTCCTCATTCCCCTTCCTCTCACTGTGTATACAATCCTCAGTCCGCTACCTCTCACAGATTATACACTCCTCAGTTCCCCAACTCTGTGTAGACACTCCTCAGACCCCTACCTCTCACTGTGTATACACTCGTCAGTCCCCTACTTCTCACTGTGCATACAGTCCTCAGTTCCCTACCTCTCACTGTGTATACACTCCACAGTCCCCTACCTCTCACTGTGTATACACACTCAGTCCCCTACCTGTTACTGTGTATACACTCCTCAGTCTCCAAACTCTGTGTATACACTCCTCAATCCCCTTCCTCTCACTGTGTATACACTCCTCAGTCCCCTAACTCTCAGAGTGTATACACTTCTCAGTCCCCTACCTCTCACTGTGTATACTCCTCAGTCCCCAACCTCTCACTGTGTATACACACAGTCGCCTACCTCTCACTGTGTATACACTTCCCAGTCCCCTAACTCTCATTTTGTATACACCTCAGTCCCCGACCTCTCACTGTGTATACACACTCAGTCCCCTACCTCTCACAGTGTATACACTCCTCAGTCCCCAACCTCTGTGTATTCACTCCTCATTCCCCTACCTCTCACTGTGTATACACTCCTCAGTCCCTACCTCTCACTGTGTATACACTCCTCAGTTCCCTACCTCTCACTGTGTATACACTCCTCAGTCCCCAACCTCTGTGTATACACTCCTCAGTCCCCTACCTCTCACTGTATATGCACATCTCAGTCCCCTACCTCTCACTGTGTAAACACTCCTCAGTTCCCCACCTCTCACTGTGTACACACTCCTCAATCTGCTACCTCTCACTGTGTAAACAATCCTCAGTCCCCGACCTCTCACTGTGAAAAAACTCCTCAGTCCCCTACCACTCACTATGTAAACAATAATCAGTCGCCTACCTCTCACTGTGTATACACTTCTCAGTCCCCTACCTCTCACAGTGCATACACTCCACAGTCACCTACCTCTCACTTTGTATACGCTCCTCTGTCCCCTACCTCTGTGGAATCACTCCTCAGTCCCCTATCTCTCACTGTGTATACACTCCTCAGTCCCCTACCTCTCACAGTGTATATACTACTCAGTCCCCTACCTCTGTGTATACACTCCTCAGACCCCTACCTCTCACTGTGTATACACTCCTCAGTCCCCTACCTCTGTGTCTACACTCCTCAGACCCCTACCTCTCACTGCGTATACACTCCTCAGTCCCCTACCTCTGTGTATATACTCCTCAGATCCTAACCTCTCACTCTGTATTCACACCTCAGCCCTCTACCTCTGTGTATACCCGCCTCAGTCCCCTACCTCTCACTGTGTATACACACTTCAGTCCCCTACCTCTCACTGTGTATACACTACTCAGTCCCTTACCTCTCACTGTGTATACACACCTCAGTTCCCTGTGTATACACTCCTCAATCCCCTACCGCTCATGGTTTATACACTCCTCAGTCCCCTACCTTTCACTGTGTATACAATCCTCAGTCCCCTACCTCTCACAGAGTATACAAGCCTCAGTTCCCTGTGTATACACTCCTCAGTCCTCTACCTCTCACTGTGTATACACACTCAGTCCCCTACCTCTCACTGTGTATACACTCCTCAGTCCCCTACCTCTCACTGTGTATACACTTCTCAGTCCCCTACCTCTCACAGTGCATACACTACACAGTCACCTACCTCTCACTTTGTATACGCTCCTCTGTCCCCTACCTCTGTGGAATCACTCCTCAGTCCCCTATCTCTCACTGTGTATACACTCCCCAGACCCCTACCTCTCACTGTGTATATACTACTCAGTCCCCTACCTCTCACTGTGTATACACTCCTCAGTCCCCTACCTCTCACTGTGTATACACTCCTCAGTCCCTTACCCCTCACTGTGTATACAATTCTCAGTCCACTAGCTCTCACTGTGTATACAATCCTCAGTCCCCTACCTCTCAAAGAGTATACACACCTCAGTTCCCTGTGTATACACTCCTCAATCCCCTACCGCTCATGGTGTATACACTCCTCAGTCCCCTACCTTTCACTGTGTATACAATCCTCAGTCCCCTACCTCTCACAGAGTATACAAGCCTCAGTTCCCTGTGTATACACTCCTCAGTCCCCTACCTCTCACTGTGTATACACACTCAGTCCCCTACCTCTCACTGTGTATACACTCCTCATTCCCCTACCTCTCACTGTGTATACACTTCTCAGTCCTCTACCTTTCACTGTGTGTACACCTCAAACCCCAACCTCTCACTGTGTATACACACTCAGTCCCCTACCTCTCACAGTGTATACACTCCTCAGTCCCCAACCTCTGTGAATACACTCCTCCGCCCCCTATTTCTCACTGTGTATTCACACCTCAGTCCGCTCTCTCTGTGGAAACACTCCTAATCCCCTGCCTCTCACTGTGTATGCACTCCTCAGTCACTTACCTCTGTGTATAAACTCCTCAGACACCTACCTCACACTGTGTATACACTCCTCAGTCCCCAACCTCTGTGTATACACTCCTCAGTCCCCTACCTCTCACTGTATATGCACATCTCAGTCCCCTACCTCTCACTGTGTAAACACTCCTCAGTTCCCCACCTCTCACTGTGTACACACTCCTCAATCCGCTACCTCTCACTGTGTAAACAATCCTCAGTCCCCGACCTCTCACTGTGAAAAAACTCCTCAGTCCCCTACCACTCACTATGTAAACAATAATCAGTCGCCTACCTCTCACTGTGTATACACTTCTCAGTCCCCTACCTCTCACAGTGCATACACTCCACAGTCACCTACCTCTCACTTTGTATACGCTCCTCTGTCCCCTACCTCTGTGGAATCACTCCTCAGTCCCCTATCTCTCACTGTGTATACACTCCGCAGTCCCCTACCTCTCACAGTGTATATACTACTCAGTCCCCTACCTCTGTGTCTACACTCCTCAGACCCCTATCTCTCACTGCGTATGCACTCCTCAGTCCCCTACCTCTGTGTATATACTCCTCAGATCCTAACCTCTCACTCTGTATTCACACCTCAGCCCTCTACCTCTGTGTATACACGCCTCAGTCCCCTACCTCTCACTGTGTATACACACTTCAGTCCCCTACCTCTCACTGTGTATACACTCCTCAGTCCCCTACCTCTCACTGTGTATACACTACTCAGTCCCTTACCTCTCACTGTGTATACACACCTGAGTTCCCTGTGTATACACTCCTCAATCCCCTACCGCTCATGGTGTATACACTCCTCAGTCCCCTACCTTTCACTGTGTATACAATCCTCAGTCCCCTACCTCTCACAGAGTATACAAGCCTCAGTTCCCTGTGTATACACTCCTCAGTCCCCTACCTCTCACTGTGTATACACACTCAGTCCCCTACCTCTCACTGTGTATACACTCCTCAGTCCCCTACCTCTCACTGTGTATACACTTCTCAGTCCCCTACCTCTCACAGTGCATACACTACACAGTCACCTACCTCTCACTTTGTATACGCTCCTCTGTCCCCTACCTCTGTGGAATCACTCCTCAGTCCCCTATCTCTCACTGTGTATACACTCCTCAGACCCCTACCTCTCACAGTGTATATACTACTCAGTCCCCTACCTCTGTGTATACGCTCCTCAGACCCCTACCTCTCACTGTGTATACACTCCTCAGTCCCCTATCTCTGTGTATATACTCCTCAGTTTCCAACATCTCACTGTGTATACACACCTCAGCCCCCTACATCTGTATATACACTCCTCAGTCCCCTACCTCTCACTGTGTATACACTCCTCAGTCCCCTACCTCTCACTGTGTATACAGTCCTCAGTCACTCACTGTGTATACACTCCTCAGTCCCCTACCTTCCACTGTGTATACAATCCTCTGTCCGCTACCTCTCACAGAGTATACACTCCTCAGTTCCCTAACTCTGTGTAGACACTCCTCAGTCCCCTACCTCTCACTGTTTATACACTCGTCAGTCCCCTACTTCTCACTGTGCATACAGTCCTCAGTTCCCTACCTCTCACTGTGTATACACTCCTCAGTCCCCTACCTCTCACTGTGTATACACACTCAGTCCCCTACCAGTTACTGTGTATACACTCCTCAGTCTCCAAACTCTGTGTATACACTCCTCATTCCCCTCCTCTCACTGTGTATACAATCCTCAGTCCGCTACCTCTCACAGATTATACACTCCTCAGTTCCCTAACTCTGTGTAGACACTCCTCAGTCCCCTACCTCTCACTGTGTATACACTCGTCAGTCCCCTACTTCTCACTGTGCATACAGTCCTCAGTTCCCTACCTCTCACTGTGTATACACTCCACAGTCCCCTACCTCTCACTGTGTATACACACTCAGTCCCCTACCTGTTACTGTGTATACACTCCTCAGTCTCCAAACTCTGTGTATACACTCCTCAGTCCCCTTCCTCTCACTGTGTATACACTCCTCAGTCCCCTACCTCTCACAGTGTATACACTTCTCAGTCCCCTACCTCTCACTGTGTATACTCCTCAGTCCCCAACCTCTCACTGTGTATACACACAGTCGCCTACCTCTCACTGTGTATACACTTCCCAGTCCCCTAACTCTCATTGTGTATACACCTCAGTCCCCAACCTCTCACTGTGTATACACACTCAGTCCCATACCTCTCACAGTGTATACACTCCTCAGTCCCCAACCTCTGTGTATTCACTCCTCATTCCCCTACCTCTCACTGTGTATACACTCCTCAGTCCCTACCTCTCACTGTGTATACACTCCTCAGTTTTCTACCTCTCACTGTGTATACACTCCTCAGTCCCCTACATCTCACTGTGTATACACTCATTAGTTCCCTAACTCTCACTGTGTATACACTCCTCAGTTCCCTACCTCTCACTATGTATACACTCCTGAGTTCCCTAACTCTCACTGTGTATACACTCCTAAGTCAGCTACCTCTCACTGTGTAAACAATCCTCAGACCCCAACTTCTCACTGTGTATACACTCCTCAGTCCCCTACCTCTCACTGTGCATACACTCCTCAGTCCCCTATCTCTGTGTATACTCTCCTCAGATCCCGATCTCTCACTGTGTATACACACCTCAGTCGCCTACTTTTCAGTGTATATGCAAACCTCAGTCCCCAACCGCTCTGTGTGTATACACTACTAAATCCCCTGCCGCTTACTGTGTATACACTCCTCAGTCCCCTATATCTCACTGTTTATACACTCCACAATCCCCTACCTCTCACAGCGTATATACTACTCAGTCCCCTACCTCTGTGTATATACTTCTCAGTCCCCTACCTCTCACTGTGTATACACTTCTTAGTCCCTTACCTCTCACTGTGTATACACTCCTCAATCCACTACCACGCACTGTGCATACACCCCTCAGGCCCCTACTTTTCAGTGTGTATAAAAACCTCAGTCCCCTTCCGCTCAGTGTGTATACACTCCTAAATCCCCTACCGCTCACTGTGTATACACTCTTCAGTCCCCTACCTCTCACAGTGTATATACTACTCAGTCCCCTACCTCTGTGTATACACTCCTCAGACCCCTACCTCTCACTGTGTATACACTCCTCAGTCCCCTACCTCTCACTGTGTATACACACTTCAGTCCCCTACCTCTCACTGTGTATACACTCCTCAGTCCCCTACCTCTCACTGTGTATACACTACTCAGTCCCTTACCTCTCACTGTGTATACACACCTCAGTTCCCTGTGTATACACTCCTCAATCCCCTACCGCTCATGATGTATACACTCCTCAGTCCCCTACCTTTCACTGTGTATACAATCCTCAGTCCCCTACCTCTCACAGAGTATACAAGCCTCAGTTCCCTGTGTATACACTCCTCAGTCCCCTACCTCTCACTGTGTATACACACTCAGTCCCCTACCTCTCACTGTGTATACACTCCTCAGTCCCCTACCTCTCACTGTGTATACACTTCTCAGTCCTCTACCTCTCACTGTGTGTACACCTCAAACCCCAACCTCTCACTGTGTATACACACTCAGTCCCCTACCACTCACAGTGTATACACTCCTCTGTCCCCAACCTCTGTGTATACACTCCACCGCCCCCTACCTCTCACTGTGTATTCACACCTCAGTCGCTTACCTCTGTGTATACACTCCTCAGACCCCTACCTCGCACTGTGTATACAGTCCCCAACCTCTGTGTATACACTCCTCAGTCCCCTACCTCTCACTGTGTATGCACATCTCAGTCCCCTACCTCTCACTGTGAAAACACTCCTCAGTTCCCCACCTCTCACTGTGTACACACTCCTCAGTCCGCTACCTCTCACTGTGTAAACAATCCTCAGTTCCCGACCTCTCACTGTGAAAAAACTCCTCAGTCCCCTACCACTCACTATGGAAACAATAATCAGTCGCCTACCTCTCACTGTGTATACACTTCTCAGTCCCCTACCTCTCACAGTGCATACACTACACAGTCACCTACCTCTCACTTTGTATACACTTCTCAGTCCCCTACCTCTCACAGTGCATACACTACACAGTCACCTACCTCTCACTTTGTATACGCTCCTCTGTCCCCTACCTCTGTGGAATCACTCCTCAGTCCCCTATCTCTCACTGTGTATACATTCCCCAGACCCCTACCTCTCACTGTGTATACACTCCTCTGTCCCCTACCTCTCACTGTGTATATACTACTCAGTCCCCTACCTCTGTGTATACGCTCCTAAGACCGCTACCTCTCACTGTGTATACACTCCTCAATCCCCTATCTCTGTGTATATACTCCTCAGTTTCCAACCTCTCACTGTGTATACACACCTCAGCCCCCTACCTCTGTATATACACTCCTCAGTCCCCTACCTCTCACTGTGTATACACTCCTCAGTCCCCTACCTCTCACTGTGTATACAGTCCTCAGTCACTCACTGTGTATACACTCCTCAGTCCCCTACCTTTCACTGTGTATACAATCCTCAGTCCGCTACCTCTCACAGAGTATACACTCCTCAGTTCCCTAACTCTGTGTAGACACTCCTCAGTCCCCTACCTCTCACTGTGTATACACTCGTCAGTCCCCTACTTCTCACTGTGCATACAGTCCTCAGTTCCCTACCTCTCACTGTGTATACACTCCTCAGTCCCCTACCTCTCACTGTGTATACACACTCAGTCCCCTACCTGTTACTGTGTATACACTCCTCAGTCTCCAAACTCTGTGTATACACTCCTCAGTCGCCTTCCTCTCACTGTGTATACACACCTCAGTTCCCTGTGTATACACTCCTCAATCCCCTACCGCTCATGGTGTATACACTCCTCAGTCCCCTACCTTTCACTGTGTATACAATCCTCAGTCCCCTACCTCTCACAGAGTATACAAGCCTCAGTTCCCTGTGTATACACTCCTCAGTCCCCTACCTCTCACTGTGTATACACACTCAGTCCCCTACCTCTCACTGTGTATACACTCCTCAGTCCCCTACCTCTCACTGTGTATACACTTCTCAGTCCTCTACCTCTCACTGTGTGTACACCTCAAACCCCAACCTCTCACTGTGTATACACACTCAGTCCCCTACCACTCACAGTGTATACACTCCTCTGTCCCCAACCTCTGTGTATACACTCCACCGCCCCCTACCTCTCACTGTGTATTCACACCTCAGTCGCTTACCTCTGTGTATACACTCCTCAGACCCCTACCTCGCACTGTGTATACAGTCCCCAACCTCTGTGTATACACTCCTCAGTCCCCTACCTCTCACTGTGTATGCACATCTCAGTCCCCTACCTCTCACTGTGAAAACACTCCTCAGTTCCCCACCTCTCACTGTGTACACACTCCTCAGTCCGCTACCTCTCACTGTGTAAACAATCCTCAGTTCCCGACCTCTCACTGTGAAAAAACTCCTCAGTCCCCTACCACTCACTATGGAAACAATAATCAGTCGCCTACCTCTCACTGTGTATACACTTCTCAGTCCCCTACCTCTCACAGTGCATACACTACACAGTCACCTACCTCTCACTTTGTATACACTTCTCAGTCCCCTACCTCTCACAGTGCATACACTACACAGTCACCTACCTCTCACTTTGTATACGCTCCTCTGTCCCCTACCTCTGTGGAATCACTCCCCAGTCCCCTATCTCTCACTGTGTATACACTCCCCAGACCCCTACCTCTCACTGTGTATACACTCCTCTGTCCCCTACCTCTCACTGTGTATATACTACTCAGTCCCCTACCTCTGTGTATACGCTCCTCAGACCCCTACCTCTCACTGTGTATACACTCCTCATTCCCCTATCTCTGTGTATATACTCCTCAGTTTCCAACCTCTCACTGTGTATACACACCTCAGCCCCCTACCTCTGTATATACACTCCTCAGTCCCCTACCTCTCACTGTGTATACACTCCTCAGTCCCCTACCTCTCACTGTGTATACAGTCCTCAGTCACTCACTGTGTATACACTCCTCAGTCCCCTACCTTTCACTGTGTATACAATCCTCAGTCCGCTACCTCTCACAGAGTATGCACTCCTCAGTTCCCTAACTCTGTGTAGACACTCCTCAGTCCCCTACCTCTCACTGTGTATACACTCGTCAGTCCCCTACTTCTCACTGTGCATACAGTCCTCAGTTCCCTACCTCTCACTGTGTATACACTCCTCAGTCCCCTACCTCTCACTGTGTATACACACTCAGTCCCCTACCTGTTACTGTGTATACACTCCTCAGTCTCCAAACTCTGTGTATACACTCCTCAGTCGCCTTCCTCTCACTGTGTATACACTCCTCATTCCCCTTCCTCTCACTGTGTATACAATCCTCAGTCCGCTACCTCTCACAGATTATACACTCCTCAGTTCCCCAACTCTGTGTAGACACTCCTCAGACCCCTACCTCTCACTGTGTATACACTCGTCAGTCCCCTACTTCTCACTGTGCATACAGTCCTCAGTTCCCTACCTCTCACTGTGTATACACTCCACAGTCCCCTACCTCTCACTGTGTATACACACTCAGTCCCCTACCTGTTACTGTGTATACACTCCTCAGTCTCCAAACTCTGTGTATACATTTCTCAGTCCCCTTCCTCTCACTGTGTATACACTCCTCAGTCCCCTAACTCTCAGAGTGTATACACTTCTCAGTCCCCTACCTCTCACTGTGTATACTCCTCAGTCCCCAACCTCTCACTGTGTATACACACAGTCGCCTACCTCTCACTGTGTATACACTTCCCAGTCCCCTAACTCTCATTTTGTATACACCTCAGTCCCCAACCTCTCACTGTGTATACACACTCAGTCCCCTACCTCTCACAGTGTATACACTCCTCAGTCCCTACCTCTCACTGTGTATACACTCCTCAGTTCCCTACCTCTCACTGTGTATACACTCCTCAGTCCCCTACATCTCACTGTGTATACACTCATTAGTTCCCTAACTCTCACTGTGTATACACTCCTCAGTTCCCTACCTCTCACTGTGTATACACTCCTAAGTCCACTACCTCTCACTGTGTAAACAATCCTCAGACCCCAACTTCTCACTGTGTATACACTCCTCAGTCCCCTACCTCTCACTGTGCATACACTCCTCAGTCCCCTATCTCTGTGTATACTCTCCTCAGATCCCGATCTCTCACTTTGTATAAACACCTCAGTCCCCTACTTTTCAGTGTATATGCAAACCTCAGTCCCCAACCGCTCTGTATGTATACACTACTAAATCCCCTGCCGCTTACTGTGTATACACTCCTCAGTCCCCTATCTCTCACTGTTTATACACTCCACAATCCCCTACCTCTCACAGCGTATATACTACTCAGTCCCCTACCTCTGTGTATATACTTCTCAGTCCCCTACCTCTCACTGTGTATACACTTCTTAGTCCCCTACCTCTCACTGTGTATACACTCCTCAATCCACTACCACGCACTGTGCATACATCCCTCAGTCCCCTACTTTTCAGTGTGCATAAAAACCTCAGTCCCCTACCGCTCAGTGTGTATACACTCCTAAATCCCCTACCGCTCACTGTGTATACACTCTTCAGTCCCCTACCTCTCACACTGTATATACTATTCAGTCCCCTACCTCTGTGTATATACTCCTCAGATCCTAACCTCTCACTGTGTATTCACACCTCAGCCCTCCACCTCTGTGTATACATTCCTCAGTCCCCTACCTCTCACTTGTATACACACTTCAGTCCCCTACCTCTCACTGTGTATACAGTCCTCAGTCCCCTACCTCTCACAGAGTATACACTCCTCAGTTCTCTACCACTCACGGTGTATACACTCCTCAGTCCCCCACCTTTCACTATGTATACAATCCTCAGTCCGCTACTTCTCACAGAGTATACACTCCTCAGTTCCCTAACTCTGTGTATACACTCCTCAGTCCCCTACCTCTCACTGTGTATACACTGGTCAATCCCCTACTTCTCACTGTGTATACAGTCCTCAGTTCCCTACCTCTCACTGTGTATACACTCCTCAGTCCCCTACCTCTCACTGTGTATACACTTCTCAGTCGTCTACCTCTCACAGTGCATACACTCCACAGTCACCTACCTCTCACTTTGTATACGCTCCTCTGTCCCCTACCTCTGTGGAATCACTCCTCAGTCCCCTATCTCTCACTGTGTATACACTCCTCAGTCCCGTACCTCTCACAGTGTATATACTACTCAGTCCCCTACCTCTGTGTATACACTCCTCAGACCCCTACCTCTCACTGTGTATACACTCCTCAGTCCCCTACCTCTGTGTCTACACTCCTCAGACCCCTACCTCTCACTGCTTATACACTCCTCAGTCCCCTACCTCTGTGTATATACTCCTCAGATCCTAACCTCTCACTCTGTATTCACACCTCAGCCCTCTACCTCTGTGTATACACGCCTCAGTCCCCTACCTCTCACTGTGTATACACACTTCAGTCCCCTACCTCTCACTGTGTATACACTCCTCAGTCCCCTACCTCTCACTGTGTATACACTCCTCAGTCCCTTACCTCTCACTGTGTATACACACATCAGTTCCCTGTGTATACACTCCTCAATCCCCTACCGCTCATGGTGTATACACTCCTCAGTCCCCTACCTTTCACTGTGTATACAATCCTCAGTCCCCTACCTCTCACAGAGTGTTCAAGCCTCAGTTCCCTGTGTATACACTCCTCAGTCCCCTACCTCTCACTGTGTATACACACTCAGTCCCCTACCTCTCACTGTGTATACACTCCTCAGTCCCCTACCTCTCACTGTGTATACACTTCTCAGTCCTCTACCTCTCACTGTGTGTACACCTCAAACCCCAACCTCTCACTGTGTACACACACTCAGTCCCCTACCACTCACAGTGTATACAATCCTCAGTCCCCAACCTCTGTGTATACACTCCACCGCCCCCTACCTCTCACTGTGTATTCACACCTCAGTCGCTTACCTCTGTGTATACACTCCTCAGACCCCTACCTCACACTGTGTATACACTCCTCAGTCCCCAACCTCTGTGTATACACTCCTCAATCCCCTACCTCTCACAGTGTATGCACGTCTCAGTCCCCTACCTCTCACTGTGAAAACACTCCTCAGTTCCCCACCTCTCACTGTGTACACATTCCTCAGTCCGCTACCTCTCACTGTGTAAACAATCCTCAGTTCCCGACCTCTCACTGTGAAAAAACTCCTCAGTCCCCTACCACCCACTATGTAAACAATAATCAGTCGCCTACCTCTCACTGTGTATACACTCCTCAGTCCCCTATCTCTCACTGTGTATACACTCCTCAAACCCCTACCTCTCACTGTGTATATACTACTCAGTCCCCTACCTCTGTGTATACGCTCCTCAGTCCCCTACCTCTCACTGTGTATACACTCCTCAGTCCCCTATCTCTGTGTATATACTCCTCAGTTTCCAACCTGTCACAGTGTATACACACCTCAGCCCCCTACCTCTGTATATACACTCCTCAGTCCCCTACCTCTCACTGTGTATACACTCCTCAGTCCCCTACCTCTCACTGTGTATACAGTCCTCAGTCACTCACTGTGTATACACTCCTCAGTCCCCTACCTTTCACTGTGTATACAATCCTCAGTCCGCTACCTCTCACAGAGTATACACTCCTCAGTTCCCTAACTCTGTGTAGACACTCCTCAGTCCCCTACCTCTCACTGTGTATACACTCGTCAGTCCCCTACTTCTCACTGTGCATACAGTCCTCAGTTCCCTACCTCTCACTGTGTATACACTCCTCAGTCCCCAACCTCTCACTGTGTATACACACTCAGTCCCCTACCTGTTACTGTGTATACACTCCTCAGTCTCCAAACTCTGTGTATACACTCCTCAGTCGCCTTCCTCTCACTGTGTATACACTCCTCATTCCCCTTCCTCTCACTGTGTATACAATCCTCAGTCCGCTACCTCTCACAGATTATACACTCCTCAGTTCCCCAACTCTGTGTAGACACTCCTCAGTCCCCTACCTCTCACTGTGTATACACTCGTCAGTCCCCTACTTCTCACTGTGCATACAGTCCTCAGTTCCCTACCTCTCACTGTGTATACACTCCACAGTCCCCTACCTCTCACTGTGTATACACACTCAGTCCCCTACCTGTTACTGTGTATACACTCCTCAGTCTCCAAACTCTGTGTATACACTCCTCAGTCCCCTACCTCTCACAGTGTATACACTTCTCAGTCCCCTACCTCTCACTGTGTATACACTTCTCAGTCGTCTACCTCTCACTGTGTGTACACCTCAAACCCCAACCTCTCACTGTGTATACACACTCAGTCCCCTACCACTCACAGTGTATACACTCCTCAGTCCCCAACCTCTGTGTATACACTCCTCCGCCCCCTACCTCTCACTGTGTATTCACACCTCAGTCGCTTACCTCTGTGTATACACTCCTCAGACCCCTACCTCACACTGTGTATACACTCCTCAGTCCCCTACTTTTCAGTGTATATGCAAACCTCAGTCCCCAACCGCTCTGTGTGTAGATACTACTAAATCCCCTGCCGCTTACTGTGTATACACTCCTCAGTCCCCTATATCTCACTGTTTATACACTCCACAATCCCCTACCTCTCACAGCGTATATACTACTCAGTCCCCTACCTCTGTGTATATACTTCTCAGTCCCCTACCTCTCAATGTGTATACACTTCTTAGTCCCCTACCTCTCACTGTGTATACACTCCTCAATCCACTACCACGCACTGTGCATACACCCCTCAGTCCCCTACTTTTCAGTGTGTATAAAAACCTCAGTCCCCTACCGCTCAGTGTGTATACACTCCTAAATCCCCTACCGCTCACTCTGTATACACTCTTCAGTCCCGTACCTCTCACAGTGTATATACTACTCAGTCCCCTACCTCTGTGTATACACTCCTCAGACCCCTACCTCTCACTGTGTATACACTCCTCAGTCCCCTACCTCTGTGTATATACTCCTCAGATCCTAACCTCTCACTGTGTATTCACACCTCAGCCCTCTACCTCTGCGTATACATTCCTCATTCCCCTACCTCTCACTTGTATACACACTTCAGTCCCCTACCTCTCACTGTGTATACAGTCCTCAGTCCCCTACCTCTCACTTTGTATACACTCCTCAGTCCTCTACCGCTCACGGTGTATACACTCCTCAGTCCCCCACCTTTCACTATGTATACAATCCTCAGTCCGCTACTTCTCACAGAGTATACACTCCTCAGTTCCCTAACTCTGTGTATACACTCCTCAGTCCCCTACCTCTCACTGTGTATACACTGGTCAATCCCCTACTTCTCACTGTGTATACAGTCCAAAGTTCCCTACGTCTCACTGTGTATACACTCCTCAGTCCCCTACCTCTCACTGTGTATACAGTCCTCAGTCACTCACTGTGTATACACTCCTCAGTCCCCTACCTTTCACTGTGTATACAATCCTCAGTCCGCTACCTCTCACAGAGTATACACTCCTCAGTTCCCTAACTCTGTGTAGACACTCCTCAGTCCCCTACCTCTCACTGTGTATACACTCGTCAGTCCCCTACTTCCCACTGTGCATACAGTCCTCAGTTCCCTACCTCTCACTGTGTATACACTCCTCAGTCCCCTACCTCTCACTGTGTATACACTCCTCAGTCCCCTACATCTCACTGTGTATACACTCATTAGTTCCCTAACTCTCACTGTGTATACACTCCTCAGTTCCCTACCTCTCACTATGTATACACTCCTCAGTTCCCTAACTCTCACTGTGTATACACTCCTAAGTCCGCTACCTCTCACTGTGTAAACAATCCTCAGACCCCAACTTCTCACTGTGTATACACTCCTCAGTCCCCTACCTCTCACTGTACATACGCTCCTCAGTCCCCTATCTCTGTGTATACTCTCCTCAGATCCCGATCTCTCACTGTGTATACACACCTCAGTCCCCTACTTTTCAGTGTATATGCAAACCTCAGTCCCCAACCGCTCTGTGTGTAGATACTACTAAATCCCCTGCCGCTTACTGTGTATACACTCCTCAGTCCCCTATATCTCACTGTTTATACACTCCACAATCCCCTACCTCTCACAGCGTATATACTACTCAGTCCCCTACCTCTGTGTATATACTTCTCAGTCCCCTACCTCTCAATGTGTATACACTTCTTAGTCCCCTACCTCTCACTGTGTATACACTCCTCAATCCACTACCACGCACTGTGCATACACCCCTCAGTCCCCTACTTTTCAGTGTGTATAAAAACCTCAGTCCCCTACCGCTCAGTGTGTATACACTCCTAAATCCCCTACCGCTCACTCTGTATACACTCTTCAGTCCCGTACCTCTCACAGTGTATATACTACTCAGTCCCCTACCTCTGTGTATACACTCCTCAGACCCCTACCTCTCACTGTGTATACACTCCTCAGTCCCCTACCTCTGTGTATATACTCCTCAGATCCTAACCTCTCACTGTGTATTCACACCTCAGCCCTCTACCTCTGCGTATACATTCCTCATTCCCCTACCTCTCACTTGTATACACACTTCAGTCCCCTACCTCTCACTGTGTATACAGTCCTCAGTCCCCTACCTCTCACTTTGTATACACTCCTCAGTCCTCTACCGCTCACGGTGTATACACTCCTCAGTCCCCCACCTTTCACTATGTATACAATCCTCAGTCCGCTACTTCTCACAGAGTATACACTCCTCAGTTCCCTAACTCTGTGTATACACTCCTCAGTCCCCTACCTCTCACTATGTATACACTGGTCAATCCCCTACTTCTCACTGTGTATACAGTCCAAAGTTCCCTACCTCTCACTGTGTATACACTCCTCAGTCCCCTACCTCTCACTGTGTATACAGTCCTCAGTCACTCACTGTGTATACACTCCTCAGTCCCCTACCTTTCACTGTGTATACAATCCTCAGTCCGCTACCTCTCACAGAGTATACACTCCTCAGTTCCCTAACTCTGTGTAGACACTCCTCAGTCCCCTACCTCTCACTGTGTATACACTCGTCAGTCCCCTACTTCCCACTGTGCATACAGTCCTCAGTTCCCTACCTCTCACTGTGTATACACTCCTCAGTCCCCTACCTCTCACTGTGTATACACTCCTCATTCCCCTTCCTCTCACTGTGTATACACTCCTCAGTCTCCAAACTCTGTGTATACACTCCTCAGTCGCCTTCCTCTCACTGTGTATACACTCCTCATTCCCCTTCCTCTCACTGTGTATACAATCCTCAGTCCGCTACCTCTCACAGATTATACACTCCTCAGTTCCCCAACTCTGTGTAGACACTCCTCAGTCCCCTACCTCTCACTGTGTATACACTCGTCAGTCCCCTACTTCTCACTGTGCATACAGTCCTCAGTTCCCTACCTCTCACTGTGTATACACTCCACAGTCCCCTACCTCTCACTGTGTATACACACTCAGTCCCCTACCTGTTACTGTGTATACACTCCTCAGTCTCCAAACTCTGTGTATACACTCCTCAGTCCCCTTCCTCTCACTGTGTATACACTCCTCAGTCCCCTACCTCTCACAGTGTATACACTTCTCAGTCCCCTACCTCTCACTGTGTATACTCCTCAGTCCCCAACCTCTCACTGTGTATACACACAGTCGCCTACCTCTCACTGTGTATACACTTCCCAGTCCCCTAACTCTCATTGTGTATACACCACAGTCCCCAACCTCTCACTGTGTATACACACTCAGTCCCCTACCTCTCACAGTGTATACACTCCTCAGTCCCCAACCTCTGTGGATTCACTCCTCATTCCCCTACCTCTCACTGTGTATACACTCCTCAGTCCCTACCTCTCACTGTGTATACACTCCTCAGTTCCCTACCTCTCACTGTGTATACACTCCTCAGTCCCCTACATCTCACTGTGTATACACTCATTAGTTCCCTAACTCTCACTGTGTATACACTCCTCAGTTCCCTACCTCTCACTATGTATACACTCCTCAGTTCCCTAACTCTCACTGTGTATACACTCCTAAATCCGCTACCTCTCACTGTGTAAACAATCCTCAGACCCCAACTTCTCACTGTGTATACACTCCTCAGTCCCCTACCTCTCACTGTGCATACACTCCTCAGTCCCCTATCTCTGTGTATACTCTCCTCAGATCCCGATCTCTCACTGTGTATACACACCTCAGTCCCCTACTTTTCAGTGTATATGCAAACCTCAGTCCCCAACCGCTCTGTGTGTAGATACTACTAAATCCCCTGCCGCTTACTGTGTATGCACTCCTCAGTCCCCTATATCTCACTGTTTATACACTCCACAATCCCCTACCTCTCACAGCGTATATACTACTCAGTCCCCTACCTCTGTGTATATACTTCTCAGTCCCCTACCTCTCACTGTGTATACACTTCTTAGTCCCCTACCTCTCACTGTGTATACACTCCTCAATCCACTACCACGCACTGTGCATACACCCCTCAGTCCCCTACTTTTCAGTGTGCATAAAAACCTCAGTCCCCTACCGCTCAGTGTGTATACACTCCTAAATCCCCTACCGCTCACTGTGTATACACTCTTCAGTCCCCTACCTCTCACAGTGTATATACTACTCAGTCCCCTACCTCTGTGTATACACTCCTCAGACCCCTACCTCTCACTGTGTATACACTCCTCAGTCCCCTACCTCTGTGTATATACACCTCAGATCCTAACCTCTCACTGTGTATTCACACCTCAGCCCTCTACCTCTGCGTATACATTCCTCAGTCCCCTACCTCTCACTTGTATACACACTTCAGTCCCCTACCTCTCACTGTGTATACAGTCCTCAGTCCCCTACCTCTCACTGTGTATACACTCCTCAGTCCTCTACCGCTCACGGTGTATACACTCCTCAGTCCCCCACCTTTCACTATGTATACAATACTCAGTCCGCTACTTCTCACAGAGTATACACTCCTCAGTTCCCTAACTCTGTGTATACACTCCTCAGTCCCCTACCTCTCACTGTGTATACACTGGTCAATCCCCTACTTCTCACTGTGTATACAGTCCTCAGTTCCCTACCTCTCACTGTGTATACACTCCTCAGTCCCCTACCTCTCACTGTGTATACACACTCATTCCCCTACCTGTCACAGTGTATACACTCCTCAGTCCCCAACCTCTGTGGAAACACTCCTCAGTCCCCTACCACTTACTGTGTATACACTCCTCAGTCCCCTACCACTCACTGTGTATACACTTCTCAGTCCTCTACCTCTCACTGTGTGTACACCTCAAACCCCAACCTCTCACTGTGTATACACAGTCAGTCCCCTACCTCTCACAGTGTATACACTCATCAGTCCCCAACCTCTGTGTATACTCTCCTCCGTCCCCTACCTCTCACTATGTATTCACACCTCAGTCGCTCTCTCTGTGGAAACACTCCTAGTCCCCTGCCTCTCACTGTGTATGCACTCCTCAGTCCCTTACCTCTGTGTATACACTCCTCAGACCCCTACCTCACACTGTGTATACACTCCTCAGTCCCCAACCTCTGTGTATACACTCCTCAGTCCCCTACCTCTCACTGTGTATGCACTCCTCAGTCCCCTACCTCTCACTGTGTAAACACTCCTCAGTTCCCTACCTCTCACTGTTTACACACTTCTCAGTCCGCTACCTCTCACTGTGTAACAATACTCAGTCCCCGACCTCTCACTGTGAAAAAACTCCTCAGTCCCCTACCACTCACTTTGTAAACAATAATCAGTCGCCTACCTCTCACTGTGTATACACTTCTCAGTCCCCTACCTCTCACAGTGCATACACTCCACAGTCACCTACCTCTCACTGTGTATACACTCCTCAGTTCTCTACCGCTCACTGTGTATACACTCCTCAGTCTCCTACCTTTCACTGTGTATACAATTCTCAGTCCGCTACCTCTCACAGAGTATAAACCCCTCAGTTCCCTAACTCTGTGTATACACTCCTCAGTCCCCTACCTCTCACTGTGTATACACACTCATTCCCCTACCTGTTACTGTGTATACACTCCTCAGTCTCCAACCTCTGTGTATACACTCCTCAGTCCCCTTCCTCTCACTGTGTATGCACTCCTCAGTCCCCTACCTCTCACAGTGTATACACTTCTCAGTCCCCTACCTCTCACTGTGTATACTCCTCAGTCCCCAACCTCTCACTGTGTATACACACAGTCGCCTACCTCTCAATGTGTATACACACAGTCGCCTACCTCTCACTGTGTATACACACAGTCGCCTACTTCTCACTGTGTATACACTTCTCAGTCCCCTAACTCTCAGTGTGTATACACCTCAGTCCCCAAACTTTCACTGTGTATACACACTCAGTCCCCTACCTCTCACTGTGTATACACTCCTCAGCCCCCTACCTCTGTATATACACTCCTCAGTCCCCTACCTCTCACTGAGTATACACTCCTCAGTCCCCTACCGCTCAATGTGTATACACTCCTCAGTCCCAGACCACTCACTGTCAATACACTCTCAGTCCCCTGCCTCTCACTGTGTAGAAACTCCTCAGTCCCCTACTGCTCACTGTGTATTCACACCTCAGTCCCCTACCTCTGTGGAAACACTCCTCAGTCCCATGCTTCTCACTGTGTATACACCCCTCAGTCCCTTACCTCTATGTATACACTCCACAGACCCCTACCTCACACTGTGTATACACTCCTCGGTCCCCTAGCTCTTTGTATACAATCCTCAGTCCCCTACTTTTCAGTGTGTATCCAAGCCACAGTCCACTACCGCTCAGTCTGTATACACTACTAAATCCCCTACCGCTCACTGTGTATACACTCCTCAGTCCCCAACCTCTCACTGTGTATACACACTTCAGTCCCTTACCTCTCACTGTGTGTACACTTCTCAGTCCACTAGCTCTCACAGTGTATACAATCCTCAGTCCCCTACCTCTCACAGAGTATACACACCTCAGTTCCCTGTGTATACACTCCTCAATCCCCTACCGCTCATGGTGTATACACTCCTCAGTCCCCTACCTTTCACTGTGTATACAATCCTCAGTCCCCTACCTCTCACAGAGTATACAAGCCTCAGTTCCCTGTGTATACACTCCTCAGTCCCCTACCTCTCACTGTGTATACACACTCAGTCCCCTACCTGTCACTGTGTATACACTCCTCAGTCCACAACCTCTGTGTATACCCTCCTCAGTCCCCTACCTCTCACTGTGTATACACTCCTCAGTCCCCTACCTCTCACTGTGTATACACTTCTCAGTCGTCTACCTCTCACTGTGTGTACACCTCAAACCCCAACCTCTCACTGTGTATACACACTCAGTCCCCTACCACTCACAGTGTATACACTCCTCAGTCCCCAACCTCTGTGTATACACTCCTCCGCCCCCTACCTCTCACTGTGTATTCACACCTCAGTCTCCTCTCTCTGTGGAAACACTCCTAATCCCCTGCCTCTCACTGTGTATGCACTCCTCAGTCGCTTACCTCTGTATATACACTCCTCAGTCCCCTACCTCTCACTGTGTATACACTCCTCAGTCCCCTATCTCTCACTGTGTATACAGTCCTCAGTCACTCACTGTATATACACTCCTCAGTCCCCTACCTTTCACTGTGTATACAATCCTCAGTCCGCTACCTCTCACAGAGTATACACTCCTCAGTTCCCTAACTCTGTGTAGACACTCCTCAGTCCCCTACTTTTCAGTGTATATGCAAACCTCAGTCCCCAACCGCTCTGTGTGTATACACTACTAAATCCCCTGCCGCTTACTGTGTATACACTCCTCAGTCCCCTATCTCTCACTGTTTATACACTCCTCAATCCCCTACCTATCACAGCGTATATACTACTCAGTCCCCTACCTCTGTGTATATACTTCTCAGTCCCCTACCTCTCACTGTGTATACACTTCTTAGTCCCCTACCTCTCACTGTGTATACACTCCTCAATCCACTACCACGCACTGTGCATACACCCCTCAGTCCCCTACTTTTCAGTGTGCATAAAAACCTCAGTCCCCTACCGCTCAGTGTGTTTACACTCCTAAATCCCCTACCGCTCACTGTGTATACACTCTTCAGTCCCCTAACTCTCACAGTATATATACTACTCAGTCCCCTACCTCTGTGTATACACTCCTCAGACCCCTACCTCTCACTGTGTATACACTCCTCAGTCCCCTACCTCTGTGTATATACTCCTCAGATCCTAACCTCTCACTGTGTATTCACACCTCAGCCCTCCACCTCTGTGTATACACTCCTCAGTCCCCTACCTCTCACTTGTATACACACTTCAGTCCCCTACCTCTCACTGTGTATACAGTCCTCAGTCCCCTACCTCTCACTGTGTATACACTCCTCAGTCCTCTACCGCTCACAGTGTATACACTCCTCAGTCCCCCACCTTTCACTATGTATACAATCCTCAGTCCGCTACCTCTCACAGAGTATACACTCCGCAGTTCCCTAACTCTGTGTATACACTCCTCAGTCCCCTACCTCTCACTGTGTATACACTGGTCAATCCCCTACTTCTCACTGTGTATACAGTCCTCAGTTCCCTACCTCTCACTGTGTATACACTCCTCAGTCCCCTACCTCTCACTGTGTATACACACTCATTCCCCTACCTGTCACAGTTTATACACTCCTCAGTCCCCAACCTCTGTAGAAGCACTCCTCAGTCCCCTACCACTCACTGTGTATACACTCCTCAGTCCCCTACCACTCACTGTGTATACACTTCTCAGTCCTCTACCTCTCACTGTGTGTACACATCAAACCCCAACCTCTCACTGTGTATACACACTCAGTCCCCTACCTCTCACAGTGTATACACTCATCAGTCCCCAACCTCTGTGTATACACTCCTCCGTCCCCTACCTCTCACTATGTATTCACACCTCAGTCGCTCTCTCTGTGGAAACACTCCTAGTCCCCTGCCTCTCACTGTGTATGCACTCCTCAGTCATTTACCTCTGTGTATACACTCCTCAGACCCCTACCTCACACTGTGTATACACTCCTCAGTCCCCAACCTCTGTTTATACACTCCTCAGTCCCCTACCTCTCACTGTGTATGCACTCCTCAGTCCCCTACCTCTCACTGTGTAAACAGTCTTCAGTTCCCCACCTCTCACTGTGTACACACTCCTCAGTCCCCTACCTCTCACTGTGTATACACTCCTCAGTCCCCTACCTCTATCTGTGTATACACTCCTCAGTCCCCTACCTTTCACTGTGTATACATTTCTCAGTCCGCTACCTCTCACAGAGTATACACCCCTCAGTTCCCTAACTCTGTGTATAAACTCCTCAGTCCCCTACCTCTCACTGTGTATACACTCGTCAGTGCCCTACTTCTCACTGTGCATGCAGTCCTCAGTTCCCTACCTCTCACTGTGTATACACTCCTCAGTCCCCGACCTCTCACTGTGTATACGCACTCAGTCCCCTACCTGTTACTGTGTATACACTCCTCAGTCTCCAACTTCTGTGTATACACTCCTCAGTCCCCTTCCTCTCACTGTGTATACACTCCTCAGTCCCCTACCTCTCACAGTGTATACACTTCTCAGTCCCCTACCTCTCACTCTGTATACTCCTCAGTCCCCAACCTCTCACTGTGTATACACACAGTCGCCTACCTCTCAATGTGTATACACACAGTCGCCTACCGCTCACTGTGTATACACTCCTTAGTCCCCTAACTCTCATTGTGTATACACCGCAGTCCCCAACCTTTCAATGTGTATACACACTCAGTCCCCTACCTCTCACTGTGTATACACTCCTCAGTCCCTACCTCTCACTGTGTATACACTCCTCAGTTCCCTACCTCTCACTGTGTATACACTCCTCAGTCCCCTACATCTCACTGTGTATACACTCTAAGTCCGCTACCTCTCACTGTGTAAACAATCCTCAGACCCCAACATCTCACTGTGTATACATTCCTCAGTCCCCTACCGCTAACTCTGTATAGACTCTTCAGTCCCCTACCTCTCACAGTGTATATACTGCTCAGTCCCCTACCTCTGTGTATATACTCCTCAGATCCTAACCTCTCACTGTGTATTCACACCTCAGCCCTCTACCTCTGTGTATACACGCCTCAGTCCCCTACCTCTCACTGTGTATACACTCCTCAGTCCCCTACCTCTCACTGTGTATATACTACTCAGTCCCGTACCTCTGTTTATACACTCCTCAGACCCCTACCTCTCACTGTGTATACACTCCTCAGTCCCCTACCTCTGTGTATATACTCCTCAGATCCTAACCTCACAATGTGTATTCACACCTCAGCCCTCTACCTCTGTGTATACACGCCTCAGTCCCCTACCTCTCACTGTGTATACACACTTCAGTCCCCTAACTCTCACTGTGTATACACTCGTGAATCCCCTACTTCTCACTGTGTATACAGTCCTCAATTCCCTACCTCTAACTGTGTACACACTTCTCAGACCCCTACCTCTCACTGTGTTTACACACTCATTCCCCTACCTGTCACTGCGTATACACTCCTCAGTCCCCAACCTCTGTGTATACACTCTTCAGTCCCCTACCTCTCACTGTATATACACTTCTCATTTCCCTACCTCTCACTGTGTATACACTCCTCAGTTCCCTACTTCTCACTGTGTATACACTCCTCAGTTCCCTACCTCTCACTGTGTATACACTCCTCACTTCCCTAACTCTTACTGTGTATACACTCCTAAGTCCACTACCTCTCACTGTGTAAACAATCCTCAGACCTAAACTTCTCACCGTGTATACACTCCTCAATCCCCTACTTCTCACAGCGAATATACTACTCAGTCCCCTACCTCTGTGTATATACTCCTCAGTCCCCTACCTCGAACTGTGTATACACTTCTTAGTCCCCTACCTTTCACTGTGTATACACTCCTCAATCCACTACCACTCACTGTGCATACACCCCTCAGTCCCCTACTTTTCAGTGTGTATAAAAACCTCAGTCCCCTACCGCTCTGTGTGTATACACTCCTAAATCCCCTACCGCTAACTCTGTATACACTCTTCAGTCCCCTACCTCTCACAGTGTATATACTACTCAGTCCCGTACCTCTGTGTCTACACTCCTCAGACCCCTACATCTCACTGTGTATACACTCCTCAGTCCCCTACCTCTGTGTATATACTCCTCAGATCCTAACTTCTCACAGTGTATTCACACCTCAGCCCTCTACCTCTGTGTATACACGTCTCAGTCCCCTACCTCTCACTGTGTATACACACTTCAGTCCCCTAACTCTCACTGTGTATACACTCGTCAATCCCCTACTTCTCACTGTGTATACAGTCCTCAATTCCCTACCTCAAAGTGTGTATACACTTCTCAGTCCCCTACCTCTCACTGTGTATACACACTCATTCCCCTACCTCTCACTGTGTATACACTCCTCAGTCCCCAACCTCTGTGTATACACTCCTCAGTCCCCTACCTCTCACTGTGTATGCACTCCTCCGTCCCCTACCTCTCACTGTGTATTCACACCTCAGTCCCCTCCCTCTGTGGAAACACTCCTAGTCCCCTGCCTCCCACTGTGTATGCACTCCTCAGTCCCTTACCTCTGTTTATACACTCCTCAAACCCCTACCTCACACAGTGTATACACTCCTCAGTCCCCAACCTCTGTGTATACACTGCTCAGTCCCCTACCTCTCACTGTGTATGCCCTCCTCAGTCCCCTACCTCTCACTGTGTAAACACTACTCAGTTCCCTACTTCTCACTGTTTAAACACTCCTCAGTCCGCTACCTCTCACTGTGTAAACAATCCTCAGTCCCCGACCCCTCACTGTGAAAAAACTCCTCAGTCCCCTACCACTCACTACGTAAACAATAATCAGTCGCCTACCGCTCACTGTGTTTTCACTTCTCAGTCCCCTACCTCTCACAGTGCATACACTCCACAGTCGCCTACCTCTCACTTTGTATACACTCCTCAGTCCCCTACCTCTGTGGAATCACTCCTCAGTCCCCTATCTCTCACTGTGTATACACTCCTCAGTCCCCTACCTCTCACAGTGTATATACTACTCAGTCCCCTACCTCTGTGTATACACTCCTCAGACCCCTACCTCTCACTGTGTATACACTCCTCAGTCCCCTACCTCTGTGTATATACTCCTCAGATCCTAACCTCTCACTGTGTATTCACACCTCAGCCCTCTACCTCTGTGTATACACGTCTCAGTCCCCTACCTCTCACTGTGTATACACATTTCAGTCCCCTAACTCTCACTGTGTATACACTCCTCAATCCCCTACTTCTCACTGTGTATACAGTCCTCAATTCCCTACCTCTTACTGTGTGTACACTTCTCAGTCCCCTACCTCTCACTGTGTATACACACTCATTCCCCTACCTGTCACTGTGTATACACACCTCAGTCCCCAACCTCTGTGTATACACTCCTCAGTCCCCTACCTCTCACTGTGTATACACTCCTCCGTCCCCTACCTCTCACTGTGTATTCACACCTCAGTCCCCTCCCTCTGTGGAAACACTCCTAGTCCCCTGCCTCCCACTGTGTATGCACTCCTCAGTCCCTTACCTCTGTGTATACACTCCTCAGACCCCTACCTCACACAGTGTATACACTCCTCAGTCCCCAACCTCTGTGTATACACTGCTCAGTCCCCTACCTCTCACTGTGTATGCACTCCTCAGTCCCCTACCTCTCACTGTGTAAACACTACTCAGTTCCCTACCTCTCACTGTTTACACACTCCTCAGTTCGCTACCTCTCACTGTGTAAACAATCCTCAGTCCCCGACCCCTCACTGTGAAAAAACTCCTCAGTCCCCTACCTCTCACAGTGTATATACTACTCAGTCCCGTACTTCTGTGTATACATTCCTCAGACCCCTACCTCTCACTGTCTATACACTCCTCAGTCCCCTACTTCTGTGTGTATACTCCTCAGATCCCAACCTCTCACTGAGTATGCACAACTCAGCCCCCTACCTCTGTATATATACACTCCTCAGTTCCCTAGCTCACACTGTGTATATACACTTCAGTCCCCTACCTCTCACTGTGTATATACTCCTCAGACCCCTACCTCTCACTGTGTATACACTCCTCAGTCCCCTATCTCTGTGTATATACTCCTCAAATTCCAACCTCTCACTGTGTATACACACCTCAGCCTCCTACCTCTGTATATACACTCCTTAGTCCCCTACCTTTCACTGTGTATACAATCCTCAGTCCGCTACCTCTCACAGAGTATACACTCCTCAGTTCCCTAACTCTGTGTATACACTCCTCAGTCCCCTACCTCTAACTGTGCATACAGTCCTCAGTTCCCTACCTCTCACTGTGTATACACTCCTCAGTCCCCTACCTCTCACTGTGTATACACACTCAGTCCCCTACCTGTTACTGTGTATACACTCCTCAGTCGACAATCTCTGTGTATACACTCCTCAGTCCCCTTCCTCTCACTGTGTATACACTCCTCTGTCCCCTACCTCTTATAGTGTATACACTTCTCAGTCCCCTACCTCTCACTGTGTATACTCCTCAGTCCCCAACCTCTCACTGTGTATACACACTCAGTCCCTTACCTCTCACAGTGTGTACACTCCTCAGTCACCAACCTCTGTGTATACACTCCTCAGTCCCCTACCTCTCACTGTGTATACACTCCTCAGTCCCTACCTCTCACTGTGTATACATTCCTCAGTTCCCTACCTCTCACTGTGTATATACTCCTCAGACCCCTACCTCTCACTGTGTATACACTCCTCAGTCCCCTATCTCTGTGTATATACTCCTCAAATTCCAACCTCTCACTGTGTAAACACACCTCAGCCCCCTACCTCTGTATATACACTCCTCAGTCCCCTACCTCTCACTGTGTATACACTCCTCAGTCCCCTACCTCTCACTGTGTATACACTCCTCAGTCCTCTACCGCTCACTGTGTATACACTCCTCAGTCCCCTACCTTTCACTGTGTATACAATCCTCAGTCCGCTACCTCTCACAGAGTATACACTCCTCAGTTCCCTAACTCTGTGTATACACTCCTCAGTCCCCTACCTCTAACTGTGCATACAGTCCTCAGTTCCCTACCTCTCACTGTGTATACACTCCTCAGTCCCCTACCTCTCACTGTGTATACACACTCAGTCCCTTACCTCTCACAGTGTGTACACTCCTCAGTCACCAACCTCTGTGTATACACTCCTCAGTCCCCTACCTCTCACTGTGTATACACTCCTCAGTCCCTACCTCTCACTGTGTATACACTCCTCAGTTCCCTACCTCTCACTGTGTATACACTCCTCAGTCCCCTACATCTCACTGTGTATACACTCCTCAGTTCCCTAACTGTCACTGTGTATACATTCCTAAGTCCGCTACCTCTCACTGTGTAAACAATCCTCAGACCCCAACATCTCACTGTGTATACACTCCTCAGTCCCCTACCTCTCACTGTGTATACACTTCTAAGTCCCCTACCTCTCACTGTGTATACTCCTCAGTCCCCAACCTCTCACTGTGTATACACACTCAGTCCCTTACCTCTCACAGTGTATACACTCCTCAGTCCCCATCCTCTGTGTATACACTCCTCAGATCCTAACCTCTCACTGTGTATTCACACCTCAGCCGTCTACCTCTGTGTATACAGGCCTCAGTCCCCTACCTCTCACTGTGTATACACACTTCAGTCCCCTAACTCTCACTGTGTATACACTCGTCAATCCCGTACTTCTCACTGTGTATACGGTCCTCAATTCCCTACCTCTAACTGTGTATACACTTCTCAGTCCCCTACCTCTCACTGTGTATACACACTCATTCCCCTACCTGTCACTGTGTATACACTCCTCAGTCCCCAACCTCTGTGTATACACGCCGCAGTCCCCTACCTCTCACTGTGTATACTCTCCTCCGTCCTCTACCTCTCACTGTGTATTCACACCTCAGTCCCCTCTCTCTGTGGAAACACTCCTAGTCCCCTGCCTCCCACTGTGTATGCACTCCTCAGTCCCTTACCTCTGTGTATACACTCCTCAGACCCCTACCTCACACAGTGTATACACTCCTCAGTCCCCAACCTCTGTGTATTCACTGCTCAGTCCCCTACCTCTCACTGTGTAAACACTACTCAGTTCCCTACCTCTCACTGTTTACACACTCCTCAGTCCGCTACCTCTCACTGTGTAAACAATCCTCAGTCCCCGACCCCTCACTGTGAAAAAACTCCTCAGTCCCCTACCACTCACTGCGTAAACAATAATCAGTCGCCTACCGCTCACTGTGTTTTCACCTCTCAGTCCCCTACCTCTCACAGTGCATACACTCCACAGTCACCTACCTCTCACTTTGTATACACTCCTCAGTCCCCTACCTCTGTGGAATCACTCCTCAGTCCCCTATCTCTCACTGTCTATACACTCCTCAGTCCCCTACCTCTCACAGTGTATATACTACTCAGTCCCGTACCTCTGTGTATACATTCCTCAGACCCCTACCTCTCACTGTCTATACACTCCTCAGTCCCCTACCTCTGTTTGTATACTCCTCAGATCCCAACCTCTCACTGAGTATGCACAACTCAGCCCCCTACCTCTGTATATATACACTCCTCAGTTCCCTAGCTCACACTGTGTATATACACTTCAGTCCCCTACCTCTCACTGTGTATATACTCCTCAGACCCCTACCTCTCTCTGTGTATACACTCCTCAGTCCCCTATCTCTGTGTATATACTCCTCAAATTCCAACCTATAACTATGTATACACACCTCAGCCCCCTACCTCTGTATATACACTCCTCAGTCCCCTACCTCTCACTGTGTATACACTCCTCAGTCCCCTACCTCTCACTGTGTATACACTCCTCAGTCCTCTACCGCTCACTGTGTATACACTCCTCAGTCCTCTACCGCTCACGGTTTATACACTCCTCAGTCCCCCACCTTTCACTATGTATACAATCCTCAGTCCGCTACCTCTCACAGAGTATACACTCCTCAGTTCCCTAACTCTGTGTATATACTCCTCAGTCCCATACCTCTCACTGTGTATACACTGGTCAATCCCCTACCTCTCACTGTGTATACACACTTCAGTCCCCTAACTCTCACTGTGTATACATTCGTCAATCCCCTACTTCTCACTTTGTATGCAGTCCTCAATTCCCTACCTCTAACTGCGTATACACTTCTGAGTCCCCTACCTCTCACTGTGTATACACACTCATTCCCCTACCTGTCACTGTGTATACACTCCTCAGTCCCCAACCTCTGTGTATACACTCCTCAGACCCCTACCTCACACAGTGTATACACTCCTCAGTCCCCAACCTCTGTGTATACACTGCTCAGTCCCCTACCTCTCACTGTGTAAACACTACTCAGTCCCCAACCCCTCACTGTGAAAAAACTCCTCAGTCCCCTACCACTCACTACGTAAACAATAATCAGTCGCCTACCGCTCACTGTGTTTTCACCTCTCAGTCCCCTACCTCTCACAGTGCATACACTCCACAGTCACCTACCTCTCACTTTGTATACACTCCTCAGTCCCCTACCTCTGTGGAATCACTCCTCAGTCCCCTATCTCTCACCGTCTATACACTCCTCAGTCCCCTACCTCTCACAGTGTATATACTACTCAGTCCCGTACCTCTGTGTATACATTCCTCAGACCCCTACCTCTCACTGTCTATACACTCCTCAGTCCCCTACCTCTGTGTGTATACTCCTCAGATCCCAACCTCTCACTGAGTATGCACAACTCAGCCCCCTACCTCTGTATATATACACTCCTCAGTTCCCTAGCTCACACTGTCTATATACACTTCAGTCCCCTACCTCTCACTGTGTATATACTCCTCAGACCCCTACCTCTAACTGTGTATACACTCCTCAGACCCCTACCTCACACAGTGTATACACTCCTCAGTCCCCAACCTCTGTATATACTCTCCTCAGTCCCCTACCTCTCACTGTGTATACACTCCTCAGTCCCCTACCTCTCACTGCGTATACACTCCTCAGTCCTCTACGGCTCACTGTGTATACACTCCTCAGTCCCCTACCTTTCACTGTGTATACAATTCTCAGTCCGCTACCTCTCACAGAGTATACACCCCTCAGTTCCTTAACTCTGTGTATAAACTCCTCAGTCCCCTACCTCTCACTGTGTATACACTTATTAGTCCCCTACCTTTCACTGTGTATACACTCCTCAATCCACTACCACTCACTTTGCATACACCCCTCAGTCCCCTACTTTTCAGTGTGTATAAAAACCTCAGTCCCCTACCGCTCTGTGTGTATACACTCCTAAATCCCCTACCGCTAACTCTGTATACACTCTTCAGTCCCCTACCTCTCACAGTGTATATACTGCTCAGTCCCCTACTTCTGTGTATATACTCCTCAGATCCTAACCTCTCACTGTGTATTCACACCTCAGCCCTCTACCTCTGTGTATACACGCCTCAGTCCCCTACCTCTCACTGTGTATACACACTTCAGTCCCCTACCTCTCACTGTGTATACACTCCTCAGTCCCCTACCTCTCACTGTGTATACACTCCTCAGTCCCCTACCTCTCACTGTGTATATACTACTCAGTCCCGTACCTCTGTGTATACACTCCTCAGACCCCTACCTCTCACTGTGTATACACTCCTCAGTCCCCTACCTCTCACTGTGTATATACTACTCAGTCCCGTACCTCTGTGTATACACGCCTCAGTCCCCTACCTGTCACTGTGTATACACACTTCAGTCCCCTAACTCTCACTGTGTATACACTCGTCAATCCCCTACTTCTCACTGTGTATACAGTCCTCAATTCCCTACCTCTAACTGTGTACACACTTCTCAGACCCCTACCTGTCACTGTGTATACACACTCATTCCCCTACCTGTCACTGTGTATACACTCCTCAGTCCCCAACCTCTGTGTATACACTCCTCAGTCCCCTACCTCTCACTGTGTATACACTTCTCATTTCCCTACCTCTCACTGTGTATACACTCCTCAGTTCCCTACCTCTCACTGTGTATACACTCCTCAGTTCCCTACCTCTCACTGTGTATACACTCCTCACTTCCCTAACTCTTACTGTGTATACACTCCTAAGTCCACTACCTCTCACTGTGTAAACAATCCTAAGAGCCAAACTTCTCACCGTGTATACACTCCTCAGTCCCCTACTTCTCACAGAGTATATACTACTCAGTCCCCTACCTCTGTGTATATACTCCTCAGTCCCTTACCTCGAACTGTGTATACACTTCTTAGTCCCCTACCTTTCACTGTGTATACACTCCTCAATCCACTACCACTCACTGTGCATACACCCCTCAGTCCCCTACTTTTCAGTGTGTATAAAAACCTCAGTCCCCTACCGCTCAGTGTGTATACACTCCTAAATCCCCTACCGCTAACTCTGTATACACTCTTCAGTCCCCTAACTCTCACAGTGTATATACCACTCAGTCCCCTACCTCTTTGTCTACACTCCTCAGACCCCTAGCTCTCACTGTGTATATACTTCTCAGTCCCCTATCTCTGTGTATGTACTCCTCAGATTCCAACCTCTCACTGTGTATACACACCTCAGCCCCCTACCTCTGTATATACACTCCTCAGTCCCCTACCTCTCACTGTGTATACACTCCTCAGTCCCCTACCTCTCACTGTGTATACACTCCTCAGTCCTCTACCGCTCACTGTGTATACACTCCTCAGTCCTCTACCGCTCACGGTGTATACACTCCTCAGTCCCCCACCTTTCACTATGTATACAATCCTCAGTCCGCTACCTCTCACAGAGTATACACTCCGCAGTTCCCTAACTCTGTGTATACACTCCTCAGTCCCATACCTCTCACTGTGTATACACTGGTCAATCCCCTACCTCTCACTGTGTATACACACTTCAGTCCCCTAACTCTCACTGTGTATACATTCGTCAATCCCCTACTTCTCACTGTGTATACAGTCCTCAATTCCCTACCTCTAACTGTGTATACACTCCTCAGACCCCTACCTCACACAGTGTATACACTCCTCAGTCCTCTACGGCTCACTGTGTATACACTCCTCAGTCCCCTACCTCTCACTGTGTATACACTCCTCAGTCCCCTACCTCTCACTGCGTATACACTCCTCAGTCCTCTACGGCTCACTGTGTATACACTCCTCAGTCCCCTACCTTTCACTGTGTATACAATTCTCAGTCCGCTACCTCTCACAGAGTATACACCCCTCAGTTCCTTAACTCTGTGTATAAACTCCTCAGTCCCCTACCTCTCACTGTGTATACACTCGTCAGTGCCCTACTTCTCACTGTGCATGCAGTCCTCAGTTCCCTACCTCTCACTGTGTATACACTCCTCAGTCCCCTACCTCTCACTGTGTACACGCACTCAGTCCCCTACCTGTTACTGTGTATACACTCCTCAGTCTCCAACCTCTGTGTATACACTCCTCAGTCCCCTTCCTCTCACTGTGTATACTCCTCAGTCCCCAACCTCTCACTGTGTATACACACAGTCGCCTACCACTCAATGTGTATACACACAGTCGCCTACCTCTCACTGTGTATACACACAGTCGCCTACTTCTCACTGTGTATACACTTCTCAGTCCCCTAACTCTCATTGTGTATACACCTCAGTCCCCAACCTTTCACTGTGTATACACACTCAGTCCCCTACCTCTCAATGTGTATACACTCTTAAGTCCGCTACCTCTCACTGTGTAAACAATCCTCAGACCAAAATTCTCACCATGTATACACTCCTCAGTCCCCTACTTCTCACAGCGTATATACTACTCAGTCCCCTACCTCTGTGCATATACTCCTCAGTCCCCTACCTCTAAATGTGTATACACTTATTAGTCCCCTACCTTTCACTGTGTATACACTCCTCAATCCACTACCACTCACTCTGCATACACCCCTCAGTCCCCTACTTTTCAGTGTGTATAAAAACCTCAGTCCCCTACCGCCCTGTGTGTATACACTCCTAAATCCCCTACCGCTAACTCTGTATACACTCTTCAGTCCCCTACCTCTCACAGTGTATATACTGCTCAGTCCCCTACCTCTGTGTATATACTCCTCAGATCCTAACCTCTCACTGTGTATTCACACCTCAGCCCTCTACCTCTGTGTATACACGCCTCAGTCCCCTACCTCTCACTGTGTAAACACACTTCAGTCCCCTACCTCTCACTGTGTATACACTCCTCAGTCCCCTACCTCTCACTGTGTATACACTCCTCAGTCCCCTACCTCTCACTGTGTATACACTCCTCAGTCCCCTACCTCTCACTGTGTATATACTACTCAGTCCCGTACCTCTGTGTATACACGCCTCAGTCCCCTACCTGTCACTGTGTATACACACTTCAGTCCCCTAACTCTCACTGTGTATACACTCGTCAATCCCCTACTTCTCACTGTGTATACAGTCCTCAATTCCCTACCTCTAACTGTGTACACACTTCTCAGACCCCAACCTGTCACTGTGTATACACACTCATTCCCCTACCTGTCACTGTGTATACACTCCTCAGTCCCCAACCTCTGTGTATACACTCCTCAGTTCCCTACCTCTCACTGTGTATACACTCCTCAGTCCCCTACATCTCACTGTGTATACACTCCTAAGTCCGCTACCTCTCACTGTGTAAACAATCCTCAGACCCCAACATCTCACTGTGTATACACTCCTCAGTCCCCTACCTCTCACTGTGTATACACTTCTCATTTCCCTACCTCTCACTGTGTATACACTCCTCACTTCCCTAACTCTGACTGTGTATACACTCCTAAGTCCGCTACCTCTCACTGTGTAAAGAATCCTCAGACCAAATCTTCTCACCATGTATACACTCCTCAGTCCCCTACTTCTCACAGCGTATATACTACTCAGTCCCCTACCTCTGTGTATATACTCCTCAGTCCCCTACCTCTAACTGTGTATACACTTATTAGTCCCCTACCTTTCACTGTGTATACACTCCTCAATCCACTACCACTCACTCTGCATACACCCCTCAGTCCCCTACTTTTCAGTGTGTATAAAAACCTCAGTCCCCTACCGCTCAGTGTGTATACACTCCTAAATCCCCTACCGCTAACTCTGTATACACTCTTCAGTCCCCTAACTCTCACAGTGTATATACTACTCAGTCCCCTACCTCTGTGTCTACACTCCTCAGACCCCTAGATCTCACTGTGTATATACTTCTCAGTCCCCTATCTCTGTGTATATACTCCTCAGATCCTAACCTCTCACTGTGTATTCACACCTCAGCCCTCCACCTCTGTGTATACACTCCTCAGTCCCCTACCTCTCACTTGTATACACACTTCAGTCCCCTACCTCTCACTGTGTATACAGTCCTCAGTCCCCTACCTCTCACTGTGTATACACTCCTCAGTCCTCTACCGCTCACAGTGTATACACTCCTCAGTCCCCCACCTTTCACTATGTATACAATCCTCAGTCCGCTATCTCTCACAGAGTATACACTCCTCAGTTCCCTAACTCTGTGTATACACTCCTCAGTCCCCTACCTCTCACTGTGTATACACTGGTCAATCCCCTACTTCTCACTGTGTATACAGTCCTCAGTTCCCTACCTCTCACTGTGTATACACTCCTCAGTCCCCTACCTCTCACTGTGTATACACACTCATTCCCCTACCTGTCACAGTTTATACACTCCTCAGTCCCCAACCTCTGTAGAAGCACTCCTCAGTCCCCTACCACTCACTGTGTATACACTCCTCAGTCCCCTACCACTCACTGTGTATACACTTCTCAGTCCTCTACCTCTCACTGTGTGTACACATCAAACCCCAACCTCTCACTGTGTATACACACTCAGTCCCCTACCTCTCACAGTGTATACACTCATCAGTCCCCAACCTCTGTGTTTCCACTCCTCCGTCCCCTACCTCTCACTATGTATTCACACCTCAGTCGCTCTCTCTGTGGAAACACTCCTAGTCCCCTGCCTCTCACTGTGTATGCACTCCTCAGTCATTTACCTCTGTGTATACACTCCTCAGACCCCTACCTCACACTGTGTATACACTCCTCAGTCCCCAACCTCTGTTTATACACTCCTCAGTCCCCTACCTCTCACTGTGTATGCACTCCTCAGTCCCCTACCTCTCACTGTGTAAACAGTCTTCAGTTCCCCACCTCTCACTGTGTACACACTCCTCAGTCCCCTACCTCTCACTGTGTATACACTCCTCAGTCCCCTACCTCTATCTGTGTATACACTCCTCAGTCCCCTACCTTTCACTGTGTATACATTTCTCAGTCCGCTACCTCTCACAGAGTATACACCCCTCAGTTCCCTAACTCTGTGTATAAACTCCTCAGTCCCCTACCTCTCACTGTGTATACACTCGTCAGTGCCCTACTTCTCACTGTGCATGCAGTCCTCAGTTCCCTACCTCTCACTGTGTATACACTCCTCAGTCCCCGACCTCTCACTGTGTATACGCACTCAGTCCCCTACCTGTTACTGTGTATACACTCCTCAGTCTCCAACTTCTGTGTATACACTCCTCAGTCCCCTTCCTCTCACTGTGTATACACTCCTCAGTCCCCTACCTCTCACAGTGTATACACTTCTCAGTCCCCTACCTCTCACTCTGTATACTCCTCAGTCCCCAACCTCTCACTGTGTATACACACAGTCGCCTACCTCTCAATGTGTATACACACAGTCGCCTACCGCTCACTGTGTATACACTCCTTAGTCCCCTAACTCTCATTGTGTATACACCGCAGTCCCCAACCTTTCAATGTGTATACACACTCAGTCCCCTACCTCTCACTGTGTATACACTCCTCAGTCCCTGCCTCTCACTGTGTATACACTCCTCAGTTCCCTACCTCTCACTGTGTATACACTCCTCAGTCCCCTACATCTCACTGTGTATACACTCTAAGTCCGCTACCTCTCACTGTGTAAACAATCCTCAGACCCCAACATCTCACTGTGTATACATTCCTCAGTCCCCTACCGCTAACTCTGTATAGACTCTTCAGTCCCCTACCTCTCACAGTGTATATACTGCTCAGTCCCCTACCTCTGTGTATATACTCCTCAGATCCTAACCTCTCACTGTGTATTCACACCTCAGCCCTCTACCTCTGTGTATACACGCCTCAGTCCCCTACCTCTCACTGTGTATACACTCCTCAGTCCCCTACCTCTCACTGTGTATATACTACTCAGTCCCGTACCTCTGTTTATACACTCCTCAGACCCCTACCTCTCACTGTGTATACACTCCTCAGTCCCCTACCTCTGTGTATATACTCCTCAGATCCTAACCTCACAATGTGTATTCACACCTCAGCCCTCTACCTCTGTGTATACACGCCTCAGTCCCCTACCTCTCACTGTGTATACACACTTCAGTCCCCTAACTCTCACTGTGTATACACTCGTGAATCCCCTACTTCTCACTGTGTATACAGTCCTCAATTCCCTACCTCTAACTGTGTACACACTTCTCTGACCCCTACCTCTCACTGTGTTTACACACTCATTCCCCTACCTGTCACTGCGTATACACTCCTCAGTCCCCAACCTCTGTGTATACACTCTTCAGTCCCCTACCTCTCACTGTATATACACTTCTCATTTCCCTACCTCTCACTGTGTATACACTCCTCAGTTCCCTACTTCTCACTGTGTATACACTCCTCAGTTCCCTACCTCTCACTGTGTATACACTCCTCACTTCCCTAACTCTTACTGTGTATACACTCCTAAGTCCACTACCTCTCACTGTGTAAACAATCCTCAGACCTAAACTTCTCACCGTGTATACACTCCTCAATCCCCTACTTCTCACAGCGAATATACTACTCAGTCCCCTACCTCTGTGTATATACTCCTCAGTCCCCTACCTCGAACTGTGTATACACTTCTTAGTCCCCTACCTTTCACTGTGTATACACTCCTCAATCCACTACCACTCACTGTGCATACACCCCTCAGTCCCCTACTTTTCAGTGTGTATAAAAACCTCAGTCCCCTACCGCTCTGTGTGTATACACTCCTAAATCCCCTACCGCTAACTCTGTATACACTCTTCAGTCCCCTACCTCTCACAGTGTATATACTACTCAGTCCCGTACCTCTGTGTCTACACTCCTCAGACCCCTACATCTCACTGTGTATACACTCCTCAGTCCCCTACCTCTGTGTATATACTCCTCAGATCCTAACTTCTCACAGTGTATTCACACCTCAGCCCTCTACCTCTGTGTATACACGTCTCAGTCCCCTACCTCTCACTGTGTATACACACTTCAGTCCCCTAACTCTCACTGTGTATACACTCGTCAATCCCCTACTTCTCACTGTGTATACAGTCCTCAATTCCCTACCTCAAAGTGTGTATACACTTCTCAGTCCCCTACCTCTCACTGTGTATACACACTCATTCCCCTACCTCTCACTGTGTATACACTCCTCAGTCCCCAACCTCTGTGTATACACTCCTCAGTCCCCTACCTCTCACTGTGTATGCACTCCTCCGTCCCCTACCTCTCACTGTGTATTCACACCTCAGTCCCCTCCCTCTGTGGAAACACTCCTAGTCCCCTGCCTCCCACTGTGTATGCACTCCTCAGTCCCTTACCTCTGTGTATACACTCCTCAAACCCCTACCTCACACAGTGTATACACTCCTCAGTCCCCAACCTCTGTGTATACACTGCTCAGTCCCCTACCTCTCACTGTGTATGCCCTCCTCAGTCCCCTACCTCTCACTGTGTAAACACTACTCAGTTCCCTACTTCTCACTGTTTAAACACTCCTCAGTCCGCTACCTCTCACTGTGTAAACAATCCTCAGTCCCCGACCCCTCACTGTGAAAAAACTCCTCAGTCCCCTACCACTCACTACGTAAACAATAATCAGTCGCCTACCGCTCACTGTGTTTTCACTTCTCAGTCCCCTACCTCTCACAGTGCATACACTCCACAGTCACCTACCTCTCACTTTGTATACACTCCTCAGTCCCCTACCTCTGTGGAATCACTCCTCAGTCCCCTATCTCTCACTGTGTATACACTCCTCAGTCCCCTACCTCTCACAGTGTATATACTACTCAGTCCCCTACCTCTGTGTATACACTCCTCAGACCCCTACCTCTCACTGTGTATACACTCCTCAGTCCCCTACCTCTGTGTATATACTCCTCAGATCCTAACCTCTCACTGTGTATTCACACCTCAGCCCTCTACCTCTGTGTATACACGTCTCAGTCCCCTACCTCTCACTGTGTATACACATTTCAGTCCCCTAACTCTCACTGTGTATACACTCCTCAATCCCCTACTTCTCACTGTGTATACAGTCCTCAATTCCCTACCTCTTACTGTGTGTACACTTCTCAGTCCCCTACCTCTCACTGTGTATACACACTCATTCCCCTACCTGTCACTGTGTATACACACCTCAGTCCCCAACCTCTGTGTATACACTCCTCAGTCCCCTACCTCTCACTGTGTATACACTCCTCCGTCCCCTACCTCTCACTGTGTATTCACACCTCAGTCCCCTCCCTCTGTGGAAACACTCCTAGTCCCCTGCCTCCCACTGTGTATGCACTCCTCAGTCCCTTACCTCTGTGTATACACTCCTCAGACCCCTACCTCACACAGTGTATACACTCCTCAGTCCCCAACCTCTGTGTATACACTGCTCAGTCCCCTACCTCTCACTGTGTATGCACTCCTCAGTCCCCTACCTCTCACTGTGTAAACACTACTCAGTTCCCTACCTCTCACTGTTTACACACTCCTCAGTTCGCTACCTCTCACTGTGTAAACAATCCTCAGTCCCCGACCCCTCACTGTGAAAAAACTCCTCAGTCCCCTACCACTCACTACGTAAACAATAATCAGTCGCCTACCGCTCACTGTGTTTTCACTTCTCAGTCCCCTACCTCTCACAGTGCATACACTCCACAGTCACCTACCTCTCACTTTGTATACACTCCTCAGTCCCCTACCTCTGTGGAATCACTCCTCAGTCCCCTATCTCTCACTGTGTATACACTCCTCAGTCCCCTACCTCTCACAGTGTATATACTACTCAGTCCCGTACTTCTGTGTATACATTCCTCAGACCCCTACCTCTCACTGTCTATACACTCCTCAGTCCCCTACCTCTGTGTATATACTCCTCAGATCCTAACCTCACAATGTGTATTCACACCTCAGCCCTCTACCTCTGTGTATACACGCCTCAGTCCCCTACCTCTCACTGTGTATACACACTTCAGTCCCCTAACTCTCACTGTGTATACACTCGTGAATCCCCTACTTCTCACTGTGTATACAGTCCTCAATTCCCTACCTCTAACTGTGTACACACTTCTCTGACCCCTACCTCTCACTGTGTTTACACACTCATTCCCCTACCTGTCACTGCGTATACACTCCTCAGTCCCCAACCTCTGTGTATACACTCTTCAGTCCCCTACCTCTCACTGTATATACACTTCTCGTTTCCCTACCTCTCACTGTGTATACACTCCTCAGTTCCCTACTTCTCACTGTGTATACACTCCTCAGTTCCCTACCTCTCACTGTGTATACACTCCTCACTTCCCTAACTCTTACTGTGTATACACTCCTAAGTCCACTACCTCTCACTGTGTAAACAATCCTCAGACCTAAACTTCTCACCGTGTATACACTCCTCAATCCCCTACTTCTCACAGCGAATATACTACTCAGTCCCCTACCTCTGTGTATATACTCCTCAGTCCCCTACCTCGAACTGTGTATACACTTCTTAGTCCCCTACCTTTCACTGTGTATACACTCCTCAATCCACTACCACTCACTGTGCATACACCCCTCAGTCCCCTACTTTTCAGTGTGTATAAAAACCTCAGTCCCCTACCGCTCTGTGTGTATACACTCCTAAATCCCCTACCGCTAACTCTGTATACACTCTTCAGTCCCCTACCTCTCACAGTGTATATACTACTCAGTCCCGTACCTCTGTGTCTACACTCCTCAGACCCCTACATCTCACTGTGTATACACTCCTCAGTCCCCTACCTCTGTGTATATACTCCTCAGATCCTAACTTCTCACAGTGTATTCACACCTCAGCCCTCTACCTCTGTGTATACACGTCTCAGTCCCCTACCTCTCACTGTGTATACACACTTCAGTCCCCTAACTCTCACTGTGTATACACTCGTCAATCCCCTACTTCTCACTGTGTATACAGTCCTCAATTCCCTACCTCAAAGTGTGTATACACTTCTCAGTCCCCTACCTCTCACTGTGTATACACACTCATTCCCCTACCTCTCACTGTGTATACACTCCTCAGTCCCCAACCTCTGTGTATACACTCCTCAGTCCCCTACCTCTCACTGTGTATGCACTCCTCCGTCCCCTACCTCTCACTGTGTATTCACACCTCAGTCCCCTCCCTCTGTGGAAACACTCCTAGTCCCCTGCCTCCCACTGTGTATGCACTCCTCAGTCCCTTACCTCTGTGTATACACTCCTCAAACCCCTACCTCACACAGTGTATACACTCCTCAGTCCCCAACCTCTGTGTATACACTGCTCAGTCCCCTACCTCTCACTGTGTATGCCCTCCTCAGTCCCCTACCTCTCACTGTGTAAACACTACTCAGTTCCCTACTTCTCACTGTTTAAACACTCCTCAGTCCGCTACCTCTCACTGTGTAAACAATCCTCAGTCCCCGACCCCTCACTGTGAAAAAACTCCTCAGTCCCCTACCACTCACTACGTAAACAATAATCAGTCGCCTACCGCTCACTGTGTTTTCACTTCTCAGTCCCCTACCTCTCACAGTGCATACACTCCACAGTCACCTACCTCTCACTTTGTATACACTCCTCAGTCCCCTACCTCTGTGGAATCACTCCTCAGTCCCCTATCTCTCACTGTGTATACACTCCTCAGTCCCCTACCTCTCACAGTGTATATACTACTCAGTCCCCTACCTCTGTGTATACACTCCTCAGACCCCTACCTCTCACTGTGTATACACTCCTCAGTCCCCTACCTCTGTGTATATACTCCTCAGATCCTAACCTCTCACTGTGTATTCACACCTCAGCCCTCTACCTCTGTGTATACACGTCTCAGTCCCCTACCTCTCACTGTGTATACACATTTCAGTCCCCTAACTCTCACTGTGTATACACTCCTCAATCCCCTACTTCTCACTGTGTATACAGTCCTCAATTCCCTACCTCTTACTGTGTGTACACTTCTCAGTCCCCTACCTCTCACTGTGTATACACACTCATTCCCCTACCTGTCACTGTGTATACACACCTCAGTCCCCAACCTCTGTGTATACACTCCTCAGTCCCCTACCTCTCACTGTGTATACACTCCTCCGTCCCCTACCTCTCACTGTGTATTCACACCTCAGTCCCCTCCCTCTGTGGAAACACTCCTAGTCCCCTGCCTCCCACTGTGTATGCACTCCTCAGTCCCTTACCTCTGTGTATACACTCCTCAGACCCCTACCTCACACAGTGTATACACTCCTCAGTCCCCAACCTCTGTGTATACACTGCTCAGTCCCCTACCTCTCACTGTGTATGCACTCCTCAGTCCCCTACCTCTCACTGTGTAAACACTACTCAGTTCCCTACCTCTCACTGTTTACACACTCCTCAGTTCGCTACCTCTCACTGTGTAAACAATCCTCAGTCCCCGACCCCTCACTGTGAAAAAACTCCTCAGTCCCCTACCACTCACTACGTAAACAATAATCAGTCGCCTACCGCTCACTGTGTTTTCACTTCTCAGTCCCCTACCTCTCACAGTGCATACACTCCACAGTCACCTACCTCTCACTTTGTATACACTCCTCAGTCCCCTACCTCTGTGGAATCACTCCTCAGTCCCCTATCTCTCACTGTGTATACACTCCTCAGTCCCCTACCTCTCACAGTGTATATACTACTCAGTCCCGTACTTCTGTGTATACATTCCTCAGACCCCTACCTCTCACTGTCTATACACTCCTCAGTCCCCTACTTCTGTGTGTATACTCCTCAGATCCCAACCTCTCACTGAGTATGCACAACTCAGCCCCCTACCTCTGTATATATACACTCCTCAGTTCCCTAGCTCACACTGTGTATATACACTTCAGTCCCCTACCTCTCACTGTGTATATACTCCTCAGACCCCTACCTCTCACTGTGTATACACTCCTCAGTCCCCTATCTCTGTGTATATACTCCTCAAATTCCAACCTCTCACTGTGTATACACACCTCAGCCTCCTACCTCTGTATATACACTCCTTAGTCCCCTACCTTTCACTGTGTATACAATCCTCAGTCCGCTACCTCTCACAGAGTATACACTCCTCAGTTCCCTAACTCTGTGTATACACTCCTCAGTCCCCTACCTCTAACTGTGCATACAGTCCTCAGTTCCCTACCTCTCACTGTGTATACACTCCTCAGTCCCCTACCTCTCACTGTGTATACACACTCAGTCCCCTACCTGTTACTGTGTATACACTCCTCAGTCGACAATCTCTGTGTATACACTCCTCAGTCCCCTTCCTCTCACTGTGTATACACTCCTCTGTCCCCTACCTCTTATAGTGTATACACTTCTCAGTCCCCTACCTCTCACTGTGTATACTCCTCAGTCCCCAACCTCTCACTGTGTATACACACTCAGTCCCTTACCTCTCACAGTGTGTACACTCCTCAGTCACCAACCTCTGTGTATACACTCCTCAGTCCCCTACCTCTCACTGTGTATACACTCCTCAGTCCCTACCTCTCACTGTGTATACATTCCTCAGTTCCCTACCTCTCACTGTGTATATACTCCTCAGACCCCTACCTCTCACTGTGTATACACTCCTCAGTCCCCTATCTCTGTGTATATACTCCTCAAATTCCAACCTCTCACTGTGTATACACACCTCAGCCCCCTACCTCTGTATATACACTCCTCAGTCCCCTACCTCTCACTGTGTATACACTCCTCAGTCCCCTACCTCTCACTGTGTATACACTCCTCAGTCCTCTACCGCTCACTGTGTATACACTCCTCAGTCCCCTACCTTTCACTGTGTATACAATCCTCAGTCCGCTACCTCTCACAGAGTATACACTCCTCAGTTCCCTAACTCTGTGTATACACTCCTCAGTCCCCTACCTCTAACTGTGCATACAGTCCTCAGTTCCCTACCTCTCACTGTGTATACACTCCTCAGTCCCCTACCTCTCACTGTGTATACACACTCAGTCCCTTACCTCTCACAGTGTGTACACTCCTCAGTCACCAACCTCTGTGTATACACTCCTCAGTCCCCTACCTCTCACTGTGTATACACTCCTCAGTCCCTACCTCTCACTGTGTATACACTCCTCAGTTCCCTACCTCTCACTGTGTATACACTCCTCAGTCCCCTACATCTCACTGTGTATACACTCCTCAGTCCCCTACCTCTCACTGTGTATACACTTCTAAGTCCCCTACCTCTCACTGTGTATACTCCTCAGTCCCCAACCTCTCACTGTGTATACACACTCAGTCCCTTACCTCTCACAGTGTATACACTCCTCAGTCCCCATCCTCTGTGTATACACTCCTCAGATCCTAACCTCTCACTGTGTATTCACACCTCAGCCGTCTACCTCTGTGTATACAGGCCTCAGTCCCCTACCTCTCACTGTGTATACACACTTCAGTCCCCTAACTCTCACTGTGTATACACTCGTCAATCCCGTACTTCTCACTGTGTATACGGTCCTCAATTCCCTACCTCTAACTGTGTATACACTTCTCAGTCCCCTACCTCTCACTGTGTATACACACTCATTCCCCTACCTGTCACTGTGTATACACTCCTCAGTCCCCAACCTCTGTGTATACACGCCGCAGTCCCCTACCTCTCACTGTGTATACTCTCCTCCGTCCTCTACCTCTCACTGTGTATTCACACCTCAGTCCCCTCTCTCTGTGGAAACACTCCTAGTCCCCTGCCTCCCACTGTGTATGCACTCCTCAGTCCCTTACCTCTGTGTATACACTCCTCAGACCCCTACCTCACACAGTGTATACACTCCTCAGTCCCCAACCTCTGTGTATTCACTGCTCAGTCCCCTACCTCTCACTGTGTAAACACTACTCAGTTCCCTACCTCTCACTGTTTACACACTCCTCAGTCCGCTACCTCTCACTGTGTAAACAATACTCAGTCCCCGACCCCTCACTGTGAAAAAACTCCTCAGTCCCCTACCACTCACTGCGTAAACAATAATCAGTCGCCTACCGCTCACTGTGTTTTCACCTCTCAGTCCCCTACCTCTCACAGTGCATACACTCCACAGTCACCTACCTCTCACTTTGTATACACTCCTCAGTCCCCTACCTCTGTGGAATCACTCCTCAGTCCCCTATCTCTCACTGTCTACACACTCCTCAGTCCCCTACCTCTCACAGTGTATATACTACTCAGTCCCGTACCTCTGTGTATACATTCCTCAGACCCCTACCTCTCACTGTCTATACACTCCTCAGTCCCCTACCTCTGTGTGTATACTCCTCAGATCCCAACCTCTCACTGAGTATGCACAACTCAGCCCCCTACCTCTGTATATATACACTCCTCAGTTCCCTAGCTCACACTGTGTATATACACTTCAGTCCCCTACCTCTCACTGTGTATATACTCCTCAGACCCCTACCTCTCACTGTGTATACACTCCTCAGTCCCCTATCTCTGTGTATATACTCCTCAAATTCCAACCTATAACTATGTATACACACCTCAGCCCCCTACCTCTGTATATACACTCCTCAGTCCCCTACCTCTCACTGTGTATACACTCCTCAGTCCCCTACCTCTCACTGTGTATACACTCCTCAGTCCTCTACCGCTCACTGTGTATACACTCCTCAGTCCTCTACCGCTCACGGTTTATACACTCCTCAGTCCCCCACCTTTCACTATGTATACAATCCTCAGTCCGCTACCTCTCACAGAGTATACACTCCTCAGTTCCCTAACTCTGTGTATACACTCCTCAGTCCCATACCTCTCACTGTGTATACACTGGTCAATCCCCTACCTCTCACTGTGTATACACACTTCAGTCCCCTAACTCTCACTGTGTATACATTCGTCAATCCCCTATTTCTCACTGTGTATACAGTCCTCAATTCCCTACCTCTAACTGTGTATACACTCCTCAGACCCCTACCTCACACAGTGTATACACTCCTCAGTCCCCAACCTCTGTATATACTCTCCTCAGTCCCATACCTCTCACTGTGTATACACTCCTCAGTCCCCTACCTCTCACTGCGTATACACTCCTCAGTCCTCTACGGCTCACTGTGTATACACTCCTCAGTCCCCTACCTTTCACTGTGTATACAATTCTCAGTCCGCTACCTCTCACAGAGTATACACCCCTCAGTTCCTTAACTCTGTGTATAAACTCCTCAGTCCCCTACCTCTCACTGTGTATACACTCGTCAGTGCCCTACTTCTCACTGTGCATGCAGTCCTCAGTTCCCTACCTCTGACTGTGTATACACTCCTCAGTCCCCTACCTCTCACTGTGTATACGCACTCAGTCCCCTACCTGTTACTGTGTATACACTCCTCAGTCTCCAACCTCTGTGTATACACTCCTCAGTCCCCTTCCTCTCACTGTGTATACACTCCTCAGTCCCCTACCTCTCACAGTGTATACACTTCTCAGTCCCCTACCTCTCACTGTGTATACTCCTCAGTCCCCAACCTCTCACTGTGTATACACACAGTCGCCTACCACTCAATGTGTATACACACAGTCGCCTACCTCTCACTGTGTATACACACAGTCGCCTACTTCTCACTGTGTATACACTTCTCAGTCCCCTAACTCTCATTGTGTATACACCTAAGTCCCCAACCTTTCACTGTGTATACACACTCAGTCCCCTACCTCTCAATGTGTATACACTCCTAAGTCCGCTACCTCTCACTGTGTAAACAATCCTCAGACCAAAATTCTCACCATGTATACACTCCTCAGTCCCCTACTTCTCACAGCGTATATACTACTCAGTCCCCTACCTCTGTGCATATACTCCTCAGTCCCCTACCTCTAACTGTGTATACACTTATTAGTCCCCTACCTTTCACTGTGTATACACTCCTCAATCCACTACCACTCACTCTGCATACACCCCTCAGTCCCCTACTTTTCAGTGTGTATAAAAATCTCAGTCCCCTACCGCTCTGTGTGTATACACTCCTAAATCCCCTACCGCTAACTCTGTATACACTCTTCAGTCCCCTACCTCTCACAGTGTATATACTGCTCAGTCCCCTACCTCTGTGTATATACTCCTCAGATCCTAACCTCTCACTGTGTATTCACACCTCAGCCCTCTACCTCTGTGTATACACGCCTCAGTCCCCTACCTCTCACTGTGTATACACACTTCAGTCCCCTACCTCTCACTGTGTATACACTCCTCAGTCCACTACCTCTCACTGTGTATACACTCCTCAGTCCCCTACCTCTCACTGTGTATATACTACTCAGTCCCGTACCTCTGTGTATACACTCCTCAGACCCCTACCTCTCACTGTGTATACACTCCTCAGTCCCCTACCTCTCACTGTGTATATACTACTCAGTCCCGTACCTCTGTGTATACACGCCTCAGTCCCCTACCTGTCACTGTGTATACACACTTCAGTCCCCTAACTCTCACTGTGTATACACTCGTCAATCCCCTACTTCTCACTGTGTATACAGTCCTCAATTCCCTACCTCTAACTGTGTACACACTTCTCAGACCCCTACCTGTCACTGTGTATACACACTCATTCCCCTACCTGTCACTGTGTATACACTACTCAGTCCCCAACCTCTGTGTATACACTCCTCAGTCCCCTACCTCTCACTGTGTATACACTTCTCATTTCCCTACCTCTCACTGTGTATACACTCCTCAGTTCCCTACGTCTCACTGTGTATACACTCCTCAGTTCCCTACCTCTCACTGTGTATACACTCCTCACTTCCCTAACTCTTACTGTGTATACACTCCTAAGTCCACTACCTCTCACTGTGTAAACAATCCTAAGAGCCAAACTTCTCACCGTGTATACACTCCTCAGTCCCCTACTTCTCACAGAGTATATACTACTCAGTCCCCAACCTCTGTGTATATACTCCTCAGTCCCCTACCTCGAACTGTGTATACACTTCTTAGTCCCCTACCTTTCACTGTGTATACACTCCTCAATCCACTACCACTCACTGTGCATACACCCCTCAGTCCCCTACTTTTCAGTGTGTATAAAAACCTCAGTCCCCTACCGCTCAGTGTGTATACACTCCTAAATCCCCTACCGCTAACTCTGTATACACTCTTCAGTCCCCTAACTCTCACAGTGTATATACTACTCAGTCCCCTACCTCTGTGTCTACACTCCTCAAACCCCTAGCTCTCACTGTGTATATACTTCTCAGTCCCCTATCTCTGTGTATATACTCCTCAGATTCCAACCTCTCACTGTGTATACACACCTCAGCCCCCTACCTCTGTATATACACTCCTCAGTCCCCTACCTCTCACTGTGTATACACTCCTCAGTCCCCTACCTCTCACTGTGTATACACTCCTCAGTCCTCTACCGCTCACTGTGTATACACTCCTCAGTCCTCTACCGCTCACGGTGTATACACTCCTCAGTCCCCCACCTTTCACTATGTATACAATCCTCAGTCCGCTACCTCTCACAGAGTATACACTCCGCAGTTCCCTAACTCTGTGTATACACTCCTCAGTCCCATACCTCTCACTGTGTATACACTGGTCAATCCCCTACCTCTCACTGTGTATACACACTTCAGTCCCCTAACTCTCACTGTGTATACATTCGTCAATCCCCTACTTCTCACTGTGTATACAGTCCTCAATTCCCTACCTCTAACTGTGTATACACTCCTCAGACCCCTACCTCACACAGTGTATACACTCCTCAGTCACCAACCTCTGTATATACTCTCCTCAGTCCCCTACCTCTCACTGTGTATACACTCCTCAGTCCCCTACCTCTCACTGCGTATACACTCCTCAGTCCTCTACGGCTCACTGTGTATACACTCCTCAGTCCCCTACCTTTCACTGTGTATACAATTCTCAGTCCGCTACCTCTCACAGAGTATACACCCCTCAGTTCCTTAACTCTGTGTATAAACTCCTCAGTCCCCTACCTCTCACTGTGTATACACTCGTCAGTGCCCTACTTCTCACTGTGCATGCAGTCCTCAGTTCCCTACCTCTCACTGTGTATACACTCCTCAGTCCCCTACCTCTCACTGTGTATACGCACTCAGTCCCCTACCTGTTACTGTGTATACACTCCTCAGTCTCCAACCTCTGTGTATACACTCCTCAGTCCCCTTCCTCTCACTGTGTATACACTCCTCAGTCCCCTACCTCTCAGAGTGTATACACTTCTCAGTCCCCTACCTCTCACTGTGTATACTCCTCAGTCCCCAACCTCTCACTGTGCATACACACAGTCGCCTACCACTCAATGTGTATACACACAGTCGCCTACCTCTCACTGTGTATACACACAGTCGCCTACTTCTCACTGTGTATACACTTCTCAGTCCCCTAACTCTCATTGTGTATACACCTCAGTCCCCAACCTTTCACTGTGTATACACACTCAGTCCCCTACCTCTCAATGTGTATACACTCCTAAGTCCGCTACCTCTCACTGTGTAAACAATCCTCAGACCAAAATTCTCACCATGTATACACTCCTCAGTCCCCTACTTCTCACAGCGTATATACTACTCAGTCCCCTACCTCTGTGCATATACTCCTCAGTCCCCTACCTCTAACTGTGTATACACTTATTAGTCCCCTACCTTTCACTGTGTATACACTCCTCAATCCACTACCACTCACTCTGCATACACCCCTCAGTCCCCTACGTTTCAGTGTGTATTAAAATCTCAGTCCCCTACCGCTCTGTGTGTATACACTCCTAAATCCCCTACCGCTAACTCTGTATACACTCTTCAGTCCCCTACCTCTCACAGTGTATATACTGCTCAGTCCCCTACCTCTGTGTATATACTCCTCAGATCCTAACCTCTCACTGTGTATTCACACCTCAGCCCTCTACCTCTGTGTATACACGCCTCAGTCCCCTACCTCTCACTGTGTATACACACTTCAGTCCCCTACCTCTCACTGTGTATACACTCCTCAGTCCCCTACCTCTCACTGTGTATACACTCCTCAGTCCCCTACCTCTCACTGTGTATATACTACTCAGTCCCGTACCTCTGTGTATACACTCCTCAGACCCCTACCTCTCACTGTGTATACACTCCTCAGTCCCCTACCTCTCACTGTGTATATACTACTCAGTCCCGTACCTCTGTGTATACATGCCTCAGTCCCCTACCTGTCACTGTGTATACACACTTCAGTCCCCTAACTCTCACTGTGTATACACTCGTCAATCCCCTACTTCTCACTGTGTATACAGTCCTCAATTCCCTACCTCTAACTGTGTACACACTTCTCAGACCCCTACCTGTCACTGTGTATACACACTCATTCCCCTACCTGTCACTGTGTATACACTCCTCAGTCCCCAACCTCTGTGTATACACTCCTCAGTCCCCTACCTCTCACTGTGTATACACTTCTCATTTCCCTACCTCTCACTGTGTATACACTCCTCAGTTCCCTACCTCTCACTGTGTATACACTCCTCAGTTCCCTACCTCTCACTGTGTATACACTCCTCACTTCCCTAACTCTTACTGTGTATACACTCCTAAGTCCACTACCTCTCACTGTGTAAACAATCCTAAGAGCCAAACTTCTCACCGTGTATACACTCCTCAGTCCCCTACTTCTCACAGAGTATATACTCCTCAGTCCCCTACCTCGAACTGTGTATACACTTCTTAGTCCCCTACCTTTCACTGTGTATACACTCCTCAATCCACTACCACTCACTGTGCATACACCCCTCAGTCCCCTACTTTTCAGTGTGTATAAAAACCTCAGTCCCCTACCGCTCAGTGTGTATACACTCCTAAATCCCCTACCGCTAACTCTGTATACACTCTTTAGTCCCCTAACTCTCACAGTGTATATACTACTCAGTCCCCTACCTCTGTGTCTACACTCCTCAGACCCCTACCTCTGACTGTGTATACACTCCTCAGTCCCCTACCTCTGTGTATATACTCCTCAGATCCTAACCTCTCACTGTGTATTCACACCTCAGCCCTCTACCTCTGTGTATCCACGGCTCAGTCCCCTACCTCTCACTGTGTATACACTCCTCAGTCCCCTACCTCTCACTGTGTATATACTACTCAGTCCCGTACCTCTGTGTATACACTCCTCAGTTCCCTACCTCTCACTGTGTATATACTACTCAGTCCCGTACCTCTGTGTATACACTCCTCAGTCCCCTACATCTGTGTATATACTCCTCAGATCCTAACCTCTCACTGTGTATTCACACCTCAGCCCTCTACCTCTGTGTATACACTCCTCAGTCCTCTACCGCTCACTGTGTATACACTCCTCAGTCCTCTACCGCTCACGGTGTATACACTCCTCAGTCCCCCACCTTTCACTATTTATACAATCCTCAGTCCGCTACCTCTCACAGAGTATACACTCCTCAGTTTCCTACCTCTCACTGTGTATACACTCCTCAGTCCCCTACCTCTCACTGTGTATACACACTCATTCCCCTACCTGTCACAGTGTATACACTCCTCAGTCCCCAACCTCTGTGGAAACACTCTTCAGTCCCCTACCACTCACTGTGTATACACTCCTCAATCCCCTACCACTCACTGTGTATACACTTCTCAGTCCTCTACATCTTCCTGTGTGTACACCTCAAACCCCAACCTCTCACTGTGTATACACACTCAGTCCCCTACCTCTCACAGTGTATACACTCATCAGTCCCCAACCTCTGTGTATACACTCCTCCGTCCCCTACCTCTCACTATGTATTCACACCTCAGTCGCTCTCTGTGTGGAAACACTCCTAGTCCCCTTCCTTTCTCTGTGTATGCACTCCTCAGTCCCTTACCTCTGTGTATACACTCCTCAGACCCCTACCTCACACTGTGTATACACTCCTCAGTCCCCAACCTCTGTGTATACACTCCTCAGTCCCCAACCTCTGTGTATACACTCCTCAGTCCCCTACCTCTCACTGTGTATACACTTCTCAGTCCCCTACCTCTCACTGTGTATACTCCTCAGTCCCCAACCTCTCACTGTGTATACACACAGTCGCCTACCTCTCAATGTGTATACACACAGTCGCCTACCTCTCACTGTGTATACACACAGTCGCCTACTTCTCACTGTGTATACACTTCTCAGTCCCTTAACTCTCATTGTGTATACACCTCAGTCCCCAACCTTTCACTGTGTATACACACTCAGTCCCCTACCTCTCACTGTGTATACACTCCTCAGTCCCCTACCTCTCACTGTGTATACACTCCTCAGTCCCCAACCTCTGTGTATACACTCCTCAGTCCCCAACCTCTGTGTATACACTCCTCAGTCCCCTACCTCTCACTGTGTATACACTTCTCAGTCCCCTACCTCTCACTGTGTATACTCCTCAGTCCCCAACCTCTCACTGTGTATACACACAGTCGCCTACCTCTCAATGTGTATACACACAGTCGCCTACCTCTCACTGTGTATACACACAGTCGCCTACTTCTCACTGTGTGTACACTTCTCAGTCCCTTAACTCTCATTGTGTATACACCTCAGTCCCCAACCTTTCACTGTGTATACACACTCAGTCCCCTACCTCTCACTGTGTATACACTCCTCAGTCCCCTACCTCTCACTGTGTATACACTCCTCAGTTCCCTACCTCTCACTGTGTATGCACTCCTCAGTCCCCGACATCTCACTGTGTATACACTCCTCTGTCCCCTACCTCTTACAGTGTATACACTTCTCAGTCCCCTACCTCTCACTGTGTATACTCCTCAGTCCCCAACCTCTCACTGTGTATACACACAGTCGCCTTCCTCTCAATGTGTATACACACAGTCGCCTACCTCTCACTGTGTATACACACAGTCGCCTACTTCTCACTGTGTATACACTTCTCAGTCCCTTAACTCTCATTGTGTATACACCTCAGTCCCCAACCTTTCACTGTGTATACACACTTTGTCCCCTACCTCTCACTGTGTATGCACTCCTCAGTCCCTACCTCTCACTGTGTATACAGTCCTCAGTTCCCTACCTCTCACTGTGTATGCACTCCTCAGTCCCCGACATCTCACTGTGTATACACTCCTAAGTCCGCTACCTCTCACTGTGTAAACAATCCTCAGACCCCAACATCTCACTGTGTATACACTCCTCAGTGCCCTACCTCTCACTGTGTATACACTTCTCATTTCCCTACCTCTCACTGTGTATACACTCCTCACTTCCCTAACTCTGACTGTGTATACACTCCTAAGTCCGCTACCTCTCACTGTGTAAACAATCCTCAGACCAAAACTTCTCACCATGTATACACTCCTCAGTCCCCTACTTCTCACAGCGTATATACTACTCAGTCCCCTACCTCTGTGTATATACTCCTCAGTCCCCTACCTCTAACTGTGTATACACTTATTAGTCCCCTACCTTTCACTGTGTATACACTCCTCAATCCACTACCACTCACTCTGCATACACCCCTCAGTCCCCTACTTTTCAGTGTGTATAAAAACCTCAGTCCCCTACCGCTCTGTGTGTATACACTCCTAAATCACCTACCGCTAACTCTGTATACACTCTTCAGTCCCCTACCTCTCACAGTGTATATACTGCTCAGTCCCCTACCTCTGTGTATATACTCCTCAGATCCTAACCTCTCACTGTGTATTCACACCTCAGCCCTCTATCTCTGTGTATACACGCCTCAGTCCCCTACCTCTCACTGTGTATACACACTTCAGTCCCCTACCTCTCACTGTGTATACACTCCTCAGTCCCCTACCTCTCACTGTGTATACACTCCTCAGTCCCCTACCTCTCACTGTGTATATACTACTCAGTCCCGTACCTCTGTGTATACACTCCTCAGACCCCTACCTCTCACTGTGTATACACTCCTCAGTCCCCTACCTCTGTGTATATACTCCTCAGATCCTAACCTCTCACTGTGTATTAACACCTCAGCCCTCTACCTCTGTGTATACACGCCTCAGTCCCCTACCTCTCACTGTGTATACACACTTCAGTCCCCTAACTCTCACTGTGTATACACTCGTCAATCCCCTACTTCTCACTGTGTATACAGTCCTCAATTTCCTACCTCTAACTGTGTATACACTTCTCAGACCCCTACCTCTCACTGTGTATACACACTCATTCCCCTACCTGTCACTGTGTATACACTCCTCAGTCCCCAACCTCTGTGTATACACTCCTCAGTCCCCGACCTCTCACTGTGTATACACTTCGCATTTCCCTACCTCTCACTGTGTATACACTCCTCAGTTCCCTACCTCTCACTGTGAATACACTCCTCAGTTCCCTACCACTCACTGTGTATACACTCCTCACTTCCCTAACTCTTACTGTGTATACACTCCTAAGTCCACTACCTCTCACTGTGTAAACAATCCTCAGACCCAAACTTCTCACCGTGTATACACTCCTCAGTCCCCTACTTCTCACTGCGTATATACTACTCAGTCCCCTACCTCTGTGTATATACTCCTCAGTCCCCTACCTCGAACTGTGTATACACTTCTTAGTCCCCTACCTTTCACTGTGTATACACTCCTCAATCCACTACCACTCACTGTGCATACACCCCTCAGTCCCCTACTTTTCAGTGTGTATAAAAACCTCTGTCCCCTCCCGCTCAGTGTGTATACACTCCTAAATCCCCTACCGCTAACTCTGTATACACTCTTCAGTCCCCTACCTCTCACAGTGTATATACTACTCAGTCCCCTACCTCTGTGTCTACACTCCTCAGACCCCTACCTCTGACTGTGTATACACTCCTCAGTCCCCTACCTCTGTGTATATACTCCTCAGATCCTAACCTCTCACTGTGTATTCACACCTCAGCCCTCTACCTCTGTGTATACACGGCTCAGTCCCCTACCTCTCACTGTGTATACACTCCTCAGTTCCCTACCTCTCACTGTGTATATACTACTCAGTCCCGTACCTCTGTGTATACACTCCTCAGACCCCTACCTCTCACTGTGTATACACTCCTCAGTCCCCTACCTCTGTGTATGTACTCCTCAGATCCTAACCTCTCACTGTGTATGCACACCTCAGCCCTCTACCTCTGTGTATACACGCCTCAGTCCCATACCTCTCACTGTGTAGACACACTTCAGTCCCCTAACTCTCACTGTGTATACACTCCTCAGTCCTCTACCGCTCACTGTGTATGCACTCCTCAGTCCTCTACCGCTCACGGTGTATACACTCCTCAGTCCCCCACCTTTCACTATGTATACAATCCTCAGTCCGCTACCTCTCACTGTGTATACACTCCTCAATCCACTACCACTCACTCTGCATACACCCCTCAGTCCCCTACTTCTCAGTGTGTATAAAAACCTCAGTCCCCTACCGCTCTGTGTGTATACACTCCTAAATCCCCTACCGCTAACTCTGTATACACTCTTCAGTCCCCTAACTCTCACTGTGTATACACTCGTCAATCCCCTACTTCTCACTGTGTATACAGTCCTCAATTCCCTACCTCTAACTGTGTACACACTTCTCAGACCCCTACCTTTCACTGTGTATACACACTCATTCCCCTACCTGTCACTGTGTATACACTCCTCAGTCCCCAACCTCTGTGTATACACTCCTCAGTCCCCTACCTCTCACTGTGTATACACTTCTCATTTTCCTACCTCTCACTGTGTATACACTCCTCAGTTCCCTACCTCTCACTGTGTATACACTCCTCAGTCCCCTACCTCTCACTGTGTATACACTTATTAGTCCCCTACCTTTCACTGTGTATACACTCCTCAATCCACTACCACTCACTCTGCATACACCCCTCAGTCCCCTACTTCTCAGTGTGTATAAAAACCTCAGTCCCCTACCGCTCTGTGTGTATACACTCCTAAATCCCCTACCGCTAACTCTGTATACACTCTTCAGTCCCCTAACTCTCACTGTGTATACACTCGTCAATCCCCTACTTCTCACTGTGTATACAGTCCTCAATTCCCTACCTCTAACTGTGTACACACTTCTCAGACCCCTACCTTTCACTGTGTATACACACTCATTCCCCTACCTGTCACTGTGTATACACTCCTCAGTCCCCAACCTCTGTGTATACACTCCTCAGTCCCCTACCTCTCACTGTGTATACACTTCTCATTTTCCTACCTCTCACTGTGTATACACTCCTCAGTTCCCTACCTCTCACTGTGTATACACTCCTCAGTTCCCTACCTCTCACTGTGTATACACTCCTCACTTCCCTAACTCTTACTGTGTATACACTCCTAAGTCCACTACCTCTCACTGTGTAAACAATCCTCAGACCCAAACTTCTCACCGTGTATACACTCCTCAGTCCCCTACTTCTCACAGCGTATATACTACTCAGTCCCCTACCTCTGTGTATATACTCCTCAGTCCCCTACCTCGAACTGTGTATACACTTCTTAGTCCCCTACCTTTCACTGTGTATACACTCCTCAATCCACTACCACTCACTGTGCATACACCCCTCAGTCCCCTACTTTTCAGTGTGTATAAAAACCTCAGTCCCCTACCGCTCAGTGTGTATACACTCCTAAATCCCCTTCCGCTAACTCTGTATACACTCTTCAGTCCCCTACCTCTCACAGTGTATATACTACTCAGTCCCCTACCTCTGTGTCTACACTCCTCAGACCCCTACCTCACACTGTGTATACACTCCTCAGTCCCCAACCTCTGTGTATACACTCCTCAGTCCCCTACCTCTCACTGTGTATACACTCCTCAGTCCCCTACCTCTCACAGTGTATACACTTCTCAGTCCCCTACCTCTCACTGTGTATACTCCTCAGTCCCCAACCTCTCACTGTGTATACACACAGTCGCCTACCTCTCAATGTGTATACACACAGTCGCCTACCTCTCACTGTGTATACACACAGTCGCCTATTTCTCACTGTGTATACACTTCCCAGTCCCCTAACTCTCATTGTGTATACACCTCAGTCCCCAACCTTTCACTGTGTATACACACTCAGTCCCCTACCTCTCACTGTGTATACACTCCTCAGTCCCTACCTCTCACTGTGTATACAGTCCTCAGTTCCCTACCTCTCACTGTGTATACACTCCTCAGTCCCCTACATCTCACTGTGTATACACTCCTAAGTCCGCTACCTCTCACTGTGTAAACAATCCTCAGACCCCAACATCTCACTGTGTATACACTCCTCAGTCCCCTACCTCTCACTGTGTATACACTTCTCATTTCCCTACCTCTCACTGTGTATACACTCCTCACTTCCCTAACTCTGACTGTGTATACACTCCTAAGTCCGCTACCTCTCACTGTGTAAACGATCCTCAGACCAAAACTTCTCACCATGTATACACTCCTCAGTCCCCTACTTCTCACAGCGTATATACTACTCAGTCCCCTACCTCTGTGTATATACTCCTCAGTCCCCTACCTCTAACTGTGTATACACTTATTAGTCCCCTACCTTTCACTGTGTATACACTCCTCAATCCACTACCACTCACTCTGCATACACCTCTCAGTCCCCTACTTTTCAGTGTGTATAAAAACCTCAGTCCCCTACCGCTCTGTGTGTATACACTCCTAAATCCCCTACCGCTAACTCTGTATACACTCTTCAGTCCCCTACCTCTCACAGTGTATATACTGCTCAGTCCCCTACCTCTGTGTATATACTCCTCATATCCTAACCTCTCACTGTGTATTCACACCTCAGCCCTCTACCTCTGTGTATACACGCCTCAGTCCCCTACCTCTCACTGTGTATACACACTTCAGTCCCCTACCTCTCACTGTGTATACACTCCTCAGTCCCCTACCTCTCACTGTGTATACACTCCTCAGTCCCCTACCTCTCACTGTGTATATACTACTCAGTCCCGTACCTCTGTGTATACACTCCTCAGACCCCTACCTCTCACTGTGTATACACTCCTCAGTCCCCTACCTCTGTGTATATACTCCTCAGATCCTAACCTCTCACTGTGTATTCACACCTCAGCCCTCTACCTCTGTGTATACACGCCTCAGTCCCCTACCTCTCACTGTGTATACACACTTCAGTCCCCTAACTCTCACTGTGTATACACTCGTCAATCCCCTACTTCTCACTGTGTATACAGTCCTCAATTTCCTACCTCTAACTGTGTATACACTTCTCAGACCCCTACCTCTCACTGTGTATACACACTCATTCCCCTACCTGTCACTGTGTATACACTCCTCAGTCCCCAACCTCTGTGTATACACTCCTCAGTCCCCGACCTCTCACTGTGTATACACTTCGCATTTCCCTACCTCTCACTGTGTATACACTCCTCAGTTCCCTACCTCTCACTGTGAATACACTCCTCAGTTCCCTACCACTCACTGTGTATACACTCCTCACTTCCCTAACTCTTACTGTGTATACACTCCTAAGTCCACTACCTCTCACTGTGTAAACAATCCTCAGACCCAAACTTCTCACCGTGTATACACTCCTCAGTCCCCTACTTCTCACTGCGTATATACTACTCAGTCCCCTACCTCTGTGTATATACTCCTCAGTCCCCTACCTCGAACTGTGTATACACTTCTTAGTCCCCTACCTTTCACTGTGTATACACTCCTCAATCCACTACCACTCACTGTGCATACACCCCTCAGTCCCCTACTTTTCAGTGTGTATAAAAACGTCTGTCCCCTCCCGCTCAGTGTGTATACACTCCTAAATCCCCTACCGCTAACTCTGTATACACTCTTCAGTCCCCTACCTCTCACAGTGTATATACTACTCAGTCCCCTACCTCTGTGTCTACACTCCTCAGACCCCTACCTCTGACTGTGTATACACTCCTCAGTCCCCTACCTCTGTGTATATACTCCTCAGATCCTAACCTCTCACTGTGTATTCACACCTCAGCCCTCTACCTCTGTGTATACACGGCTCAGTCCCCTACCTCTCACTGTGTATACACTCCTCAGTTCCCTACCTCTCACTGTGTATATACTACTCAGTCCCGTACCTCTGTGTATACACTCCTCAGACCCCTACCTCTCACTGTGTATACACTCCTCAGTCCCCTACCTCTCTGTATATACTCCTCAGATCCTAACCTCTCACTGTGTATGCACACCTCAGCCCTCTACCTCTGTGTATACACGCCTCAGTCCCATACCTCTCACTGTGTAGACACACTTCAGTCCCCTAACTCTCACTGTGTATACACTCCTCAGTCCTCTACCGCTCACTGTGTATGCACTCCTCAGTCCTCTACCGCTCACGGTGTATACACTCCTCAGTCCCCCACCTTTCACTATGTATACAATCCTCAGTCCGCTACCTCTCACTGTGTATACACTCCTCAATCCACTACCACTCACTCTGCATACACCCCTCAGTCCCCTACTTCTCAGTGTGTATAAAAACCTCAGTCCCCTACCGCTCTGTGTGTATACACTCCTAAATCCCCTACCGCTAACTCTGTATACACTCTTCAGTCCCCTAACTCTCACTGTGTATACACTCGTCAATCCCCTACTTCTCACTGTGTATACAGTCCTCAATTCCCTACCTCTAACTGTGTACACACTTCTCAGACCCCTACCTTTCACTGTGTATACACACTCATTCCCCTACCTGTCACTGTGTATACACTCCTCAGTCCCCAACCTCTGTGTATACACTCCTCAGTCCCCTACCTCTCACTGTGTATACACTTCTCATTTTCCTACCTCTCACTGTGTATACACTCCTCAGTTCCCTACCTCTCACTGTGTATACACTCCTCAGTCCCCTACCTCTCACTGTGTATACACTTATTAGTCCCCTACCTTTCACTGTGTATACACTCCTCAATCCCACTACCACTCACTCTGCATACACCCCTCAGTCCCCTACTTCTCAGTGTGTATAAAAACCTCAGTCCCCTACCGCTCTGTGTGTATACACTCCCTAAATCCCCTACCGCTAACTCTGTATACACTCTTCAGTCCCCTAACTCTCACTGTGTATACACTCGTCAATCCCCTACTTCTCACTGTGTATACAGTCCTCAATTCCCTACCTCTAACTGTGTACACACTTCTCAGACCCCTACCTTTCACTGTGTATACACACTCATTCCCCTACCTGTCACTGTGTATACACTCCTCAGTCCCCAACCTCTGTGTATACACTCCTCAGTCCCCTACCTCTCACTGTGTATACACTTCTCATTTTCCTACCTCTCACTGTGTATACACTCCTCAGTTCCCTACCTCTCACTGTGTATACACTCCTCAGTTCCCTACCTCTCACTGTGTATACACTCCTCACTTCCCTAACTCTTACTGTGTATACACTCCTAAGTCCACTACCTCTCACTGTGTAAACAATCCTCAGACCCAAACTTCTCACCGTGTATACACTCCTCAGTCCCCTACTTCTCACAGCGTATATACTACTCAGTCCCCTACCTCTGTGTATATACTCCTCAGTCCCCTACCTCGAACTGTGTATACACTTCTTAGTCCCCTACCTTTCACTGTGTATACACTCCTCAATCCACTACCACTCCCTGTGCATACACCCCTCAGTCCCCTACTTTTCAGTGTGTATAAAAACCTCAGTCCCCTACCGCTCAGTGTGTATACACTCCTAAATCCCCTTCCGCTAACTCTGTATACACTCTTCAGTCCCCTACCTCTCACAGTGTATATACTACTCAGTCCCCTACCTCTGTGTCTACACTCCTCAGACCCCTACCTCACACTGTGTATACACTCCTCAGTCCCCAACCTCTGTGTATACACTCCTCAGTCCCCCTACCTCTCACTGTGTATACACTCCTCAGTCCCCTACCTCTCACAGTGTATACACTTCTCAGTCCCCTACCTCTCACTGTGTATACTCCTCAGTCCCCAACCTCTCACTGTGTATACACACAGTCGCCTACCTCTCAATGTGTATACACACAGTCGCCTACCTCTCACTGTGTATACACACAGTCGCCTATTTCTCACTGTGTATACACTTCCCAGTCCCCTAACTCTCATTGTGTATACACCTCAGTCCCCAACCTTTCACTGTGTATACACACTCAGTCCCCTACCTCTCACTGTGTATACACTCCTCAGTCCCTACTTCTCACTGTGTATACAGTCCTCAGTTCCCTACCTCTCACTGTGTATACACTCCTCAGTCCCCTACATCTCACTGTGTATACACTCCTAAGTCCGCTACCTCTCACTGTGTAAACAATCCTCAGACCCCAACATCTCACTGTGTATACACTCCTCAGTCCCCTACCTCTCACTGTGTATACACTTCTCATTTCCCTACCTCTCACTGTGTATACACTCCTCACTTCCCTAACTCTGACTGTGTATACACTCCTAAGTCCGCTACCTCTCACTGTGTAAACGATCCTCAGACCAAAACTTCTCACCATGTATACACTCCTCAGTCCCCTACTTCTCACAGCGTATATACTACTCAGTCCCCTACCTCTGTGTATATACTCCTCAGTCCCCTACCTCTAACTGTGTATACACTTATTAGTCCCCTACCTTTCACTGTGTATACACTCCTCAATCCACTACCACTCACTCTGCATACACCTCTCAGTCCCCTACTTTTCAGTGTGTATAAAAACCTCAGTCCCCTACCGCTCTGTGTGTATACACTCCTAAATCCCCTACCGCTAACTCTGTATACACTCTTCAGTCCCCTACCTCTCACAGTGTATATACTGCTCAGTCCCCTACCTCTGTGTATATACTCCTCAGATCCTAACCTCTCACTGTGTATTCACACCTCAGCCCTCTACCTCTGTGTATACACGCCTCAGTCCCCTACCTCTCACTGTGTATACACACTTCAGTCCCCTACCTCTCACTGTGTATACACTCCTCAGTCCCCTACCTCTCACTGTGTATACACTCTTCAGTCCCCTACCTCTCACAGTGTATATACTACTCAGTCCCCTACCTCTGTGTCTACACTCCTCAGACCCCTACCTCTCACTGTGTATACACTCCTCAGTCCCCTACCTCTGTGTATATACTCCTCAGATCCTAACCTCTCACTGTGTATGCACACCTCAGCCCTCTACCTCTGTGTATACACGCCTCAGTCCCCTACCTCTCACTGTGTATACACTCCTCAGTCCTCTACCTCTCACTGTGTGTACACCTCAAACCCCAACCTCTCACTGTGTATACACACTCAGTCCCCTACCTCTCACAGTGTATACACTCATCAGTCCCCAACCTCTGTGTATACACTCCTCCGTCCCCTACCTCTCACTATGTATTCACACCTCAGTCGCTCTCTCTGTGGAAACACTCCTAGTCCCCTGCCTCTCACTGTGTACGCACTCCTCAGTCCCTTACCTCTGTGTATACACTCCTCCGTCCCCTACCTCTCACTATGTATTCACACCTCAGTCGCTCTCTCTGTGGAAACACTCCTCAGTCCCCTACCACTCACTGTGTATACACTCCTCAGTCCCCTACCACTCACTGTGTATACACTTCTCAGTCCTCTACCTCTCACTGTGTGTACACCTCAAACCCCAACCTCACACTGTGTATACACTCCTCAGTCCCCAACCTCTGTGTATACACTCCTCAGTCCCCTACCTCTCACTGTGTATGCACTCCTCAGTCCCCTACCTCTCACTGTGTAAACAGTCTTCAGTTCCATACCTCTCACTGTGTACACACTCCTCAGTCCACTACCTCTCACTGTGTAACAATCCTCAGTACCCGACCTCTCACTGTGAAAAAACTCCTCAGTCCCCTACCACTCACTATGTAAACAATAATCAGTCGCCTACCTCTCACTGTGTATACACTAATCAGTCCCCTACCTCTCACAGTGCATACACTCCACAGTCACCTACCTCTCACTTTGTATACATTCCTCAGTCCCCTACCTCTGTGGAATCACTCCTCAGTCCCCTATCTCTCACTGTGTATACACTCCTCAGTCCCCTACCTCTCACAGTGTATATACTACTCAGTCCCCTACCACTGTGTATACACTCCGCAGACCCCTAGCTCTCACTGTGTATATACTTCTCAGTCCCCTATCTCTGTGTATATACTCCTCAGATTCCAACCTCTCACTGTGTATACACACCTCAGCCCCCTACCTCTGTATATACACTCCTCAGTCCCCTACCTCTCACTGTGTATACACTCCTCAGTCCACTACCTCTCACTGTGTATACACTCCTCAGTCCTCTACCGCTCACTGTGTATACACTCCTCAATCCCCTACCTTTCACTGTGTATACAATTCTCAGTCCGCTACCTCTCACAGAGTATACACCCCTCAGTTCCCTAACTCTGTGTATAAACTCCTCAGTCCCCTACCTCTCACTGTGTATACACTCGTCAGTGCCCTACTTCTCACTGTGCATGCAGTCCTCAGTTCCCTACCTCTCACTGTGTATACACTCCTCAGTCCCCTACCTCTCCCTGTGTATACGCACTCAGTCCCCTACCTGTTACTGTGTATACACTCCTCAGTCTCCAACCTCTGTGTATACACTCCTCAGTTCCCTACCTCTCACTGTGTATACACTCCTCAGTCCCCTACATCTCACTGTGTATACACTCCTAAGTCCGCTACCTCTCACTGTGTAAACAATCCTCAGACGCCAACATCTCACTGTGTATACACTCCTCAGTCCCCTACCTCTCACTGTGTATACACTTCTCATTTCCCTACCTCTCACTGTGTATACACTCCGCACTTCCCTAACTCTGACTGTGTATACACTCCTAAGTCCGCTACCTCTCACTGTGTAAAGAATCCTCAGACCAAAACTTCTCACCATGTATACACTCCTCAGTCCCCTACTTCTCACAGCGTATATACTACTCAGTCCCCTACCTCTGTGTATATACTCCTCAGTCCCCTACCTCTAACTGTGTATACACTTATTAGTCCCCTACCTTTCACTGTGTATACACTCCTCAATCCACTACCACTCACTCTGCATACACCCCTCAGTCCCCTACTTTTCAGTGTGTATAAAAACCTCAGTCCCCTACCGCTCTGTGTGTATACACTCCTAAATCCCCTACCGCTAACTCTGTATACACTCTTCAGTCCCCTACCTCTCACAGTGTATATACTGCTCAGTCCCCTACCTCTGTGTATATACTCCTCAGATCCTAACCTCTCACTGTGTATTCACACCTCAGCCCTCTACCTCTGTGTATACACGCCTCAGTCCCCTACCTCTCACTGTGTATACACACTTCAGTCCCCTAACTCTCACTGTGTATACACTCCTCAGTCCCTACCTCTCACTGTGTATACACTCCTCAGTCCCCTACCTCTCACTGTGTATATACTACTCAGTCCCGTACCTCTGTGTATACACTCCTCAGACCCCTACCTCTCACTGTGTATACACTCCTCAGTCCCCTACCTCTGTGTATATACTCCTCAGATCCTAACCTCTCACTGTGTATTCACACCTCAGCCCTCTACCTCTGTGTATACACGCCTCAGTCCCCTACCTCTCACTGTGTATACACACTTCAGTCCCCTAACTCTCACTGTGTATACACTCGTCAATCCCCTACTTCTCACTGTGTATACAGTCCTCAATTCCCTACCTCTAACTGTGTACACACTTCTCAGACCCCTACCTCTCACTGTGTATACACACTCATTCCCCTACCTGTCACTGTGTATACACTCCTCAGTCCCCAACCTCTGTGTATACACTCCTCAGTCCCCTACCTCTCACTGTCTATACACTTCTCATTTCCCTACCTCTCACTGTGTATACACTCCTCAGTTCCCTACCTCTCACTGTGTATACACTCCTCAGTTCCCTACCTCTCACTGTGTATACACTCCTCACTTCCCTAACTCTTACTGTGTATACACTCCTAAGTCCACTACCTCTCACTGTGTAAACAATCCTCAGACCCAAACTTCTCACCGTGTATACACTCCTCAGTCCCCTACTTCTCACAGCGTATATACTACTCAGTCCCCTACCTCTGTGTATATACTCCTCAGTCCCCTACCTCGAACTGTGTATACACTTCTTAGTCCCCTACCTTTCACTGTTTATACACTCATCAATCCACTACCACTCACTGTGCATACACCCCTCAGTCCCCTACTTTTCAGTGTGTATAAAAACCTCAGTCCCCTACCGCTCAGTGTGTATACACTCCTAAATCCCCTACCGCTAACTCTGTATACACTCTTCAGTCCCCTACCTCTCACAGTGTATATACTACTCAGTCCCCTACCTCTGTGACTACACTCCTCAGACCCCTACCTCTGACTGTGTATACACTCCTCAGTCCCCTACCTCTGTGTATATACTCCTCAGATCCTAACCTCTCACTGTGTATTCACACCTCAGCCCTCTACATCTGTGTATACACGGCTCAGTCCCCTACCTCTCAATGTGTATACACTCCTCAGTCCCCTACCTCTCACTGTGTATATACTACTCAGTCCCGTACCTCTGTGTATACACTCCTCAGACCCCTACATCTCACTGTGTATACACTCCTCAGTCCCCTACCTCTGTGTATATACTCCTCAGATCCTAACCTCTCACTGTGTATTCACACCTCAGCCCTCTACCTCTGTGTATGCACGCCTCAGTCCCCTACCTCTCACTGTGTATACACACTTCAGTCCCCTAACTCTCACTGTGTATACACTCGTCAATCCCCTGCTTCTCACTGTCTATACAGTCCTCAATTCCCTACCTCAAACTGTGTATACACTTCTCAGTCCCCTACCTCTCACTGTGTATACACACTCATTCCCCTACCTGTCACTGTGTATACACTCCTCAGTCCCCAACCTCTGTGTATACACTCCTCAGTCCCCTACCTCTCACTGTGTATACACTCCTCCGTCCCCTACCTCTCACTGTGTATTCACACGTCAGTCCCCTCTCTCTGTGGAAACACTCCTAGTCCCCTGCCTCCCACTGTGTATGCACTCCTCAGTCCCTTACCTCTGTGTATACACTCCTCAGACCCCTACCTCACACAGTGTATACACTCCTCAGTCCCCAACCTGTGTGTATACACTGCTCAGTCCCCTACCTCTCACTGTGTATGCACTCCTCAGTCCCCTACCTCTCACTGTGTAAACACTACTCAGTTCCCTACCTCTCACTGTTTACACACTCCTCAGTCCGCTACCTCTCACTGTGTAAACAATCCTCAGTCCCCGACCGCTCACTGTGAAAAGACTCCTCAGTCCCCTACCACTCACTACGTAAACAATAATCAGTCGCCTACCGCTCACTGTGTTTTCACTTCTCAGTCCCCTACCTCTCACAGTGCATACACTCCACAGTCACCTACCTCTCACTTTGTATACACTCCTCAGTCCCCTACCTCTGTGGAATCACTCCTCAGTCCCCTATCTCTCACTGTCTATACACTCCTCAGTCCCCTACCTCTCACAGTGTATATACTACTCAGTCCCGTACCTCTGTGTATACATTCCTCAGACCCCTACCTCTCACTGTCTATGCACTCCTCAGTCCCCTACCTCTGTGTGTATTCTCCTCAGATCCCAACCTCTCACTGAGTATGCACAACTCAGCCCCCTACCTCTGTATATATACACTCCTCAGTTCTCTAGCTCACACTGTGTATATACACTTCAGTCCCCTACCTCTCACTGTGTATATACTCCTCAGACCCCTACCTGTCACAGTGTATACACTCCTCAGTCCCCAACCTCTGTGGAAACACTCTTCAGTCCCCTACCACTCACTGTGTATACACTCCTCAGTCCCCTACCACTCACTGTGTATACACTTCTCAGTCCTCTACCTCTCACTGTGTGTGCACCTCAAACCCCAACCTCTCACTGTGTATACACACTCAGTCCCCTACCTCTCACAGTGTATACACTCATCAGTCCCCAACCTCTCTGTATACACTCCTCCGTCCCCTACCTCTCACTATGTATTCACACCTCAGTCGCTCTCTGTGTGGAAACACTCCTAGTCCCCTTCCTTTCTCTGTGTATGCACTCCTCAGTCCCTTACCTCTGTGTATACACTCCTCAGACCCCTACCTCACACTGTGTATACACTCCTCAGTCCCCAACCTCTGTGTATACACTCCTCAGTCCCCAACCTCTGTGTATACACTCCTCAGTCCCCTACCTCTCACTGTGTATACACTTCTCAGTCCCCTACCTCTCACTGTGTATACTCCTCAGTCCCCAACCTCTCACTGTGTATACACACAGTCGCCTACCTCTCAATGTGTATACACACAGTCGCCTACCTCTCACTGTGTATACACACAGTCGCCTACTTCTCACTGTGTATACACTTCTCAGTCCCTTAACTCTCATTGTGTATACACCTCAGTCCCCAACCTTTCACTGTGTATACACACTCAGTCCCCTACCTCTCACTGTGTATACACTCCTCAGTCCCCTACCTCTCACTGTGTATACACTCCTCAGTCCCCAACCTCTGTGTATACACTCCTCAGTCCCCAACCTCTGTGTATACACTCCTCAGTCCCCTACCTCTCACTGTGTATACACTTCTCAGTCCCCTACCTCTCACTGTGTATACTCCTCAGTCCCCAACCTCTCACTGTGTATACACACAGTCGCCTACCTCTCAATGTGTATACACACAGTCGCCTACCTCTCACTGTGTATACACACAGTCGCCTACTTCTCACTGTGTATACACTTCTCAGTCCCTTAACTCTCATTGTGTATACACCTCAGTCCCCAACCTTTCACTGTGTATACACACTCAGTCCCCTACCTCTCACTGTGTATACACTCCTCAGTCCCCTACCTCTCACTGTGTATACACTCCTCAGTTCCCTACCTCTCACTGTGTATGCACTCCTCAGTCCCCGACATCTCACTGTGTATACACTCCTCTGTCCCCTACCTCTTACAGTGTATACACTTCTCAGTCCCCTACCTCTCACTGTGTATACTCCTCAGTCCCCAACCTCTCACTGTGTATACACACAGTCGCCTTCCTCTCAATGTGTATACACACAGTCGCCTACCTCTCACTGTGTATACACACAGTCGCCTACTTCTCACTGTGTATACACTTCTCAGTCCCTTAACTCTCATTGTGTATACACCTCAGTCCCCAACCTTTCACTGTGTATACACACTCAGTCCCCTACCTCTCACTGTGTATGCACTCCTCAGTCCCCACCTCTCACTGTGTATACACTCCTCAGTTCCCTACCTCTCACTGTGTATGCACTCCTCAGTCCCCGACATCTCACTGTGTATACACTCCTAAGTCCGCTACCTCTCACTGTGTAAACAATCCTCAGACCCCAACATCTCACTGTGTATACACTCCTCAGTGCCCTACCTCTCACTGTGTATACACTTCTCATTTCCCTACCTCTCACTGTGTATACACTCCTCACTTCCCTAACTCTGACTGTGTATACACTCCTAAGTCCGCTACCTCTCACTGTGTAAACAATCCTCAGACCAAAACTTCTCACCATGTATACACTCCTCAGTCCCCTACTTCTCACAGCGTATATACTACTCAGTCCCCTACCTCTGTGTATATACTCCTCAGTCCCCTACCTCTAACTGTGTATACACTTATTAGTCCCCTACCTTTCACTGTGTATACACTCCTCAATCCACTACCACTCACTCTGCATACACCCCTCAGTCCCCTACTTTTCAGTGTGTATAAAAACCTCAGTCCCCTACCGCTCTGTGTGTATACACTCCTAAATCACCTACCGCTAACTCTGTATACACTCTTCAGTCCCCTACCTCTCACAGTGTATATACTGCTCAGTCCCCTACCTCTGTGTATATACTCCTCAGATCCTAACCTCTCACTGTGTATTCACACCTCAGCCCTCTACCTCTGTGTATACACGCCTCAGTCCCCTACCTCTCACTGTGTATACACACTTCAGTCCCCTACCTCTCACTGTGTATACACTCCTCAGTCCCCTACCTCTCACTGTGTATACACTCCTCAGTCCCCTACCTCTCACTGTGTATATACTACTCAGTCCCGTACCTCTGTGTATACACTCCTCAGACCCCTACCTCTCACTGTGTATACACTCCTCAGTCCCCTACCTCTGTGTATATACTCCTCAGATCCTAACCTCTCACTGTGTATTCACACCTCAGCCCTCTACCTCTGTGTATACACGCCTCAGTCCCCTACCTCTCACTGTGTATACACACTTCAGTCCCCTAACTCTCACTGTGTATACACTCGTCAATCCCCTACTTCTCACTGTGTATACAGTCCTCAATTTCCTACCTCTAACTGTGTATACACTTCTCAGACCCCTACCTCTCACTGTGTATACACACTCATTCCCCTACCTGTCACTGTGTATACACTCCTCAGTCCCCAACCTCTGTGTATACACTCCTCAGTCCCCGACCTCTCACTGTGTATACACTTCGCATTTCCCTACCTCTCACTGTGTATACACTCCTCAGTTCCCTACCTCTCACTGTGAATACACTCCTCAGTTCCCTACCACTCACTGTGTATACACTCCTCACTTCCCTAACTCTTACTGTGTATACACTCCTAAGTCCACTACCTCTCACTGTGTAAACAATCCTCAGACCCAAACTTCTCACCGTGTATACACTCCTCAGTCCCCTACTTCTCACTGCGTATATACTACTCAGTCCCCTACCTCTGTGTATATACTCCTCAGTCCCCTACCTCGAACTGTGTATACACTTCTTAGTCCCCTACCTTTCACTGTGTATACACTCCTCAATCCACTACCACTCACTGTGCATACACCCCTCAGTCCCCTACTTTTCAGTGTGTATAAAAACCTCTGTCCCCTCCCGCTCAGTGTGTATACACTCCTAAATCCCCTACCGCTAACTCTGTATACACTCTTCAGTCCCCTACCTCTCACAGTGTATATACTACTCAGTCCCCTACCTCTGTGTCTACACTCCTCAGACCCCTACCTCTGACTGTGTATACACTCCTCAGTCCCCTACCTCTGTGTATATACTCCTCAGATCCTAACCTCTCACTGTGTATTCACACCTCAGCCCTCTACCTCTGTGTATACACGGCTCAGTCCCCTACCTCTCACTGTGTATACACTCCTCAGTTCCCTACCTCTCACTGTGTATATACTACTCAGTCCCGTACCTCTGTGTATACACTCCTCAGACCCCTACCTCTCACTGTGTATACACTCCTCAGTCCCCTACCTCTCTGTATATACTCCTCAGATCCTAACCTCTCACTGTGTATGCACACCTCAGCCCTCTACCTCTGTGTATACACGCCTCAGTCCCATACCTCTCACTGTGTAGACACACTTCAGTCCCCTAACTCTCACTGTGTATACACTCCTCAGTCCTCTACCGCTCACTGTGTATGCACTCCTCAGTCCTCTACCGCTCACGGTGTATACACTCCTCAGTCCCCCACCTTTCACTATGTATACAATCCTCAGTCCGCTACCTCTCACTGTGTATACACTCCTCAATCCACTACCACTCACTCTGCATACACCCCTCAGTCCCCTACTTCTCAGTGTGTATAAAAACCTCAGTCCCCTACCGCTCTGTGTGTATACACTCCTAAATCCCCTACCGCTAACTCTGTATACACTCTTCAGTCCCCTAACTCTCACTGTGTATACACTCGTCAATCCCCTACTTCTCACTGTGTATACAGTCCTCAATTCCCTACCTCTAACTGTGTACACACTTCTCAGACCCCTACCTTTCACTGTGTATACACACTCATTCCCCTACCTGTCACTGTGTATACACTCCTCAGTCCCCAACCTCTGTGTATACACTCCTCAGTCCCCTACCTCTCACTGTGTATACACTTCTCATTTTCCTACCTCTCACTGTGTATACACTCCTCAGTTCCCTACCTCTCACTATGTATACACTCCTCAGTCCCCTACCTCTCACTGTGTATACACTTATTAGTCCCCTACCTTTCACTGTGTATACACTCCTCAATCCACTACCACTCACTCTGCATACACCCCTCAGTCCCCTACTTCTCAGTGTGTATAAAAACCTCAGTCCCCTACCGCTCTGTGTGTATACACTCCTAAATCCCCTACCGCTAACTCTGTATACACTCTTCAGTCCCCTAACTCTCACTGTGTATACACTCGTCAATCCCCTACTTCTCACTGTGTATACAGTCCTCAATTCCCTACCTCTAACTGTGTACACACTTCTCAGACCCCTACCTTTCACTGTGTATACACACTCATTCCCCTACCTGTCACTGTGTATACACTCCTCAGTCCCCAACCTCTGTGTATACACTCCTCAGTCCCCTACCTCTCACTGTGTATACACTTCTCATTTTCCTACCTCTCACTGTGTATACACTCCTCAGTTCCCTACCTCTCACTGTGTATACACTCCTCAGTTCCCTACCTCTGACTGTGTATACACTCCTCACTTCCCTAACTCTTACTGTGTATACACTCCTAAGTCCACTACCTCTCACTGTGTAAACAATCCTCAGACCCAAACTTCTCACCGTGTATACACTCCTCAGTCCCCTACTTCTCACAGCGTATATACTACTCAGTCCCCTACCTCTGTGTATATACTCCTCAGTCCCCTACCTCGAACTGTGTATACACTTCTTAGTCCCCTACCTTTCACTGTGTATACACTCCTCAATCCACTACCACTCACTGTGCATACACCCCTCAGTCCCCTACTTTTCAGTGTGTATAAAAACCTCAGTCCCCTACCGCTCAGTGTGTATACACTCCTAAATCCCCTTCCGCTAACTCTGTATACACTCTTCAGTCCCCTACCTCTCACAGTGTATATACTACTCAGTCCCCTACCTCTGTGTCTACACTCCTCAGACCCCTACCTCACACTGTGTATACACTCCTCAGTCCCCAACCTCTGTGTATACACTCCTCAGTCCCCAACCTCTGTGTATACACTCCTCAGTCCCCTACCTCTCACTGTGTATACACTCCTCAGTCCCCTACCTCTCACAGTGTATACACTTCTCAGTCCCCTACCTCTCACTGTGTATACTCCTCAGTCCCCAACCTCTCACTGTGTATACACACAGTCGCCTACCTCTCAATGTGTATACACACAGTCGCCTACCTCTCACTGTGTATACACACAGTCGCCTACTTCTCACTGTGTATACACTTCTCAGTCCCTTAACTCTCATTGTGTATACACCTCAGTCCCCAACCTTTCACTGTGTATACACACTCAGTCCCCTACCTCTCACTGTGTATACACTCCTCAGTCCCCTACCTCTCACTGTGTATACACTCCTCAGTTCCCTACCTCTCACTGTGTATGCACTCCTCAGTCCCCGACATCTCACTGTGTATACACTCCTCTGTCCCCTACCTCTTACAGTGTATACACTTCTCAGTCCCCTACCTCTCACTGTGTATACTCCTCAGTCCCCAACCTCTCACTGTGTATACACACAGTCGCCTTCCTCTCAATGTGTATACACACAGTCGCCTACCTCTCACTGTGTATACACACAGTCGCCTACTTCTCACTGTGTATACACTTCTCAGTCCCTTAACTCTCATTGTGTATACACCTCAGTCCCCAACCTTTCACTGTGTATACACACTCAGTCCCCTACCTCTCACTGTGTATGCACTCCTCAGTCCCCACCTCTCACTGTGTATACACTCCTCAGTTCCCTACCTCTCACTGTGTATGCACTCCTCAGTCCCCGACATCTCACTGTGTATACACTCCTAAGTCCGCTACCTCTCACTGTGTAAACAATCCTCAGACCCCAACATCTCACTGTGTATACACTCCTCAGTGCCCTACCTCTCACTGTGTATACACTTCTCATTTCCCTACCTCTCACTGTGTATACACTCCTCACTTCCCTAACTCTGACTGTGTATACACTCCTAAGTCCGCTACCTCTCACTGTGTAAACAATCCTCAGACCAAAACTTCTCACCATGTATACACTCCTCAGTCCCCTACTTCTCACAGCGTATATACTACTCAGTCCCCTACCTCTGTGTATATACTCCTCAGTCCCCTACCTCTAACTGTGTATACACTTATTAGTCCCCTACCTTTCACTGTGTATACACTCCTCAATCCACTACCACTCACTCTGCATACACCCCTCAGTCCCCTACTTTTCAGTGTGTATAAAAACCTCAGTCCCCTACCGCTCTGTGTGTATACACTCCTAAATCACCTACCGCTAACTCTGTATACACTCTTCAGTCCCCTACCTCTCACAGTGTATATACTGCTCAGTCCCCTACCTCTGTGTATATACTCCTCAGATCCTAACCTCTCACTGTGTATTCACACCTCAGCCCTCTACCTCTGTGTATACACGCCTCAGTCCCCTACCTCTCACTGTGTATACACACTTCAGTCCCCTACCTCTCACTGTGTATACACTCCTCAGTCCCCTACCTCTCACTGTGTATACACTCCTCAGTCCCCTACCTCTCACTGTGTATATACTACTCAGTCCCGTACCTCTGTGTATACACTCCTCAGACCCCTACCTCTCACTGTGTATACACTCCTCAGTCCCCTACCTCTGTGTATATACTCCTCAGATCCTAACCTCTCACTGTGTATTCACACCTCAGCCCTCTACCTCTGTGTATACACGCCTCAGTCCCCTACCTCTCACTGTGTATACACACTTCAGTCCCCTAACTCTCACTGTGTATACACTCGTCAATCCCCTACTTCTCACTGTGTATACAGTCCTCAATTTCCTACCTCTAACTGTGTATACACTTCTCAGACCCCTACCTCTCACTGTGTATACACACTCATTCCCCTACCTGTCACTGTGTATACACTCCTCAGTCCCCAACCTCTGTGTATACACTCCTCAGTCCCCGACCTCTCACTGTGTATACACTTCGCATTTCCCTACCTCTCACTGTGTATACACTCCTCAGTTCCCTACCTCTCACTGTGAATACACTCCTCAGTTCCCTACCACTCACTGTGTATACACTCCTCACTTCCCTAACTCTTACTGTGTATACACTCCTAAGTCCACTACCTCTCACTGTGTAAACAATCCTCAGACCCAAACTTCTCACCGTGTATACACTCCTCAGTCCCCTACTTCTCACTGCGTATATACTACTCAGTCCCCTACCTCTGTGTATATACTCCTCAGTCCCCTACCTCGAACTGTGTATACACTTCTTAGTCCCCTACCTTTCACTGTGTATACACTCCTCAATCCACTACCACTCACTGTGCATACACCCCTCAGTCCCCTACTTTTCAGTGTGTATAAAAACCTCTGTCCCCTCCCGCTCAGTGTGTATACACTCCTAAATCCCCTACCGCTAACTCTGTATACACTCTTCAGTCCCCTACCTCTCACAGTGTATATACTACTCAGTCCCCTACCTCTGTGTCTACACTCCTCAGACCCCTACCTCTGACTGTGTATACACTCCTCAGTCCCCTACCTCTGTGTATATACTCCTCAGATCCTAACCTCTCACTGTGTATTCACACCTCAGCCCTCTACCTCTGTGTATACACGGCTCAGTCCCCTACCTCTCACTGTGTATACACTCCTCAGTTCCCTACCTCTCACTGTGTATATACTACTCAGTCCCGTACCTCTGTGTATACACTCCTCAGACCCCTACCTCTCACTGTGTATACACTCCTCAGTCCCCTACCTCTCTGTATATACTCCTCAGATCCTAACCTCTCACTGTGTATGCACACCTCAGCCCTCTACCTCTGTGTATACACGCCTCAGTCCCATACCTCTCACTGTGTAGACACACTTCAGTCCCCTAACTCTCACTGTGTATACACTCCTCAGTCCTCTACCGCTCACTGTGTATGCACTCCTCAGTCCTCTACCGCTCACGGTGTATACACTCCTCAGTCCCCCACCTTTCACTATGTATACAATCCTCAGTCCGCTACCTCTCACTGTGTATACACTCCTCAATCCACTACCACTCACTCTGCATACACCCCTCAGTCCCCTACTTCTCAGTGTGTATAAAAACCTCAGTCCCCTACCGCTCTGTGTGTATACACTCCTAAATCCCCTACCGCTAACTCTGTATACACTCTTCAGTCCCCTAACTCTCACTGTGTATACACTCGTCAATCCCCTACTTCTCACTGTGTATACAGTCCTCAATTCCCTACCTCTAACTGTGTACACACTTCTCAGACCCCTACCTTTCACTGTGTATACACACTCATTCCCCTACCTGTCACTGTGTATACACTCCTCAGTCCCCAACCTCTGTGTATACACTCCTCAGTCCCCTACCTCTCACTGTGTATACACTTCTCATTTTCCTACCTCTCACTGTGTATACACTCCTCAGTTCCCTACCTCTCACTATGTATACACTCCTCAGTCCCCTACCTCTCACTGTGTATACACTTATTAGTCCCCTACCTTTCACTGTGTATACACTCCTCAATCCACTACCACTCACTCTGCATACACCCCTCAGTCCCCTACTTCTCAGTGTGTATAAAAACCTCAGTCCCCTACCGCTCTGTGTGTATACACTCCTAAATCCCCTACCGCTAACTCTGTATACACTCTTCAGTCCCCTAACTCTCACTGTGTATACACTCGTCAATCCCCTACTTCTCACTGTGTATACAGTCCTCAATTCCCTACCTCTAACTGTGTACACACTTCTCAGACCCCTACCTTTCACTGTGTATACACACTCATTCCCCTACCTGTCACTGTGTATACACTCCTCAGTCCCCAACCTCTGTGTATACACTCCTCAGTCCCCTACCTCTCACTGTGTATACACTTCTCATTTTGCTACCTCTCACTGTGTATACACTCCTCAGTTCCCTACCTCTCACTGTGTATACACTCCTCAGTTCCCTACCTCTGACTGTGTATACACTCCTCACTTCCCTAACTCTTACTGTGTATACACTCCTAAGTCCACTACCTCTCACTGTGTAAACAATCCTCAGACCCAAACTTCTCACCGTGTATACACTCCTCAGTCCCCTACTTCTCACAGCGTATATACTACTCAGTCCCCTACCTCTGTGTATATACTCCTCAGTCCCCTACCTCGAACTGTGTATACACTTCTTAGTCCCCTACCTTTCACTGTGTATACACTCCTCAATCCACTACCACTCACTGTGCATACACCCCTCAGTCCCCTACTTTTCAGTGTGTATAAAAACCTCAGTCCCCTACCGCTCAGTGTGTATACACTCCTAAATCCCCTTCCGCTAACTCTGTATACACTCTTCAGTCCCCTACCTCTCACAGTGTATATACTACTCAGTCCCCTACCTCTGTGTCTACACTCCTCAGACCCCTACCTCACACTGTGTATACACTCCTCAGTCCCCAACCTCTGTGTATACACTCCTCAGTCCCCAACCTCTGTGTATACACTCCTCAGTCCCCTACCTCTCACTGTGTATACACTCCTCAGTCCCCTACCTCTCACAGTGTATACACTTCTCAGTCCCCTACCTCTCACTGTGTATACTCCTCAGTCCCCAACCTCTCACTGTGTATACACACAGTCGCCTACCTCTCAATGTGTATACACACAGTCGCCTACCTCTCACTGTGTATACACACAGTCGCCTATTTCTCACTGTGTATACACTTCCCAGTCCCCTAACTCTCATTGTGTATACACCTCAGTCCCCAACCTTTCACTGTGTATACACACTCAGTCCCCTACCTCTCACTGTGTATACACTCCTCAGTCCCTACCTCTCACTGTGTATACAGTCCTCAGTTCCCTACCTCTCACTGTGTATACACTCCTCAGTCCCCTACATCTCACTGTGTATACACTCCTAAGTCCGCTACCTCTCACTGTGTAAACAATCCTCAGACCCCAACATCTCACTGTGTATACACTCCTCAGTCCCCTACCTCTCACTGTGTATACACTTCTCATTTCCCTACCTCTCACTGTGTATACACTCCTCACTTCCCTAACTCTGACTGTGTATACACTCCTAAGTCCGCTACCTCTCACTGTGTAAACGATCCTCAGACCAAAACTTCTCACCATGTATACACTCCTCAGTCCCCTACTTCTCACAGCGTATATACTACTCAGTCCCCTACCTCTGTGTATATACTCCTCAGTCCCCTACCTCTAACTGTGTATACACTTATTAGTCCCCTACCTTTCACTGTGTATACACTCCTCAATCCACTACCACTCACTCTGCATACACCTCTCAGTCCCCTACTTTTCAGTGTGTATAAAAACCTCAGTCCCCTACCGCTCTGTGTGTATACACTCCTAAATCCCCTACCGCTAACTCTGTATACACTCTTCAGTCCCCTACCTCTCACAGTGTATATACTGCTCAGTCCCCTACCTCTGTGTATATACTCCTCATATCCTAACCTCTCACTGTGTATTCACACCTCAGCCCTCTACCTCTGTGTATACACGCCTCAGTCCCCTACCTCTCACTGTGTATACACACTTCAGTCCCCTACCTCTCACTGTGTATACACTCCTCAGTCCCCTACCTCTCACTGTGTATACACTCTTCAGTCCCCTACCTCTCACAGTGTATATACTACTCAGTCCCCTACCTCTGTGTCTACACTCCTCAGACCCCTACCTCTCACTGTGTATACACTCCTCAGTCCCCTACCTCTGTGTATATACTCCTCAGATCCTAACCTCTCACTGTGTATGCACACCTCAGCCCTCTACCTCTGTGTATACACGCCTCAGTCCCCTACCTCTCACTGTGTATACACTCCTCAGTCCTCTACCTCTCACTGTGTGTACACCTCAAACCCCAACCTCTCACTGTGTATACACACTCAGTCCCCTACCTCTCACAGTGTATACACTCATCAGTCCCCAACCTCTGTGTATACACTCCTCCGTCCCCTACCTCTCACTATGTATTCACACCTCAGTCGCTCTCTCTGTGGAAACACTCCTAGTCCCCTGCCTCTCACTGTGTACGCACTCCTCAGTCCCTTACCTCTGTGTATACACTCCTCCGTCCCCTACCTCTCACTATGTATTCACACCTCAGTCGCTCTCTCTGTGGAAACACTCCTCAGTCCCCTACCACTCACTGTGTATACACTCCTCAGTCCCCTACCACTCACTGTGTATACACTTCTCAGTCCTCTACCTCTCACTGTGTGTACACCTCAAACCCCAACCTCACACTGTGTATACACTCCTCAGTCCCCAACCTCTGTGTATACACTCCTCAGTCCCCTACCTCTCACTGTGTATGCACTCCTCAGTCCCCTACCTCTCACTGTGTAAACAGTCTTCAGTTCCATACCTCTCACTGTGTACACACTCCTCAGTCCACTACCTCTCACTGTGTAACAATCCTCAGTACCCGACCTCTCACTGTGAAAAAACTCCTCAGTCCCCTACCACTCACTATGTAAACAATAATCAGTCGCCTACCTCTCACTGTGTATACACTAATCAGTCCCCTACCTCTCACAGTGCATACACTCCACAGTCACCTACCTCTCACTTTGTATACATTCCTCAGTCCCCTACCTCTGTGGAATCACTCCTCAGTCCCCTACCTCTCACAGTGTATATACTACTCAGTCCCCTACCACTGTGTATACACTCCGCAGACCCCTAGCTCTCACTGTGTATATACTTCTCAGTCCCCTATCTCTGTGTATATACTCCTCAGATTCCAACCTCTCACTGTGTATACACACCTCAGCCCCCTACCTCTGTATATACACTCCTCAGTCCCCTACCTCTCACTGTGTATACACTCCTCAGTCCACTACCTCTCACTGTGTATACACTCCTCAGTCCTCTACCGCTCACTGTGTATACACTCCTCAATCCCCTACCTTTCACTGTGTATACAATTCTCAGTCCGCTACCTCTCACAGAGTATACACCCCTCAGTTCCCTAACTCTGTGTATAAACTCCTCAGTCCCCTACCTCTCACTGTGTATACACTCGTCAGTGCCCTACTTCTCACTGTGCATGCAGTCCTCAGTTCCCTACCTCTCACTGTGTATACACTCCTCAGTCCCCTACCTCTCCCTGTGTATACGCACTCAGTCCCCTACCTGTTACTGTGTATACACTCCTCAGTCTCCAACCTCTGTGTATACACTCCTCAGTTCCCTACCTCTCACTGTGTATACACTCCTCAGTCCCCTACATCTCACTGTGTATACACTCCTAAGTCCGCTACCTCTCACTGTGTAAACAATCCTCAGACGCCAACATCTCACTGTGTATACACTCCTCAGTCCCCTACCTCTCACTGTGTATACACTTCTCATTTCCCTACCTCTCACTGTGTATACACTCCGCACTTCCCTAACTCTGACTGTGTATACACTCCTAAGTCCGCTACCTCTCACTGTGTAAAGAATCCTCAGACCAAAACTTCTCACCATGTATACACTCCTCAGTCCCCTACTTCTCACAGCGTATATACTACTCAGTCCCCTACCTCTGTGTATATACTCCTCAGTCCCCTACCTCTAACTGTGTATACACTTATTAGTCCCCTACCTTTCACTGTGTATACACTCCTCAATCCACTACCACTCACTCTGCATACACCCCTCAGTCCCCTACTTTTCAGTGTGTATAAAAACCTCAGTCCCCTACCGCTCTGTGTGTATACACTCCTAAATCCCCTACCGCTAACTCTGTATACACTCTTCAGTCCCCTACCTCTCACAGTGTATATACTGCTCAGTCCCCTACCTCTGTGTATATACTCCTCAGATCCTAACCTCTCACTGTGTATTCACACCTCAGCCCTCTACCTCTGTGTATACACGCCTCAGTCCCCTACCTCTCACTGTGTATACACACTTCAGTCCCCTAACTCTCACTGTGTATACACTCCTCAGTCCCTACCTCTCACTGTGTATACACTCCTCAGTCCCCTACCTCTCACTGTGTATATACTACTCAGTCCCGTACCTCTGTGTATACACTCCTCAGACCCCTACCTCTCACTGTGTATACACTCCTCAGTCCCCTACCTCTGTGTATATACTCCTCAGATCCTAACCTCTCACTGTGTATTCACACCTCAGCCCTCTACCTCTGTGTATACACGCCTCAGTCCCCTACCTCTCACTGTGTATACACACTTCAGTCCCCTAACTCTCACTGTGTATACACTCGTCAATCCCCTACTTCTCACTGTGTATACAGTCCTCAATTCCCTACCTCTAACTGTGTACACACTTCTCAGACCCCTACCTCTCACTGTGTATACACACTCATTCCCCTACCTGTCACTGTGTATACACTCCTCAGTCCCCAACCTCTGTGTATACACTCCTCAGTCCCCTACCTCTCACTGTCTATACACTTCTCATTTCCCTACCTCTCACTGTGTATACACTCCTCAGTTCCCTACCTCTCACTGTGTATACACTCCTCAGTTCCCTACCTCTCACTGTGTATACACTCCTCACTTCCCTAACTCTTACTGTGTATACACTCCTAAGTCCACTACCTCTCACTGTGTAAACAATCCTCAGACCCAAACTTCTCACCGTGTATACACTCCTCAGTCCCCTACTTCTCACAGCGTATATACTACTCAGTCCCCTACCTCTGTGTATATACTCCTCAGTCCCCTACCTCGAACTGTGTATACACTTCTTAGTCCCCTACCTTTCACTGTTTATACACTCATCAATCCACTACCACTCACTGTGCATACACCCCTCAGTCCCCTACTTTTCAGTGTGTATAAAAACCTCAGTCCCCTACCGCTCAGTGTGTATACACTCCTAAATCCCCTACCGCTAACTCTGTATACACTCTTCAGTCCCCTACCTCTCACAGTGTATATACTACTCAGTCCCCTACCTCTGTGTCTACACTCCTCAGACCCCTACCTCTGACTGTGTATACACTCCTCAGTCCCCTACCTCTGTGTATATACTCCTCAGATCCTAACCTCTCACTGTGTATTCACACCTCAGCCCTCTACCTCTGTGTATACACGGCTCAGTCCCCTACCTCTCAATGTGTATACACTCCTCAGTCCGCTACCTCTCACTGTGTATATACTACTCAGTCCCGTACCTCTGTGTATACACTCCTCAGACCCCTACATCTCACTGTGTATACACTCCTCAGTCCCCTACCTCTGTGTATATACTCCTCAGATCCTAACCTCTCACTGTGTATTCACACCTCAGCCCTCTACCTCTGTGTATGCACGCCTCAGTCCCCTACCTCTCACTGTGTATACACACTTCAGTCCCCTAACTCTCACTGTGTATACACTCGTCAATCCCCTGCTTCTCACTGTCTATACAGTCCTCAATTCCCTACCTCTAACTGTGTATACACTTCTCAGTCCCCTACCTCTCACTGTGTATACACACTCATTCCCCTACCTGTCACTGTGTATACACTCCTCAGTCCCCAACCTCTGTGTATACACTCCTCAGTCCCCTACCTCTCACTGTGTATACACTCCTCCGTCCCCTACCTCTCACTGTGTATTCACACCTCAGTCCCCTCTCTCTGTGGAAACACTCCTAGTCCCCTGCCTCCCACTGTGTATGCACTCCTCAGTCCCTTACCTCTGTGTATACACTCCTCAGACCCCTACCTCACACAGTGTATACACTCCTCAGTCCCCAACCTGTGTGTACACACTGCTCAGTCCCCTACCTCTCACTGTGTATGCACTCCTCAGTCCCCTACCTCTCACTGTGTAAACACTACTCAGTTCCCTACCTCTCACTGTTTACACACTCCTCAGTCCGCTACCTCTCACTGTGTAAACAATCCTCAGTCCCCGACCGCTCACTGTGAAAAGACTCCTCAGTCCCCTACCACTCACTACGTAAACAATAATCAGTCGCCTACCGCTCACTGTGTTTTCACTTCTCAGTCCCCTACCTCTCACAGTGCATACACTCCACAGTCACCTACCTCTCACTTTGTATACACTCCTCAGTCCCCTACCTCTGTGGAATCACTCCTCAGTCCCCTATCTCTCACTGTCTATACACTCCTCAGTCCCCTACCTCTCACAGTGTATATACTACTCAGTCCCGTACCTCTGTGTATACATTCCTCAGACCCCTACCTCTCACTGTCTATGCACTCCTCAGTCCCCTACCTCTGTGTGTATTCTCCTCAGATCCCAACCTCTCACTGAGTATGCACAACTCAGCCCCCTACCTCTGTATATATACACTCCTCAGTTCTCTAGCTCACACTGTGTATATACACTTCAGTCCCCTACCTCTCACTGTGTATATACTCCTCAGACCCCTACCTGTCACAGTGTATACACTCCTCAGTCCCCAACCTCTGTGGAAACACTCTTCAGTCCCCTACCACTCACTGTGTATACACTCCTCAGTCCCCTACCACTCACTGTGTATACACTTCTCAGTCCTCTACCTCTCACTGTGTGTGCACCTCAAACCCCAACCTCTCACTGTGTATACACACTCAGTCCCCTACCTCTCACAGTGTATACACTCATCAGTCCCCAACCTCTGTGTATACACTCCTCCGTCCCCTACCTCTCACTATGTATTCACACCTCAGTCGCTCTCTGTGTGGAAACACTCCTAGTCCCCTTGCTTTCACTGTGTATGCACTCCTCAGTCCCTTACCTCTGTGTATACACTCCTCAGACCCCTACCTCACACTGTGTATACACTCCTCAGTCCCCAACCTCTGTGTATACCATCCTCAGTCCCCAACCTCTGTGTATACACTCCTCAGTCCCCTACCTCTCACTGTGTATACACTCCTCAGTCCCCTACCTCTCACTGTGTATACTCCTCAGTCCCCAACCTCTCACTGTGTATACACACAGTCGCCTACCTCTCAATGTGTATACACACAGTCGCCTACCTCTCACTGTGTATACACACAGTCGCCTACTTCTCACTGTGTATACACTTCTCAGTCCCCTAACTCTCATTGTGTATACACCTCAGTCCCCAACCTTTCACTGTGTATACACACTCAGTCCCCTACCTCTCACTGTGTATACACTCCTCAGTCCCTACCTCTCACTGTGTATACACTCCTCAGTTCCTTACCTCTCACTGTGTATACACTCCTCAGTCCCCTACATCTCACTGTGTATACACTCCTAAGTCCGCTACCTCTCACTGTGTAAACAATCCTCAGACCCCAACATCTCACTGTGTATACACTCCTCAGTCCCCTACCTCTCACTGTGTATACACTTCTCATTTCCCTACCTCTCACTGTGTATACACTCCTCACTTCCCTAACTCTGACTGTGTATACACTCCTAAGTCCGCTACCTCTCACTGTGTAAAGAATCCTCAGACCAAAACTTCTCACCATGTATACACTCCTCAGTCCCCTACTTCTCACAGCGTATATACTACTCAGTCCCCTACCTCTGTGTATATACTCCTCAGTCCCCTACCTCTAACTGTGTATACACTTATTAGTCCCCTACCTTTCACTGTGTATACACTCCTCAATCCACTACCACTCACTCTGCATACACCCCTCAGTCCCCTACTTTTCAGTGTGTATAAAAACCTCAGTCCCCTACCGCTCTGTGTGTATACACTCCTAAATCCCCTACCGCTAACTCTGTATACACTCTTCAGTCCCCTACCTCTCACAGTGTATATACTGCTCAGTCCCCTACCTCTGTGTATATACTCCTCAGATCCTAACCTCTCACTGTGTATTCACACCTCAGCCCTCTACCTCTGTGTATACACGCCTCAGTCCCCTACCTCTCACTGTGTATACACACTTCAGTCCCCTAACTCTCACTGTGTATACACTCCTCAGTCCCTACCTCTCACTGTGTATACACTCCTCAGTCCCCTAGCTCTCACTGTGTATATACTACTCAGTCCCGTACCTCTGTGTATACACTCCTCAGACCCCTACCTCTCACTGTGTATACACTCCTCAGTCCCCTACCTCTGTGTATATACTCCTCAGATCCTAACCTCTCACTGTGTATTCACACCTCAGCCCTCTACCTCTGTGTATACACGCCTCAGTCCCCTACCTCTCACTGTGTATACACACTTCAGTCCCCTAACTCTCACTGTGTATACACTCGTCAATCCCCTACTTCGCACTGTGTATACAGTCCTCAATTCCCTACCTCTAACTGTGTACACACTTCTCAGACCCCTACCTCTCACTGTGTATACACACTCATTCCCCTACCTGTCACTGTGTATACACTCCTCAGTCCCCAACCTCTGTGTATACACTCCTCAGTCCCCTACCTCTCACTGTGTATACAATTCTCATTTCCCTACCTCTCACTGTGTATACACTCCTCAGTTCCCTACCTCTCACTGTTTATACACTCCTCAGTTCCCTACTTCTCACTGTGTATACACTCCTCACTTCCCTAACTCTTACTGTGTATACACTCCTAAGTCCACTACCTCTCACTGTGTAAACAATCCTCAGACCCAAACTTCTCACCGTGTATACACTCCTCAGTCCCCTACTTCTCACAGCGTATATACTACTCAGTCCCCTACCTCTGTGTATATACTCCTCAGTCCCCTACCTCGAACTGTGTATACACTTCTTAGTCCCCTACCTTTCACTGTTTATACACTCCTCAATCCACTACCACTCACTGTGCATACACCCCTCAGTCCCCTACTTTTCAGTGTGTATAAAAACCTCAGTCCCCTGCCGCTCAGTGTGTATACACTCCTAAATCCCCTACCACTAACTCTGTATACACTCTTCAGTCCCCTACCTCTCACAGTGTATATACTACTCAGTCCCCTACCTCTGTGTCTACACTCCTCAGACCCCTACCTCTGACTGTGTATACACTCCTCAGTCCCCTACCTCTGTGTATATACTCCTCAGATCCTAACCTCTCACTGTGTATTCACACCTCAGCCCTCTACCTCTGTGTATACACGGCTCAGTCCCCTACCTCTCACTGTGTATACACTCCTCAGTCCCCTACCTCTCACTGTGTATATACTACTCAGTCCCGTACCTCTGTGTATACACTCCTCAGTCCCCTACCTCTGTGTATATACTCCTCAGATCCTAACCTCTCACTGTGTATTCACACCTCAGCCCTCTACCTCTGTGTATGCACGCCTCAGTCCCCTACCTCTCACTGTGTATACACACTTCAGTCCCCTAACTCTCACTGTGTATACACTCGTCAATCCCCTGCTTCTCACTGTCTATACAGTCCTCAATTCCCTACCTCTAACTGTGTATACACTTCTCAGTCCCCTACCTCTCACTGTGTATACACACTCATTCCCCTACCTGTCACTGTGTATACACTCCTCAGTCCCCAACCTCTGTGTATACACTCCTCAGTCCCCTACCTCTCACTGTGTATACACTCCTCCGTCCCCTACCTCTCACTGTGTATTCACACCTCAGTCCCCTCTCTCTGTGGAAACACTCCTAGTCCCCTGCCTCCCACTGTGTATGCACTCCTCAGTCCCTTACCTCTGTGTATACACTCCTCATACCCCTACCTCACACAGTGTATACACTCCTCAGTCCCCAACCTGTGTGTATACACTGCTCAGTCCCCTACCTCTCACTGTGTATGCACTCCTCAGTCCCCTACCTCTCACTGTGTAAACACTACTCAGTTCCCTACCTCTCACTGTTTACACACTCCTCAGTCCGCTACCTCTCACTGTGTAAACAATCCTCAGTCCCCGACCGCTCACTGTGAAAAAACTCCTCAGTCCCCTACCACTCACTACGTAAACAATAATCAGTCGCCTACCGCTCACTGTGTTTTCACTTCTCAGTCCCCTACCTCTCACAGTGCATACACTCCACAGTCACCTACCTCTCACTTTGTATACACTCCTCAGTCCCCTACCTCTGTGGAATCACTCCTCAGTCCCCTATCTCTCACTGTCTATACACTCCTCAGTCCCCTACCTCTCACAGTGTATATACTACTCAGTCCCGTACCTCTGTGTATACATTCCTCAGACCCCTACCTCTCACTGTCTATACACTCCTCAGTCCCCTACCTCTGTGTGTATTCTCCTCAGATCCCAACCTCTCACTGAGTATGCACAACTCAGCCCCCTACCTCTGTATATATACACTCCTCAGTTCCCTAGCTCACACTGTGTATATACACTTCAGTCCCCTACCTCTCACTGTGTATATACTCCTCAGACCCCTACCTGTCACAGTGTATACACTCCTCAGTCCCCAACCTCTGTGGAAACACTCTTCAGTCCCCTACCACTCACTGTGTATACACTCCTCAGTCCCCTACCACTCACTGTGTATACACTTCTCAGTCCTCTACCTCTCACTGTGTGTACACCTCAAACCCCAACCTCTCACTGTGTATACACACTCAGTCCCCTACCTGTCACAGTGTATACACTCATCAGTCCCCAACCTCTGTGTATACACTCCTCCGTCCCCTACCTCTCACTATGTATTCACACCTCAGTCGCTCTCTGTGTGGAAACACTCCTAGTCCCCTTGCTTTCACTGTGTATGCACTCCTCAGTCCCTTACCTCTGTGTATACACTCCTCAGACCCCTACCTCACACTGTGTATACACTCCTCAGTCCCCAACCTCTGTGTATACCATCCTCAGTCCCCAACCTCTGTGTATACACTCCTCAGTCCCCTACCTCTCACTGTGTATACACTCCTCAGTCCCCTACCTCTCACAGTGTATACACTTCTCAGTCCCCTACCTCTCACTGTGTATACTCCTCAGTCCCCAACCTCTCACTGTGTATACACACAGTCGCCTACCTCTCAATGTGTATACACACAGTCGCCTACCTCTCACTGTGTATACACACATTCGCCTACTTCTCACTGTGTATACACTTCTCAGTCCCCTAACTCTCATTGTGTATACACCTCAGTCCCCAACCTTTCACTGTGTATACACACTCAGTCCCCTACCTCTCACTGTGTATACACTCCTCAGTCCCTACCTCTCACTGTGTATACACTCCTCAGTTCCCTACCTCTCACTGTGTATACACTCCTCAGTCCCCTACATCTCACTGTGTATACACTCCTAAGTCCGCTACCTCTCACTGTGTAAACAATCCTCAGACCCCAACATCTCACTGTGTATACACTCCTCAGTCCCCTACCTCTCACTGTGTATACACTTCTCATTTCCCTACCTCTCACTGTGTATACACTCCTCACTTCCCTAACTCTGACTGTGTATACACTCCTAAGTCCGCTACCTCTCACTGTGTAAAGAATCCTCAGACCAAAACTTCTCACCATGTATACACTCCTCAGTCCCCTACTTCTCACAGCGTATATACTACTCATTCCCCTACCTCTGTGTATATACTCCTCAGTCCCCTACCTCTAACTGTGTATACACTTATTAGTCCCCTACCTTTCACTGTGTATACACTCCTCAATCCACTACCACTCACTCTGCATACACCCCTCAGTCCCCTACTTTTCAGTGTGTATAAAAACCTCAGTCCCCTACCGCTCTGTGTGTATACACTCCTAAATCCCCTACCGCTAACTCTGTATACACTCTTCAGTCCCCTACCTCTCACAGTGTATATACTGCTCAGTCCCCTACCTCTGTGTATATACTCCTCAGATCCTAACCTCTCACTGTGTATTCACACCTCAGCCCTCTACCTCTGTGTATACACGCCTCAGTCCCCTACCTCTCACTGTGTATACACACTTCAGTCCCCTAACTCTCACTGTGTATACACTCCTCAGTCCCTACCTCTCACTGTGTATACACTCCTCAGTCCCCTACCTCTCACTGTGTATATACTACTCAGTCCCGTACCTCTGTGTATACACTCCTCAGACCCCTACCTCTCACTGTGTATACACTCCTCAGTCCCCTACCTCTGTGTATATACTCCTCAGATCCTAACCTCTCACTGCGTATTCACACCTCAGCCCTCTACCTCTGTGTATACACGCCTCAGTCCCCTACCTCTCACTGTTTATACACTCGTCAATCCCCTACTTCTCACTGTGTATACAGTCCTCAATTCCCTACCTCTAACTGTGTACACACTTCTCAGACCCCTACCTCTCACTGTGTATACACACTCATTCCCCTACCTGTCACTGTGTATACACTCCTCAGTCCCCAACCTATGTGTATACACTCCTCAGTCCCCTACCTCTCACTGTGTATACAATTCTCATTTCCCTACCTCTCACTGTGTATACACTCCTCAGTTCCCTACCTCTCACTGTTTATACACTCCTCAGTTCCCTACTTCTCACTGTGTATACACTCCTCACTTCCCTAACTCTTACTGTGTATACACTCCTAAGTCCACTACCTCTCACTGTGTAAACAATCCTCAGACCCAAACTTCTCACCGTGTATACACTCCTCAGTCCCCTACTTCTCACAGCGTATATACTACTCAGTCCCCTACCTCTGTGTATATACTCCTCAGTCCCCTACCTCGAACTGTGTATACACTTCTTAGTCCCCTACCTTTCACTGTTTATACACTCCTCAATCCACTACCACTCACTGTGCATACACCCCTCAGTCCCCTACTTTTCAGTGTGTATAAAAACCTCAGTCCCCTACCGCTCAGTGTGTATACACTCCTAAATCCCCTACCGCTAACTCTGTATACACTCTTCAGTCCCCTACCTCTCACAGTGTATATACTACTCAGTCCCCTACCTCTGTGTCTACACTCCTCAGACCCCTACCTCTGACTGTGTATACACTCCTCAGTCCCCTACCTCTGTGTATATACTCCTCAGATCCTAACCTCTCACTGTGTATTCACACCTCAGCCCTCTACCTCTGTGTATACACGGCTCAGTCCCCTACCTCTCACTGTGTATACACTCCTCAGTCCCCTACCTCTCACTGTGTATATACTACTCAGTCCCGTACCTCTGTGTATACACTCCTCAGTCCCCTACCTCTGTGTATATACTCCTCAGATCCTAACCTCTCACTGTGTATTCACACCTCAGCCCTCTACCTCTGTGTATGCACGCCTCAGTCCCCTACCTCTCACTGTGTATACACACTTCAGTCCCCTAACTCTCACTGTGTATACACTCGTCAATCCCCTGCTTCTCACTGTCTATACAGTCCTCAATTCCCTACCTCTAACTGTGTATACACTTCTCAGTCCCCTACCTCTCACTGTGTATACACACTCATTCCCCTACCTGTCACTGTGTATACACTCCTCAGTCCCCAACCTCTGTGTATACACTCCTCAGTCCCCTACCTCTCACTGTGTATACACTCCTCCGTCCCCTACCTCTCACTGTGTATTCACACCTCAGTCCCCTCTCTCTGTGGAAACACTCCTAGTCCCCTGCCTCCCACTGTGTATGCACTCCTCAGTCCCTTACCTCTGTGTATACACTCCTCATACCCCTACCTCACACAGTGTATACACTCCTCAGTCCCCAACCTGTGTGTATACACTGCTCAGTCCCCTACCTCTCACTGTGTATGCACTCCTCAGTCCCCTACCTCTCACTGTGTAAACACTACTCAGTTCCCTACCTCTCACTGTTTACACACTCCTCAGTCCGCTACCTCTCACTGTGTAAACAATCCTCAGTCCCCGACCGCTCACTGTGAAAAAACTCCTCAGTCCCCTACCACTCACTACGTAAACAATAATCAGTCGCCTACCGCTCACTGTGTTTTCACTTCTCAGTCCCCTACCTCTCACAGTGCATACACTCCACAGTCACCTACCTCTCACTTTGTATACACTCCTCAGTCCCCTACCTCTGTGGAATCACTCCTCAGTCCCCTATCTCTCACTGTCTATACACTCCTCAGTCCCCTACCTCTCACAGTGTATATACTACTCAGTCCCGTACCTCTGTGTATACATTCCTCAGACCCCTACCTCTCACTGTCTATACACTCCTCAGTCCCCTACCTCTGTGTGTATTCTCCTCAGATCCCAACCTCTCACTGAGTATGCACAACTCAGCCCCCTACCTCTGTATATATACACTCCTCAGTTCCCTAGCTCACACTGTGTATATACACTTCAGTCCCCTACCTCTCACGGTGTATATACTCCTCAGACCCCTACCTGTCACAGTGTATACACTCCTCAGTCCCCAACCTCTGTGGAAACACTCTTCAGTCCCCTACCACTCACTGTGTATACACTCCTCAGTCCCCTACCACTCACTGTGTATACACTTCTCAGTCCTCTACCTCTCACTGTGTGTACACCTCAAACCCCAACCTCTCACTGTGTATACACACTCAGTCCCCTACCTGTCACAGTGTATACACTCATCAGTCCCCAACCTCTGTGTATACACTCCTCCGTCCCCTACCTCTCACTATGTATTCACACCTCAGTCGCTCTCTGTGTGGAAACACTCCTAGTCCCCTTGCTTTCACTGTGTATGCACTCCTCAGTCCCTTACCTCTGTGTATACACTCCTCAGACCCCTACCTCACACTGTGTATACACTCCTCAGTCCCCAACCTCTGTGTATACACTCCTCAGTCCCCAACCTCTGTGTATACACTCCTCAGTCCCCTACCTCTCACAGTGTATACACTTCTCAGTCCCCTACCTCTCACTGTGTATGCTCCTCAGTCCCCAACCTCTCACTGTGTATACACACAGTCGCCTACCTCTCAATGTGTATACACACAGTCGCCTACCTCTCACTGTGTATACACACAGTCGCCTATTTCTCACTGTGTATACACTTCTCAGTCCCCTAACTCTCATTGTGTATACACCTCAGTCCCCAACCTTTCACTGTGTATACACACTCAGTCCCCTACCTCTCACTGTGTATACACTCCTCAGTCCCTACCTCTCACTGTGTATACACTCCTCAGTTCCCTACCTCTCACTGTGTATACAGTCCTCAGTCCCCTACATCTCACTGTGTATACACTCCTAAGTCCGCTACCTCTCACTGTGTAAACAATACTCAGACCCCAACATCTCACTGTGTATACACTCCTCAGTCCCCTACCTCTCACTGTGTATACACTTCTCATTTCCCTACCTCTCACTGTGTATACACTCCTCACTTCCCTAACTCTGACTGTGTATACACTCCTAAGTCCGCTACCTCCCACTGTGTAAACAATCCTCAGACCAAAACTTCTCACCATGTATACACTCCTCAGTCCCCTACTTCTCACAGCGTATATACTACTCAGTCCCCTACCTCTGTGTATATACTCCTCAGTCCCCTACCTCTAACTGTGTATACACTTATTAGTCCCCTACCTTTCACTGTGTATACACTCCTCAATCCACTACCACTCACTCTGCATACACCCCTCAGTCCCCTACTTTTCAGTGTGTATAAAAACCTCAGTCCCCTACCGCTCTGTGTGTATACACTCCTAAATCCCCTACCGCTAACTCTGTATACACTCTTCAGTCCCCTACCTCTCACAGTGTATATACTGCTCAGTCCCCTACCTCTGTGTATATACTCCTCAGATCCTAACCTCTCACTGTGTATTCACACCTCAGCCCTCTACCTCTGTGTATACACGCCTCAGTCCCCTACCTCTCACTGTGTATACACACTTCAGTCCCATAACTCTCACTGTGTATACACTCCTCAGTCCCTACCTCTCACTGTGTATACACTCCTCAGTCCCCTACCTCTCACTGTGTATATACTACTCAGTCCCGTACCTCTGTGTATACACTCCTCAGACCCCTACCTCTCACTGTGTATACACTCCTCAGTCCCCTACCTCTGTGTATATACTCCTCAGATCCTAACCTCTCACTGTGTATTCACACCTCAGCCCTCTACCTCTGTGTATACACGCCTCAGTCCCCTACCTCTCACTGTGTATACACACTTCAGTCCCCTAACTCTCACTGTGTATACACTCGTCAATCCCCTACTTCTCACTGTATACAGTCCTCAATTCCCTACCTCTAACTGTGTACACACTTCTCAGACCCCTACCTCTCACTGTGTATACACACTCATTCCCCTACCTGTCACTGTGTATACACTCCTCAGTCCCCAACCTCTGTGTATACACTCCTCAGTCCCCTACCTCTCACTGTGTATACACTTCTCATTTCCCTACCTCTCACTGTGTATACACTCCTCAGTTCCCTACCTCTCACTGTGTATACACTCCTCTGTTCCCTACCTCTCACTGTGTATACACTCCTCACTTCCCTAACTCTTACTGTGTATACACTCCTAAGTCCACTACATCTCATTGTGTAAACAATCCTCAGACCCAAACTTCTCACCGTGTATACACTCCTCAGTCCCCTACTTCTCACAGCGTATATACTACTCAGTCCCCTACCTCTGTGTATATACTCCTCAGTCCCCTACCTCGAACTGTGTATACACTTCTTAGTCCCCTACCTTTCACTGTTTATACACTCCTCAATCCACTACCACTCACTGTGCATACACCCCTCAGTCCCCTACTTTTCAGTGTGTATAAAAACCTCAGTCCCCTACCGCTCAGTGTGTATACACTCCTAAATCCCCTACCGCTAACTCTGTATACACTCTTCAGTCCCCTACCTCTCACAGTGTATATACTACTCAGTCCCCTACCTCTGTGTCTACACTCCTCAGACCCCTACCTCTGACTGTGTATACACTCCTCAGTCCCCTACCTCTGTGTATATACTCCTCAGATCCTAACCTCTCACTGTGTATTCACACCTCAGCCCTCTACCTCTGTGTATACACGGCTCAGTCCCCTACCTCTCACTGTGTATACACTCCTCAGTCCCCTACCTCTCACTGTGTATATACTACTCAGTCCCGTACCTCTGTGTATACACTCCTCAGTCCCCTACCTCTGTGTATATACTCCTCAGATCCTAACCTCTCACTGTGTATTCACACCTCAGCCCTCTACCTCTGTGTATGCACGCCTCAGTCCCCTACCTCTCACTGTGTATACACACTTCAGTCCCCTAACTCTCACTGTGTATACACTCGTCAATCCCCTGCTTCTCACTGTCTATACAGTCCTCAATTCCCTACCTCTAACTGTGTATACACTTCTCAGTCCCCTACCTCTCACTGTGTATACACACTCAGTCCCCTACCTGTCACAGTGTATACACTCATCAGTCCCCAACCTCTGTGTATACACTCCTCCGTCCCCTACCTCTCACTATGTATTCACACCTCAGTCGCTCTCTGTGTGGAAACACTCCTAGTCCCCTTGCTTTCACTGTGTATGCACTCCTCAGTCCCTTACCTCTGTGTATACACTCCTCAGACCCCTACCTCACACTGTGTATACACTCCTCAGTCCCCAACCTCTGTGTATACACTCCTCAGTCCCCAACCTCTGTGTATACACTCCTCAGTCCCCTACCTCTCACAGTGTATACACTTCTCAGTCCCCTACCTCTCACTGTGTATGCTCCTCAGTCCCCAACCTCTCACTGTGTATACACACAGTCGCCTACCTCTCAATGTGTATACACACAGTCGCCTACCTCTCACTGTGTATACACACAGTCGCCTATTTCTCACTGTGTATACACTTCTCAGTCCCCTAACTCTCATTGTGTATACACCTCAGTCCCCAACCTTTCACTGTGTATACACACTCAGTCCCCTACCTCTCACTGTGTATACACTCCTCAGTCCCTACCTCTCACTGTGTATACACTCCTCAGTTCCCTACCTCTCACTGTGTATACACTCCTCAGTCCCTTACATCTCACTGTGTATACACTCCTAAGTCCGCTACCTCTCACTGTGTAAACAATACTCAGACCCCAACATCTCACTGTGTATACACTCCTCAGTCCCCTACCTCTCACTGTGTATACACTTCTCATTTCCCTACCTCTCACTGTGTATACACTCCTCACTTCCCTAACTCTGACTGTGTATACACTCCTAAGTCCGCTACCTCCCACTGTGTAAACAATCCTCAGACCAAAACTTCTCACCATGTATACACTCCTCAGTCCCCTACTTCTCACAGCGTATATACTACTCAGTCCCCTACCTCTGTGTATATACTCCTCAGTCCCCTACCTCTAACTGTGTATACACTTATTAGTCCCCTACCTTTCACTGTGTATACACTCCTCAATCCACTACCACTCACTCTGCATACACCCCTCAGTCCCCTACTTTTCAGTGTGTATAAAAACCTCAGTCCCCTACCGCTCTGTGTGTATACACTCCTAAATCCCCTACCGCTAACTCTGTATACACTCTTCAGTCCCCTACCTCTCACAGTGTATATACTGCTCAGTCCCCTACCTCTGTGTATATACTCCTCAGATCCTAACCTCTCACTGTGTATTCACACCTCAGCCCTCTACCTCTGTGTATACACGCCTCAGTCCCCTACCTCTCACTGTGTATACACACTTCAGTCCCATAACTCTCACTGTGTATACACTCCTCAGTCCCTACCTCTCACTGTGTATACACTCCTCAGTCCCCTACCTCTCACTGTGTATATACTACTCAGTCCCGTACCTCTGTGTATACACTCCTCAGACCCCTACCTCTCACTGTGTATACACTCCTCAGTCCCCTACCTCTGTGTATATACTCCTCAGATCCTAACCTCTCACTGTGTATTCACACCTCAGCCCTCTACCTCTGTGTATACACGCCTCAGTCCCCTACCTCTCACTGTGTATACACACTTCAGTCCCCTAACTCTCACTGTGTATACACTCGTCAATCCCCTACTTCTCACTGTATACAGTCCTCAATTCCCTACCTCTAACTGTGTACACACTTCTCAGACCCCTACCTCTCACTGTGTATACACACTCATTCCCCTACCTGTCACTGTGTATACACTCCTCAGTCCCCAACCTCTGTGTATACACTCCTCAGTCCCCTACCTCTCACTGTGTATACACTTCTCATTTCCCTACCTCTCACTGTGTATACACTCCTCAGTTCCCTACCTCTCACTGTGTATACACTCCTCTGTTCCCTACCTCTCACTGTGTATACACTCCTCACTTCCCTAACTCTTACTGTGTATACACTCCTAAGTCCACTACATCTCATTGTGTAAACAATCCTCAGACCCAAACTTCTCACCGTGTATACACTCCTCAGTCCCCTACTTCTCACAGCGTATATACTACTCAGTCCCCTACCTCTGTGTATATACTCCTCAGTCCCCTACCTCGAACTGTGTATACACTTCTTAGTCCCCTACCTTTCACTGTTTATACACTCCTCAATCCACTACCACTCACTGTGCATACACCCCTCAGTCCCCTACTTTTCAGTGTGTATAAAAACCTCAGTCCCCTACCGCTCAGTGTGTATACACTCCTAAATCCCCTACCGCTAACTCTGTATACACTCTTCAGTCCCCTACCTCTCACAGTGTATATACTACTCAGTCCCCTACCTCTGTGTCTACACTCCTCAGACCCCTACCTCTGACTGTGTATACACTCCTCAGTCCCCTACCTCTGTGTATATACTCCTCAGATCCTAACCTCTCACTGTGTATTCACACCTCAGCCCTCTACCTCTGTGTATACACGGCTCAGTCCCCTACCTCTCACTGTGTATACACTCCTCAGTCCCCTACCTCTCACTGTGTATATACTACTCAGTCCCGTACCTCTGTGTATACACTCCTCAGTCCCCTACCTCTGTGTATATACTCCTCAGATCCTAACCTCTCACTGTGTATTCACACCTCAGCCCTCTACCTCTGTGTATGCACGCCTCAGTCCCCTACCTCTCACTGTGTATACACACTTCAGTCCCCTAACTCTCACTGTGTATACACTCGTCAATCCCCTGCTTCTCACTGTCTATACAGTCCTCAATTCCCTACCTCTAACTGTGTATACACTTCTCAGTCCCCTACCTCTCACTGTGTATACACACTCATTCCCCTACCTGTCACTGTGTATACACTCCTCAGTCCCCTACCTCTCACTGTGTATACACTCCTCCGTCCCCTACCTCTCACTGTGTATTCACACCTCAGTCCCCTCTCTCTGTGGAAACACTCCTAGTCCCCTGCCTCCCACTGTGTATGCACTCCTCAGTCCCTTACCTCTGTGTATACACTCCTCATACCCCTACCTCACACAGTGTATACACTCCTCAGTCCCCAACCTGTGTGTATACACTGCTCAGTCCCCTACCTCTCACTGTGTATGCACTCCTCTGTCCCCTACCTCTCACTGTGTAAACACTACTCAGTTCCCTACCTCTCACTGTTTACACACTCCTCAGTCCGCTACCTCTCACTGTGTAAACAATCCTCAGTCCCCGACCGCTCACTGTGAAAAAACTCCTCAGTCCCCTACCACTCACTACGTAAACAATAATCAGTCGCCTACCGCTCACTGTGTTTTCACTTCTCAGTCCCCTACCTCTCACAGTGCATACACTCCACAGTCACCTACCTCTCACTTTGTATACACTCCTCAGTCCCCTACCTCTGTGTATACATTCCTCAGACCCCTACCTCTCACTGTCTATACACTCCTCAGTCCCCTACCTCTGTGTGTATTCTCCTCAGATCCCAACCTCTCACTGAGTATGCACAACTCAGCCCCCTACCTCTGTATATATACACTCCTCAGTTCCCTAGCTCACACTGTGTATATACACTTCAGTCCCCTACCGCTCACTGTGTATATACTCCTCAGACCCCTACCTGTCACAGAGTATACACTCCTCAGTCCCCAACCTCTGTGGAAACACTCTTCAGTCCCCTACCACTCACTGTGTATACACTCCTCAGTCCCCTACCACTCACTGTGTATACACTTCTCAGTCCTCTACCTCTCACTGTGTGTACACCTCAAACCCCAACCTCTCACTGTGTATACACACTCAGTCCCCTACCTGTCACAGTGTATACACTCATCAGTCCCCAACCTCTGTGTATACACTCCTCCGTCCCCTACCTCTCACTATGTATTCACACCTCAGTCGCTCTCTGTGTGGAAACACTCCTAGTCCCCTTGCTTTCACTGTGTATGCACTCCTCAGTCCCTTACCTCTGTGTATACACTCCTCAGACCCCTACCTCACACTGTGTATACACTCCTCAGTCCCCAACCTCTGTGTATACACTCCTCAGTCCCCAACCTCTGTGTATACACTCCTCAGTCCCCTACCTCTCACTGTGTATACACTCCTCAGTCCCCTACCTCTCACAGTGTATACACTTCTCAGTCCCCTACCTCTCACTGTGTATGCTCCTCAGTCCCCAACCTCTCACTGTGTATACACACAGTCGCCTACCTCTCAATGTGTATACACACAGTCGCCTATTTCTCACTGTGTATACACTTCTCAGTCCCCTAACTCTCATTGTGTATACACCTCAGTCCCCAACCTTTCACTGTGTATACACACTCAGTCCCCTACCTCTCACTGTGTATACACTCCTCAGTCCCTACCTCTCACTGTGTATACACTCCTCAGTTCCCTACCTCTCACTGTGTATACACTCCTCAGTCCCCTACATCTCACTGTGTATACACTCCTAAGTCCGCTACCTCTCACTGTGTAAACAATCCTCAGACCCCAACATCTCACTGTGTATACACTCCTCAGTCCCCTACCTCTCACTGTGTATACACTTCTCATTTCCCTACCTCTCACTGTGTATACACTCCTCACTTCCCTAACTCTGACTGTGTATACACTCCTAAGTCCGCTACCTCCCACTGTGTAAACAATCCTCAGACCAAAACTTCTCACCATGTATACACTCCTCAGTCCCCTACTTCTCACAGCGTATATACTACTCAGTCCCCTACCTCTGTGTATATACTCCTCAGTCCCCTACCTCTAACTGTGTATACACTTATTAGTCCCCTACCTTTCACTGTGTATACACTCCTCAATCCACTACCACTCACTCTGCATACACCCCTCAGTCCCCTACTTTTCAGTGTGTATAAAAACCTCAGTCCCCTACCGCTCTGTGTGTATACACTCCTAAATCCCCTACCGCTAACTCTGTATACACTCTTCAGTCCCCTACCTCTCACAGTGTATATACTGCTCAGTCCCCTACCTCTGTGTATATACTCCTCAGATCCTAACCTCTCACTGTGTATTCACACCTCAGCCCTCTACCTCTGTGTATACACGCCTCAGTCCCCTACCTCTCACTGTGTATACACACTTCAGTCCCATAACTCTCACTGTGTATACACTCCTCAGTCCCTACCCTTAACTGTGTATACACTCCTCAGTCCCCTACCTCTCACTGTGTATATACTACTCAGTCCCGTACCTCTGTGTATACACTCCTCAGACCCCTACCTCTCACTGTGTATACACTCCTCAGTCCCCTACCTCTGTGTATATACTCCTCAGATCCTAACCTCTCACTGTGTATTCACACCTCAGCCCTCTACCTCTGTGTATACACGCCTCAGTCCCCTACCTCTCACTGTGTATACACACTTCAGTCCCCTAACTCTCACTGTGTATACACTCGTCAATCCCCTACTTCTCACTGTGTATACAGTCCTCAATTCCCTACCTCTAACTGTGTACACACTTCTCAGACCCCTACCTCTCACTGTGTATACACACTCATTCCCCTACCTGTCACTGTGTATACACTCCTCAGTCCCCAACCTCTGTGTATACACTCCTCAGTCCCCTACCTCTCACTGTGTATACACTTCTCATTTCCCTACCTCTCACTGTGTATACACTCCTCAGTTCCCTACCTCTCACTGTGTATACACTCCTCTGTTCCCTACCTCTCACTGTGTATACACTCCTCACTTCCCTAACTCTTACTGTGTATACACTCCTAAGTCCACTACATCTCATTGTGTAAACAATCCTCAGACCCAAAGATCTCACCGTGTATACACTCCTCAGTCCCCTACTTCTCACAGCGTATATACTACTCAGTCCCCTACCTCTGTGTATATACTCCTCAGTCCCCTACCTCGAACTGTGTATACACTTCTTAGTCCCCTACCTTTCACTGTTTATACACTCCTCAATACACTACCACTCACTGTGCATACACCCCTCAGTCCCCTACTTTTCAGTGTGTATAAAAACCTCAGTCCCCTACCGCTCAGTGTGTATACACTCCTAAATCCCCTACCGCTAACTCTGTATACACTCTTCAGTCCCTTACCTCTCACAGTGTATATACTACTCAGTCCCCTACCTCTGTGTCTACACTCCTCAGACCTCTACCTCTGACTGTGTATACACCCCTCAGTCCCCTACCTCTGTGTATATACTCCTCAGATCCTAACCTCTCACTGTGTATTCACACCTCAGCCCTCTACCTCTGTGTATACACGGCTCAGTCCCCTACCTCTCACTGTGTATACACTCCTCAGTCCCCCACCTCTCACTGTGTATATACTACTCAGTCCCGTACCTCTGTGTATACACTCCTCAGACCCCTACATCTCACTGTGTATACACTCCTCAGTCCCCTACCTCTGTGTATATACTCCTCAGATCCTAACCTCTCACTGTGTATTCACACCTCAGCTCTCTACCTCTGTGTATGCACGCCTCAGTCCCCTACCTCTCACTGTGTATACACACTTCAGTCCCCTAACTCTCACTGTGTATACACTCGTCAATCCCCTGCTTCTCACTGTCTATACAGTCCTCAATTCCCTACCTCTAACTGTGTATACACTTCTCAGTCCCCTACCTCTCACTGTGGAAACACACTCATTCCCCTACCTGTCACTGTGTATACACTCCTCAGTCCCCAACCTCTCACTGTGTATACACACTTCAGTCCCCTAACTCTCACTGTGTATACACTCGTCAATCCCCTGCTTCTCACTGTCTATACAGTCCTCAATTCCCTACCTCTAACTGTGTATACACTCCTCCGTCCCCTACCTCTCACTGTGTATTCACACCTCAGTCCCCTCTCTCTGTGGAAACACTCCTAGTCCCCTGCCTCCCACTGTGTATGCACTCCTCAGTCCCTTTCCTCTGTGTATACACTCCTCAGACCCCTACCTCACACAGTGTATACACTCCTCAGTCCCCAACCTGTGTGTATACACTGCTCAGTCGCCTACCGCTCACTGTGTTTTCACTTCTCAGTCCCCTACCTCTCACAGTGCATACACTCCACAGTCACCTACCTCTCACTTTGTATACACTCCTCAGTCCCCTACCTCTGTGGAATCACTCCTCAGTCCCCTATCTCCCACTGTCTATACACTCCTCAGTCCCCTACCTCTCACAGTGTATATACTACTCAGTCCCGTACCTCTGTGTATACATTCCTCAGACCCCTACCTCTCACTGTCTATACACTCCTCAGTCCCCTACCTCTTTGTGTATTCTCCTCAGATCCCAACCTCTCACTGAGTATGGAACAACTCAGCCCCCTACCTCTGTATATATACACTCCTCAGTTCCCTAGCTCACACTGTGTATATACACTTCAGTCCCCTACCTCTCACTGTGTATATACTCCTCAGACCCCTACCTGTCACAGTGTATACACTACTCAGTCCCCAACCTCTGTGGAAACACTCTTCAGTCCCCTATCTCTCACTGTGTATACACTCTTCAGTCCCCTACCACTCACTGTGTATACACTCCTCAGTCCCCTACCACTCACTGTGTATACACTTCTCAGTCCTCTACCTCTCACTGTGTGCACACCTCAAACCCCAACCTCTCACTGTGTATACACACTCAGTCCCCTACCTCTCACAGTGTATACACTCATCAGTCCCCAACATCTGTGTATACACTCCTCCGTCCCCTACCTCTCACTATGTATTCACACCTCAGTCGCTCTCTGTGTGGAAACACTCCTAGTCCCCTTCCTTTCACTGTGTATGCACTCCTCAGTCCCTTACCTCTGTGTATACACTCCTCAGACCCCTACCTCACACTGTGTATACACTCCTCAGTCCCCAACCTCTGTGTATACACTCCTCAGTCCCCAACCTCTGTGTATACACTCCTCAGTCCCCTACCTCTCACTGTGTATACACTTCTCAGTCCCCTACCTCTCACTGTGTATACTCCTCAGTCCCCAACCTCTCACTGTGTATACACACAGTCGCCTACCTCTCAATGTGTATACACACAGTCGCCTACCTCTCACTGTGTATACACACAGTCGCCTACTTCTCACTGTGTATACACTTCTCAGTCCCTTAACTCTCATTGTGTATACACCTCAGTCCCCAACCTTTCACTGTGTATACACACTCAGTCCCCTACCTCTCACTGTGCATACACTCCTCAGTCCCTACCTCTCACTGTGTATACACTCCTCAGTTCCCTACCTCTTACTGTGTATGCACTCCTCAGTCCCCTACATCTCACTGTGTATACACTCCTCAGTTCCCTAACTCTCACTGTGTATACATTCCTAAGTCCGCTACATCTCACTGTGTAAACAATCCTCAGACCCCAACATCTCACTGTGTATACACTCCTAAGTCCGCTACCTCTCACTGTGTAAACAATCCTCAGACCCCAACATCTCACTGTGTATACACTCCTCAGTCCCCTACCTCTCACTGTGTATACACTTCTCATTTCCCTACCTCTCACTGTGTATACACTCCTCACTTCCCTAACTCTGACTGTGTATACACTCCTAAGTCCGCTACCTCTCACTGTGTAAACAATCCTCAGACCAAAACTTCTCACCATGTATACACTCCTCAGTCCCCTACTTCTCACAGCGTATATACTACTCAGTCCCCTACCTCTGTGTATATACTCCTCAGTCCCCTACCTCTAACTGTGTATACACTTATTAGTCCCCTACCTTTCACTGTGTATACACTCCTCAATCCACTACCACTCACTCTGCATACACCTCTCAGTCCCCTACTTTTCAGTGTGTATAAAAACCTCAGTCCCCTACCTCTGTGTATATACTCCTCAGATCCTAACCTCTCACTGTGTATTCACACCTCAGCCCTCTACCTCTGTGTATACACGCCTCAGTCCCCTACCTCTCACTGTGTATACACACTTCAGTCCCCTACCTCTCACTGTGTATACACTCCTCAGTCCCCTACCTCTCACTGTGTATACACTCCTCAGTCCCCTACCTCTCACTGTGTATATACTACTCAGTCCCGTACCTCTGTGTATACACTCCTCAGACCCCTACCTCTCACTGTGTATACACTCCTCAGTCCCCTACCTCTGTGTATATACTCCTCAGATCCTAACCTCTCACTGTGTATTCACACCTCAGCCCTCTACCTCTGTGTATACACGCCTCAGTCCGCTACCTCTCACTGTGTATACACACTTCAGTCCCCTAACTCTCACTGTGTATACACTCGTCAATCCCCTACTTCTCACTGTGTATACAGTCCTCAATTCCCTACCTCTAACTGTGTACACACTTCTCAGACCCCTACCTCTCACTGTGTATACACACTCATTCCCCTACCTGTCACTGTGTATACACTCCTCAGTCCCCAACCTCTGTGTATACACTCCTCAGTCCCCTACCTCTCACTGTGTATACACTTCTCATTTCCCTACCTCTCACTGTGTATACACTCCTCAGTTCCCTACCTCTCACTGTGTATACACTCCTCAGTTCCCTACCTCTCACTGTGTATACACTCCTCACTTCCCTAACTCTTACTGTGTATACACTCCTAAGTCCACTACCTCTCACTGTGTAAACAATCCTCAGACCCAAACTTCTCACCGTGTATACACTCCTCAGTCCCCTACTTCTCACAGCGTATATACTACTCAGTCCCCTACCTCTGTGTATATACTCCTCAGTCCCCTACCTCGAACTGTGTATACAATTCTTAGTCCCCTACCTTTCACTGTGTATACACTCCTCAATCCACTACCACTCACTGTGCATACACCCCTCAGTCCCCTACTTTTCAGTGTGTATAAAAACCTCAGTCCCCTACCGCTCAGTGTGTATACACTCCTAAATCCCCTACCGCTAACTCTGTATACACTCTTCAGTCCCCTACCTCTCACAGTGTATATACTACTCAGTCCCCTACCTCTGTGTCTACACTCCTCAGACCCCTACCTCTGACTGTGTATACACTCCTCAGTCCCCTACATCTGTGTATATACTCCTCAGATCCTAACCTCTCACTGTGTATTCACACCTCAGCCCTCTACCTCTGTGTATACACGGCTCAGTCCCCTACCTCTCACTGTGTATACACTCCTCAGTTCCCTAGCTCTCACTGTGTATATACTACTCAGTCCCGTACCTCTGTGTATACACTCCTCAGACCCCCATCTCTCACTGTGTATACACTCCTCAGTCCCCTACCTCTGTGTATATACTCCTCAGATCCTAACCTCTCACTGTGTATTCACACCTCAGCCCTCTACCTCTGTGTATACACGCCTCAGTCCCCTACCTCTCACTGTGTATACACACTTCAGTCCCCTAACTCTCACTGTGTATACACTCCTCAGTCCTCTACCGCTCACTGTGTATACACTCCTCAGTCCTCTACCGCTCACGGTGTATACACTCCTCAGTCCCCCATCTTTCACTATGTATACAATCCTCAGTCCGCTACCTCTCACAGAGTATACACTCCTCAGTTCCCTAACTCTGTGTATACACTCCTCAGTCCCCTAACTCTCACTGTGTATACACTGGTCAATCCCCTACTTCTCACTGTGTATACAGTCCTCAGTTCCCTACCTCTCACTGTGTATACACTCCTCAGTCCCCTACCTCTCACTGTGTATACACACTCATTCCCCTACCTGTCACAGTGTATACACTCCTCAGTCCCCAACCTCTGTGGAAACACTCTTCAGTCCCCTACCACTCACTGTGTATACACTCCTCAGTCCCCTACCACTCACTGTGTATACACTTCTCAGTCCTCTACCTCTCACTGTGTGTACACCTCAAACCCCAACCTCTCACTGTGTATACACACTCAGTCCCCTACCTCTCACAGTGTATACACTCATCAGTCCCCAACCTCTGTGTATACACTCCTCCATCCCCTACCTCTCACTATGTATTCACACCTCAGTCGCTCTCTGTGTGGAAACACTCCTAGTCCCCTTCCTTTCGCTGTGTATGCACTCCTCAGTCCCTTACCTCCGTGTATACACTCCTCAGACCCCTACCTCACACTGTGTATACACTCCTCAGTCCCCAACCTCTGTGTATACACTCCTCAGTCCCCAACCTCTGTGTATACACTCCTCAGTCCCCTACCTCTCACTGTGTATACACTTCTCAGTCCCCTACCTCTCACTGTGTATACTCCTCAGTCCCCAACCTCTCACTGTGTATACACACAGTCGCCTACCTCTCAATGTGTATACACACAGTCGCCTACCTCTCACTGTGTATACACACAGTCGCCTACTTCTCACTGTTTATACACTTCTCAGTCCCTTAACTCTGATTGTGTATACACCTCAGTCCCCAACCTTTCACTGTGTATACACAGTCAGTCCCCTACCTCTCACTGTGTCTACACTCCTCAGTCTCTACCTCTCACTGTGTATACACTCCTCAGTTCCCTACCTCTCACTGTGTATGCACTCCTCAGTCCCCTACATCTCACTGTGTATACACTCCTAAGTCCGCTACCTCTCACTGTGTAACAATCCTCAGTACCCGACCTCTCACTGTGAAAAAACTCCTCAGTCCCCTACCACTCACTATGTAAACAATAATCAGTCGCCTACCTCTCACTGTGTATACACTTCTCAGTCCCCTACCTCTCACAGTGCATACACTCCACAGTCACCTACCTCTCACTTTGTATACACTCCTCAGCCCTCTACCTCTGTGTATACACTTCTCAGACCCCTATCTCTCACTGTGTATACACACTCATTCCCCTACCTGTCACTGTGTATACACTCCTCAGTCCCCAACCTCTGTGTATACACTCCTCAGTCCCCTACCTCTCACTGTGTGTACACTTCTCATTTCCCTACCTCTCACTGTGTATACACTCCTCAGTTCCCTACCTCTCACTGTGTATACACTCCTCTGTTCCCTACCTCTCACTGTGTATACACTCATCAATCCCCTGCTTCTCACTGTCTATACAGTCCTCAATTCCCTACCTCTAACTGTGTATACAATTCTCAGTCCCCTACCTCTCACTGTGTATACACACTCATTCCCCTACCTGTCACTGTGTATACACTCCTCAGTCCCCAACCTCTGTGTATACACTCCTCAGTCCCCTATCTCTCACTGTGTATACACTCCTCCGTCCCCTACCTCTCACTGTGTATTCACACCTCAGTCCCGTCTCTCTGTGGAAACACTCCTAGTCCCCTGCTTCCCACTGTGTATGCACTCCTCAGTCCCTTACCTCTGTGTATACACTCCTCAGACCCCTATCTCACACAGTGTATACACTCCTCAGTCCCCAACCTCTGTGTATACACTGCTCAGTCTCTTACCTGTCACTGTGTATGCACTACTCAGTCCCCTAACTCTCACTGTGTAAACACTACTCAGTTCCCTACCTCTCACTGTTTACACACTCCTCAGTCCGCTACCTCTCACTGTGTAAACAATCCTCAGTCCCCGACCCCTCACTGTGAAAAAACTCCTCAGTCCCCTACCACTCACTACGTAAACAATAATCAGTCGCCTACCGCTCACTGTGTTTTCACTTCTCAGTCCCCTACCTCTCACAGTGCATACACTCCACAGTCACCTACCTCTCACTTTGTATACACTCCTCAGTCCCCTACCTCTGTGGAATCACTCCTCAGTCCCCTATCTCTCACTGTCTATACACTCCTCAGTCCTTACCTCTCACAGTGTATATACTACTCAGTCCCGTACCTCTGTGTATACATTCCTCAGACCCCTACCTCTCACTGTCTATACACTCCTCAGTCCCCTACCTCTGTGTGTATTCTCCTCAGATCCCAACCTCTCACTGAGTATGCACAACTCAGCCCCCTACCTCTGTATATATACACTCCTCAGTTCCCTAGCTCACACTGTGTATATACACTTCAGTCCCCTAGCTCTCACTGTGTATATACTCCTCAGACCCCTACCTCTCACTGTGTATACACTCCTCAGTCCCCTATCTCTGTGTATATACTCCTCAAATTCCAACCTCTCACTGTGTATACACACCTCAGCCCCCCACCTCTGTATATAAACTCCTCAGTCCCCTACCTCTCACTGTGTATACACTCCTCAGTCCCCTACCTCTCACTGTGTATACACTCCTCAGTCCTCTACCGCTCACTGTGTATACACTCCTCAGTCCCCTACCTTTCACTGCGTATACAATCCTCAGTCCGCTACCTCTCACAGAGTATACACTCCTCAGTTCCCTAACTCTGTGTATACACTCCTCAGTCCCCTACCTCTAACTGTGCATACAGTCCTCAGTTCCCTACCTCTCACTGTGTATACACTCCTCAGTCCCCTACCTCTCACTGTGTATACACACTCAGTCCCCTAACTGTTACTGTGTATACACTCCTCAGTCTCCAACCTCTGTGTATACACTCCTCAGTCCCCTACCTCTCACTGTGTATACACTCCTCAGTCCCTACCTCTCACGGTGTATACACTCCTCAGTTCCCTACCTCTCACTGTGTATACACTCCTCAGTCCCCTACATCTCACTGTGTATACACTCATCAGTTCCCTAACTCTCACTGTGTATACACTTCTCAGTCCCCTACCTCTCACAGTGCATACACTCCACAGTCACCTACCTCTTACTTTGTATACACTCCTCAGTCCCCTACCTCTGTGGAATCACTCCTCAGTCCCCTATCTCTCACTGTGTATACACTCCTCAGTCCCCTACCTCTCACAGTGTATATACTACTCAGTCCCCTACCACTGTGTATACACTCCTCAGACCCCTAGCTCTCACTGTGTATATACTTCTCAGTCCCCTATCTCTGTGTATATACTCCTCAGATTCCAACCTCTCACTGTGTATACACACCTCATCCCCCTACCTCTGTGTATACACTCCTCCGTCCCCTACCTCTCACTGTGTATTCACACCTCAGTCCCCTCTCTCTGTGGAAACACTCCTAGTCCCCTGCCTCCCACTGTGTATGCACTCCTCAGTCCCTTTCCTCTGTGTATACACTCCTCAGACCCCTACCTCACACAGTGTATACACTCCTCAGTCCCCAACCTGTGTGTATACACTGCTCAGTCCCCTACCTCTCACTGTGTATGCACTCCTCAGTCCCCTACCTCTCACTGTGTAAACACTACTCAGTTCCCTACCTCTCACTGTTTACACACTCCTCAGTCCGCAACCTCTCACTGTGTAAACAATCCTCAGTCCCCCGACCGCTCACTGTGAAAAAACTCCTCAGTCCCCCTACCACTCACTACGTAAACAATAATCAGTCGCCTACCGCTCACTGTGTTTTCACTTCTCAGTCCCCTACCTCTCACAGTGCATACACTCCACAGTCACCTACCTCTCACTTTGTATACACTCCTCAGTCCCCTACCTCTGTGGAATCACTCCTCAGTCCCCTATCTCCCACTGTCTATACACTCCTCAGTCCCCTACCTCTCACAGTGTATATACTACTCAGTCCCGTACCTCTGTGTATACATTCCTCAGACCCCTACCTCTCACTGTCTATACACTCCTCAGTCCCCTACCTCTGTGTGTATTCTCCTCAGATCCCAACCTCTCACTGAGTATGGAACAACTCAGCCCCCTACCTCTGTATATATACACTCCTCAGTTCCCTAGCTCACACTGTGTATATACACTTCAGTCCCCTACCTCTCACTGTGTATATACTCCTCAGACCCCTACCTGTCACAGTGTAATACACTCCTCAGTCCCCAACCTCTGTGGGAAACACTCTTCAGTCCCCTACCTCTCACTGTGTATACACTCTTCAGTCCCCTACCACTCACTGTGTATACACTCCTCAGTCCCCTACCACTCACTGTGTATACACTTCTCAGTCCTCTACCTCTCACTGTGTGCACACCTCAAACCCCAACCTCTCACTGTGTATACACACTCAGTCCCCTACCTCTCACAGTGTATACACTCATCAGTCCCCAACATCTGTGTATACACTCCTCCGTCCCCTACCTCTCACTATGTATTCACACCTCAGTCGCTCTCTGTGTGGAAACACTCCTAGTCCCCTTCCTTTCACTGTGTATGCACTCCTCAGTCCCTTAACTCTGTGTATACACTCCTCAGACCCCTACCTCACACTGTGTATACACTCCTCAGTCCCCAACCTCTGTGTATACACTCCTCAGTCCCCAACCTCTGTGTATACACTCCTCAGTCCCCTACCTCTCACTGTGTATACACTTCTCAGTCCCCTACCTCTCACTGTGTATACTCCTCAGTCCCCAACCTTTCACTGTGTATACACACTCAGTCCCCTACCTCTCACTGTGCATACACTCCTCAGTCCCTACCTCTCACTGTGTATACACTCCTCAGTTCCCTACCTCTCACTGTGTAATGCACTCCTCAGTCCCCTACATCTCACTGTGTATACACTCCTCAGTTCCCTAACTCTCACTGTGTATACATTCCTAAGTCCGCTACATCTCACTGTGTAAACAATCCTCAGACCCCAACATCTCACTGTGTATACACTCCTAAGTCCGCTACCTCTCACTGTGTAAACAATCCTCAGACCCCAACATCTCACTGTGTATACACTCCTCAGTCCCCTACCTCTCACTGTGTATACACTTCTCATTTCCCTACCTCTCACTGTGTATACACTCCTCACTTCCCTAACTCTGACTGTGTATACACTCCTAAGTCCGCTACCTCTCACTGTGTAAACAATCCTCAGACCAAAACTTCTCACCATGAAAACACTCCTCAGTCCCCTACTTCTCACAGCGTATATACTACTCAGTCCCCTACCTCTGTGTATATACTCCTCAGTCCCCTACCTCTAACTGTGTATACACTTATTAGTCCCCTACCTTTCACTGTGTATACACTCCTCAATCCACTACCACTCACTCTGCATACACCTCTCAGTCCCCTACTTTTCAGTGTGTATAAAAACCTCAGTCCCCTATCTCTGTGTATATATCCTCAGATCCTAACCTCTCACTGTGTATTCACACCTCAGCCCTCTACCTCTGTGTATACACGCCTCAGTCCCCTACCTCTCACTGTGTATACACACTTCAGTCACCTACCTCTCACTGTGTATACACTCCTCAGTCCCCTACCTCTCACTGTGTATACACTCCTCAGTCCCCTACCTCTCACTGTGTATATACTACTCAGTCCCGTACCTCTGTGTATACACTCCTCAGACCCCTACCTCTCACTGTGTATACACTCCTCAGTCCCCTACCTCTGTGTATATACTCCTCAGATCCTAACCTCTCACTGTGTATTCACACCTCAGCCCTCTACCTCTGTGTATACACGCCTCAGTCCGCTACCTCTCACTGTGTATACACACTCATTCCCCTACCTGTCACTGTGTATACACTCCTCAGTCCCCAACCTCTGTGTATACACTCCTCAGTCCCCTACCTCTCACTGTGTATACACTTCTCATTTCCCTACCTCTCACTGTGTATACACTCCTCAGTTCCCTACCTCTCACTGTGCATACACTCCTCAGTTCCCTACCTCTCACTGTGTATACACTCCTCACTTCCCTAACTCTTACTGTGTATACACTCCTAAGTCCACTACCTCTCACTGTGTAAACAATCCTCAGACCCAAACTTCTCACCGTGTATACACTCCTCAGTCCCCTACTTCTCACAGCGTATATACTACTCAGTCCCCTACCTCAGTGTATATACTCCTCAGTCCCCTACCTCGAACTGTGTATACAATTCTTAGTCCCCTACCTCTCACTGTGTATACACTCCTCAATCCACTACCACTCACTGTGCATACACCCCTCAGTCCCCTACTTTTCAGTGTGTATAAAAACCTCAGTCCCCTACCGCTCAGTGTGTATACACTCCTAAATCCCCTACCGCTAACTCTGTATACACTCTTCAGTCCCCTACCTCTCACAGTGTATATACTACTCAGTCCCCTACCTCTGTGTCTACACTCCTCAGACCCCTACCTCTGACTGTGTATACACTCCTCAGTCCCCTACCTCTGTGTATATACTCCTCAGATCCTAACCTCTCACTGTGTATTCACACCTCAGCCCTCTACCTCTGTGTATACACGGCTCAGTCCCCTACCTCTCACTGTGTATACACTCCTCAGTTCCCTACCTCTCACTGTGTATATACTACTCAGTCCCATACCTCTGTGTATACACTCCTCAGACCCCCATCTCTCACTGTGTATACACTCCTCAGTCCCCTACCTCTGTGTATATACTCCTCAGATCCTAACCTCTCACTGTGTATTCACACCTCAGCCCTCTACCTCTGTGTATACACGCCTCAGTCCCCTACCTCTCACTGTGTATACACACTTCAGTCCCCTAACTCTCACTGTGTATACACTCCTCAGTCCTCTACCGCTCACTGTGTATACACTCCTCAGTCCTCTACCGCTCACGGTGTATACACTCCTCAGTCCCCCACCTTTCACTATGTATACAATCCTCAGTCCGCTACCTCTCACAGAGTATACACTCCTCAGTTCCCTAACTCTGTGTATACACTCCTCAGTCCCCTACCTCTCACTGTGTATACACTGGTCAATCCCTACTTCTCACTGTGTATACAGTCCTCAGTTCCCTACCTCTCACTGTGTATACACTCCTCAGTCCCCTACCTCTCACTGTGTATACACACTCATTCCCCCTACCTGTCACAGTGTATACACTCCTCAGTCCCCAACCTCTGTGGAAACACTCTTCAGTCCCCTACCACTCACTGTGTATACACTCCTCAGACCCCCTACCACTCACTGTGTAAACACTTCTCAGTCCTCTACCTCTCACTGTGTGTACACCTCAAACCCCAACCTCTCACTGTGTATACACACTCAGTCCCCTACCTCTCACAGTGTATACACTCATCAGTCCCCAACCTCTGTGTATACACTCCTCCATCCCCTACCTCTCACTATGTATTCACACCTCAGTCGCTCTCTGTGTGGAAACACTCCTAGTCCCCTTCCTTTCACTGTGTATGCACTCCTCAGTCCCTTACCTCTGTGTATACACTCCTCAGACCCCTATCTCACACTGTGTATACACTCCTCAGTCCCCAACCTCTGTGTATACACTCCTCAGTCCCCAACCTCTGTGTATACACTCCTCAGTCCCCTACCTCTCACTGTGTATACACTTCTCAGTCCCCTACCTCTCACTGTGTATACTCCTCAGTCCCCAACCTCTCACTGTGTATACACACAGTCGCCTACCTCTCAATGTGTATACACACAGTCGCCTACCTCTCACTGTGTATACACACAGTCGCCTACTTCTCACTGTTTATACACTTCTCAGTCCCATAACTCTGATTGTGTATACACCTCAGTCCCCAACCTTTCACTGTGTATACACAGTCAGTCCCCTACCTCTCACTGTGTCTACACTCCTCAGTCCCTACCTCTCACTGTGTATACACTCCTCAGTTCCCTACCTCTCACTGTGTATGCACTCCTCAGTCCCCTACATCTCACTGTGTATACACTCCTAAGTCCGCTACCTCTCACTGTGTAACAATCCTCAGTACCCGACCTCTCACTGTGAAAAAACTCCTCAGTCCCCCCTACCACCTCACTATGTAAACAATAATCAGTCGCCTACCTCTCACTGTGTATACACTTCTCAGTCCCCTACCTCTCACAGTGCATACACTCCACAGTCACCTACCTCTCACTTTGTATACACTCCTCAGCCCTCTACCTCTGTGTATACACTTCTCAGACCCCTATCTCTCACTGTGTATACACACTCATTCCCCTACCTGTCACTGTGTATACACTCCTCAGTCCCCAACCTCTGTGTATACACTCCTCAGTCCCCTACCTCTCACTGTGTGTACACTTCTCATTTCCCTACCTCTCACTGTGTATACACTCCTCAGTTCCCTACCTCTCACTGTGTATACACTCCTCTGTTCCCTACCTCTCACTGTGTATACACTCATCAATCCCCTGCTTCTCACTGTCTATACAGTCCTCAATTCCCTACCTCTAACTGTGTATACAATTCTCAGTCCCCTACCTCTCACTGTGTATACACACTCATTCCCCTACCTGTCACTGTGTATACACTCCTCAGTCCCCAACCTATGTGTATACACTCCTCAGTCCCCTATCTCTCACTGTGTATACACTCCTCCGTCCCCTACCTCTCACTGTGTATTCACACCTCAGTCCCGTCTCTCTGTGGAAACACTCCTAGTCCCCTGCTTCCCACTGTGTATGCACTCCTCAGTCCCTTACCTCTGTGTATACACTCCTCAGACCCCTATCTCACACAGTGTATACACTCCTCAGTCCCCAACCTCTGTGTATACACTGCTCAGTCCCTTACCTCTCACTGTGTATGCACTACTCAGTCCCCTACCTCTCACTGTGTAAACACTACTCAGTTCCCTACCTCTCACTGTTTACACACTCCTCAGTCCGCTACCTCTCACTGTGTAAACAATCCTCAGTCCCCGACCCCTCACTGTGAAAAAACCCCTCAGTCCCCTACCACTCACTACGTAAACAATAATCAGTCGCCTACCGCTCACTGTGTTTTCACTTCTCAGTCCCCTACCTCTCACAGTGCATACACTCCACAGTCACCTACCTCTCACTTTGTATACACTCCTCAGTCCCCTACCTCTGTGGAATCACTCCTCAGTCCCCTATCTCTCACTGTCTATACACTCCTCAGTCCTTACCTCTCACAGTGTATATACTACTCAGTCCCGTACCTCTGTGTATACATTCCTCAGACCCCTACCTCTCACTGTCTATACACTCCTCAGTCCCCTACCTCTGTGTGTATTCTCCTCAGATCCCAACCTCTCACTGAGTATGCACAACACAGCCTCCTACCCCTGTATATATACACTCCTCAGTTCCCTAGCTCACACTGTGTATATACACTTCAGACCCCTAGCTCTCACTGTGTATATACTCCTCAGACCCCTACCTCTCACTGTGTATACACTCCTCAGTCCCCTATCTCTGTGTATATACTCCTCAAATTCCAACCTCTCACTGTGTATACACACCTCAGCCCCCCACCTCTGTATATAAACTCCTCAGTCCCCTACCTCTCACTGTGTATACACTCCTCAGTCCCCTACCTCTCACTGTGTATACACTCCTCAGTCCTCTACCGCTCACTGTGTATACACTCCTCAGTCCCCTACCTTTCACTGTGTATACAATCCTCAGTCCGCTACCTCTCACAGAGTATACACTCCTCAGTTCCCTAACTCTGTGTATACACTCCTCAGTCCCCTACCTCTAACTGTGCATACAGTCCTCAGTTCCCTACCTCTCACTGTGTATACACTCCTCAGTCCCCTACCTCTCACTGTGTATACACACTCAGTCCCCTAACTGTTACTGTGTATACACTCCTCAGTCTCCAACCTCTGTGTATACACTCCTCAGTCCCCTACCTCTCACTGTGTATACACTCCTCAGTCCCTACCTCTCACGGTGTATACACTCCTCAGTTCCCTACCTCTCACTGTGTATACACTCCTCAGTCCCCTACATCTCACTGTGTATACACTCATCAGTTCCCTAACTCTCACTGTGTATACACTTCTCAGTCCCCTACCTCTCACAGTGCATACACTCCACAGTCACCTACCTCTTACTTTGTATACACTCCTCAGTCCCCTACCTCTCACTGTGTATACTCCTCAGTCCCCTATCTCTCACTGTGTATACACTCCTCAGTCCCCTACCTCTCACAGTGTATATACTACTCAGTCCCCTACCACTGTGTATACACTCCTCAGACCCCTAGCTCTCACTGTGTATATACTTCTCAGTCCCCTATCTCTGTGTATATACTCCTCAGATTCCAACCTCTCACTGTGTATACACACCTCATCCCCTACCTCTGTATATACACTCCTCAGTCCCCTACCTCTCACTGTGTATACAATTCTCAGTCCGCTACCTCTCACAGAGTATACACCCCTCAGTTCCCTAACTCTGTGTATAAACTCCTCAGTCCCCTACCTCTCACTGTGTATACACTCGTCAGTGCCCTACTTCTCACTGTGCATGCAGTCCTCAGTTCCCTACCTCTCACTGTGTATACACTCCTCAGTCCCCTACCTCTCACTGTGTATACGCACTCAGTCCCCTACCTGTTACTGTGTATACACTCCTCAGTCCCCTTCCTCTCACTGCGTATACACTCCTCAGTCCCCTACCTCTCACAGTGTATACACTCCTCAGTCCCCATCCTCTGTGTATACACTCCCCAGTCCCCTACCTCTCACTGGGTGTACACTCCTCAATCCACTACCACTCACTGTGCATACACCCCTAAGTCCCCTACTTTTCAGTGTGTATAAAAACCTCAGTCCCCTACCGCTCAGTGTGTATACACTCCTAAATCCCCTACCGCTAACTCTGTATACACTCTTCAGTCCCATACCTCTCACAGCGTATATACAACTCAGTCCCCTACCTCTGTGTATACACTCTTCAGACCCCAACATCTCACTGTGTATTCACTCCTCAGTCCCCTACCTCTCACTGTGTATACACTTCTCAGTTCCCTACCTCTCACTGTGTATACACTCCTCAGTCCTCATCCTCTGTGTATACACGCCTCAGTCCCCTACCTCTCACTGTGTATACACACTTCAGTCCCCTAACTCTCACTGTGTATACGCTCGTCAATCCCCTACTTCTCACTGTGTATACAGTCCTCAATTCCCTACCTCTAACTGTGTATACACTTCTCAGTCCCCTACCTCTCACTGTGTATACACACTCATTCCCCTACCTGTCACTGTGTATACACTCCTCAGTCCCCAACCTCTGTGTATACACTCCTCAGTCCCCTACCTCTCACTGTGCATACACTCCTCCGTCCCCTACCTCTCACTGTGTATTCACACCTCAGCCCTCTACCTCTGTGTATACATTCCTCAGTCCCCTACCTCTCACTGTGTATACACACTTCAGTCCCCTACCTCTCACTCTGTATACACTCCTCAGTCCCCTACCTCTCACTGTGTATACACTCCTCAGTCCTCTACCACTCACTGTGTATACACTCCTCAGTCCCCTACCTTTCACTATGTATACAATCCTCAGTCCGCTACATTTCACAGAGTATACACTCCTCAGTTCCCTAACTCTGTGTATAAACTCCTCAGTCCCCTACCTCTCACTGTGTATACACACTCAGTCCCCTACCTGTTACTGTGTATACACTCCTCAGTCTCCAACCTCTGTGTATACACTCCTCAGTCCCCTACCCCTCACAGTGTATACACTTCTCAGTCCCCTACCTCTCACTGTGTATACTCCTCAGTCCCCAAGCTCTCACTGTGTATACACACTCAGTCCCTTACCTCTCACAGTGTGTACACTCCTCAGTCACCAACCTCTGTGTATACACTCCTCTGTCCCCTACCTCTCACTGTGTATACACTCCTCAGTCCCTACCTCTCACTGTGTATACACTCCTCAGTTCCCTACCTCTCACTGTGTATACACTCCTCAGTCCCCTACATCTCACTGTGTATACACTCATCAGTTCCCTAACTCTCACTGTGTATACATTCCTAAGTCCGCTACCTCTCACAGTGTAAACAATCCTCAGACCCCAACATCTCACTGTGTATACACTCCTCAGTCCCCCACCTCTCACTGTGTATACACTTCTCAGTTCCCTACCTCTCACTGTGTATACACTCCTCAGTCCCCTTCCTCTCACTGTGTATACACTCCTCAGTCCCCTACCTCTCACAGTGTACACACTTCTCAGTCCCCTACCTCTCACTGTGTATAATCCTCAGTCCCCAACCTCTCACTGTGTATACACACTCAGTCCCCTACCTCTCACAGTGTCTACACTCCTCAGTCACCAACCTCTGTGTATACACTCCTCAGTCCCCTACCTCTCACTGTGTATGCACTCCTCAGTCCCTACCTCTCACTGTGTATGCACATCTCAGTCCCCTACCTCTCACTGTGTAAACACTCCTCAGTTCCCTACCTCTCACTGTTTACACATTCCTCAGTCCGCTACCTCTCACTGTGTAAACAATCCTCAGTCCCCGACCCCTCACTGTGAAAAAAATGCTCAGTCCCCTACCACTCACTACGTAAACAATAATAAGTCGCCTACCGCTCACTGTGTATACACTCCTCAGTCCCCTACCTCTCACAGTGCATACACTCCACAGTCACCTACCTCTCACTGTGTATTCACTCCTCAGTCCCCTACCTCTCACTGTGTATACACTTCTCAGTTCCCTACCTCTCACTGTGTATACACTCCTCAGTCCTCATCCTCTGTGTATACACGCCTCAGTCCCCTACCTCTCACTGTGTATACACACTTCAGTCCCCTAACTCTCACTGTGTATACGCTCGTCAATCCCCTACTTCTCACTGTGTATACAGTCCTCAATTCCCTACCTCTAACTGTGTATACACTTCTCAGTCCCCTACCTCTCACTGTGTATACACACTCATTCCCCTACCTGTCACTGTGTATACACTCCTCAGTCCCCAACCTCTGTGTATACACTCCTCAGTCCCCTACCTCTCACTGTGCATACACTCCTCCGTCCCCTACCTCTCACTGTGTATTCACACCTCAGCCCTCTACCTCTGTGTATACATTCCTCAGTCCCCTACCTCTCACTGTGTATACACACTTCAGTCCCCTACCTCTCACTCTGTATACACTCCTCAGTCCCCTACCTCTCACTGTGTATACACTCCTCAGTCCTCTACCACTCACTGTGTATACACTCCTCAGTCCCCTACCTTTCACTATGTATACAATCCTCAGTCCGCTACATTTCACAGAGTATACACTCCTCAGTTCCCTAACTCTGTGTATAAACTCCTCAGTCCCCTACCTCTCACTGTGTATACACACTCAGTCCCCTACCTGTTACTGTGTATACACTCCTCAGTCTCCAACCTCTGTGTATACACTCCTCAGTCCCCTACCCCTCACAGTGTATACACTTCTCAGTCCCCTACCTCTCACTGTGTATACTCCTCAGTCCCCAAGCTCTCACTGTGTATACACACTCAGTCCCTTACCTCTCACAGTGTGTACACTCCTCAGTCACCAACCTCTGTGTATACACTCCTCTGTCCCCTACCTCTCACTGTGTATACACTCCTCAGTCCCTACCTCTCACTGTGTATACACTCCTCAGTTCCCTACCTCTCACTGTGTATACACTCCTCAGTCCCCTACATCTCACTGTGTATACACTCATCAGTTCCCTAACTCTCACTGTGTATACATTCCTAAGTCCGCTACCTCTCACAGTGTAAACAATCCTCAGACCCCAACATCTCACTGTGTATACACTCCTCAGTCCCCCACCTCTCACTGTGTATACACTTCTCAGTTCCCTACCTCTCACTGTGTATACACTCCTCAGTCCCCTTCCTCTCACTGTGTATACACTCCTCAGTCCCCTACCTCTCACAGTGTACACACTTCTCAGTCCCCTACCTCTCACTGTGTATAATCCTCAGTCCCCAACCTCTCACTGTGTATACACACTCAGTCCCCTACCTCTCACAGTGTCTACACTCCTCAGTCACCAACCTCTGTGTATACACTCCTCAGTCCCCTACCTCTCACTGTGTATGCACTCCTCAGTCCCTACCTCTCACTGTGTATGCACATCTCAGTCCCCTACCTCTCACTGTGTAAACACTCCTCAGTTCCCTACCTCTCACTGTTTACACATTCCTCAGTCCGCTACCTCTCACTGTGTAAACAATCCTCAGTCCCCGACCCCTCACTGTGAAAAAAATGCTCAGTCCCCTACCACTCACTACGTAAACAATAATAAGTCGCCTACCGCTCACTGTGTATACACTCCTCAGTCCCCTACCTCTCACAGTGCATACACTCCACAGTCACCTACCTCTCACTGTGTATTCACTCCTCAGTCCCCTACCTCTCACTGTGTATACACTTCTCAGTTCCCTACCTCTCACTGTGTATACACTCCTCAGTCCTCATCCTCTGTGTATACACGCCTCAGTCCCCTACCTCTCACTGTGTATACACACTTCAGTCCCCTAACTCTCACTGTGTATACGCTCGTCAATCCCCTACTTCTCACTGTGTATACAGTCCTCAATTCCCTACCTCTAACTGTGTATACACTTCTCAGTCCCCTACCTCTCACTGTGTATACACACTCATTCCCCTACCTGTCACAGTGTATACACTCCTCAGTCCCCAACCTCTGTGTATACACTCCTCAGTCCCCTACCTCTCACTGTGCATACACTCCTCCGTCCCCTACCTCTCACTGTGTATTCACACCTCAGCCCTCTACCTCTGTGTATACATTCCTCAGTCCCCTACCTCTCACTGTGTATACACACTTCAGTCCCCTACCTCTCACTCTGTATACACTCCTCAGTCCCCTACCTCTCACTGTGTATACACTCCTCAGTCCTCTACCACTCACTGTGTATACACTCCTCAGTCCCCTACCTTTCACTATGTATACAATCCTCAGTCCGCTACATTTCACAGAGTATACACTCCTCAGTTCCCTAACTCTGTGTATAAACTCCTCAGTCCCCTACCTCTCACTGTGTATACACACTCAGTCCCCTACCTGTTACTGTGTATACACTCCTCAGTCTCCAACCTCTGTGTATACACTCCTCAGTCCCCTACCCCTCACAGTGTATACACTTCTCAGTCCCCTACCTCTCACTGTGTATACTCCTCAGTCCCCAAGCTCTCACTGTGTATACACACTCAGTCCCTTACCTCTCACAGTGTGTACACTCCTCAGTCACCAACCTCTGTGTATACACTCCTCTGTCCCCTACCTCTCACTGTGTATACACTCCTCAGTCCCTACCTCTCACTGTGTATACACTCCTCAGTTCCCTACCTCTCACTGTGTATACACTCCTCAGTCCCCTACATCTCACTGTGTATACACTCATCAGTTCCCTAACTCTCACTGTGTATACATTCCTAAGTCCGCTACCTCTCACAGTGTAAACAATCCTCAGACCCCAACATCTCACTGTGTATACACTCCTCAGTCCCCCACCTCTCACTGTGTATACACTTCTCAGTTCCCTACCTCTCACTGTGTATACACTCCTCAGTCCCCTTCCTCTCACTGTGTATACACTCCTCAGTCCCCTACCTCTCACAGTGTATACACTTCTCAGTCCCCTACCTCTCACTGTGTATAATCCTCAGTCCCCAACCTCTCACTGTGTATACACACTCAGTCCCCTACCTCTCACAGTGTCTACACTCCTCAGTCACCAACCTCTGTGTATACACTCCTCAGTCCCCTACCTCTCACTGTGTATGCACTCCTCAGTCCCTACCTCTCACTGTGTATGCACATCTCAGTCCCCTACCTCTCACTGTGTAAACACTCCTCAGTTCCCTACCTCTCACTGTTTACACATTCCTCAGTCCGCTACCTCTCACTGTGTAAACAATCCTCAGTCCCCGACCCCTCACTGTGAAAAAAATGCTCAGTCCCCTACCACTCACTACGTAAACAATAATAAGTCGCCTACCGCTCACTGTGTATACACTCCTCAGTCCCCTACCTCTCACAGTGCATACACTCCACAGTCACCTACCTCTCACTTTGTATACACTCCTCAGTCCCCTACCTTTGTGGAATCACTCCTCAGTCCCCGATCTCTCACTGTGTATACACTCCTCAGTCCCCTACCTCTCACAGTGTATATACTACTCAGTCCCGTACCTCTGTGTATACACTCCTCAGACCCCTACCGCTCACAGTGTATACACTCCTCACTCCCCTACCTTTCACTATGTATACAATCCTCAGTCCCCTACCTCTCACTGTGTATACACTCCTCAGTCCCCTACCTCTCACTGTGTATACACTCCTCAGTCCTCTAACGCTCACGGTGTATACACTCCTCAGTTCCCTACCATTCACTGTGTATACAATCCTCAGTCCGCTACCTCTCACAGAGTATACACTCCTCAGTTCCCTAACTCTGTGTATACACTCCTCAGTCCCCTACCTCTCACTGTGTATACACTCGTCGGTCCCCTACTTCTCACTGTGCATACAGTCCTCAGTCCCCTACCTCTCACAGTGTATACACTTCTCAGTCCCCTACCTCTCACTGTGTATACTCCTCAGTCCCCAACCTCTCACTGTGTATTCTCACCTCAGCCCTCTACCTCTGTGTATACACTCCTCAGTCCCCTACCTCTCACTATGTATTCACACCTCAGTCGCTCTATCTGTGGAAATACTCCTAGTACCCTGCCTCTCACTGTGTATGCACTCCTCAGTCCCTTACCTCTGTGTATACACTCCTCAGACCCCTACCTCACACTGTGTATACACTCCTCAGTCCCCAACCTCTGTGTATACATTCCTCAGTCCCCTACCTCTCACTGTGTATGCACTCCTCAGTCCACTACCTCTCACTGTGTAAACAGTCTTCAGTTCCATATTTCTCACTGTGTGCACACTCCTCATTCCGCTACCTCTCACTGTGTAACAATCCTCAGTCCACGACCTCTCACTGTGAAAAAACTCCTCAGTCCCCAACCACTCACTAAGTAAACAATAATCAGTTGCCTACCTCTCACTGTGTATACACTTCTCAGTCCCCTACCTTTCACAGTGCATACACTCCACAGTCACCTACCTCTCACTTTGTATACACTCCTCAGTCCCCTACCTCTGTGGAATCACTCCTCAGTCCCCTATCTCTCACTGTGTATACACACCTCAGTCCCCAACCTCTCACAGTGTATATACTACTCATTCCCCTACCACTGTGTATACTCTCCTCAGAACCCTAGCTCTCACTGTGTATATACTTCTCAGTCCCCTATCTCTGTGTATACACTCCTCAGTCCTCTACCGCTCACTGTGTATACACTCCTCAGTCCCCTACCTTTCACTGTGTATACAATTCTCAGTACGCTACCTCTCACAGAGTATACACTCCTCAGTTCCCTAACTCTGTGTATACACTCCTCAGTCCCCTACCTCTCACTGTGCATGCAGTCCTCAGTTCCCTACCTCTCACTGTGTATACAATCCTCAGTCCCCTACCTCTCACTGTGTATACACACTCAGTCCCCTACCTGTTACTGTGTATACACTCCTCAGTCTCCAACCTCTATGTATACACTCCTCAGTCCCCTACCTCTCACAGTGTATACACTTCTCAGTCCCGTACCTCTCACTGTGTATACTCCTCAGTCCCCAACCTCTCACTGTGTATACACACAGTCGCGTACCTCTCACTGTGTATACACACAGTCGCCTACCTCTCACTGTGTATACACACAGTCGCCTACCTCTCACTGTGTATACACTTCTGAGTCCCCTAACTCTCATTGTGTATACACCTCAGTCCCCAACCTCTCACTGTGTATACACACTCAGTCCCCTACCTCTCACTGTGTATACACTCCTCAGTCCCCTATCTCTATGTATATACTCCTCAGATTCCAACCTCTCACTGTTTATACACACCTCATCCCCCTACCTCTGTATATACACTCCTCAGTCCCCTACCTCTCACTGTGTATACAATTCTCAGTCCGCTACCTCTCACAGAGTATACACCCCTCAGTTCCCTAACTCTGTGTATAAACTCCTCAGTCCCCTACCTCTCACTGTGTATACACTCGTCAGTGCCCTACTTCTCACTGTGCATGCAGTCCTCAGTTCCCTACCTCTCACTGTGTAAACACTCCTCAGTTCCCTACCTCTCACTGTTTACACACTCCTCAGTCCGCTACCTCTCACTGTGTAAACAATCCTCAGTCCCCGACCCCTCACTGTGAAAAAACTCCTCAGTCCCCTACCACTCACTACATGAACAATAATCAGTCGCCTACCGCTCACTGTGTTTTCAATTCTCAGTCCCCTACCTCTCACAGTGCATACACACCACAGTCACCTACCTCTCACTTTTTATACACTCCTCAGTCCCCTACCTCTGTGGAATCACTCCTCAGTCCCCTATCTCTCACTGTGTATACACTCTTCAGTCCCCTACCTCTCACAGTGTATATACTACTCAGTCCCGTACCTCTGTGTATACATTCCTCAGAACCCAACCTCTCACTGAGTATACACAACTCAGCCCCCTACCTCTGTATATATACACTCCTCAGTTCCCTAGCTCACACTGTGTATATACACTTCAGTCCACTACCTCTCACTGTGTATACACTCCTCAGACCCCTACCTCTCACTGTGTATACACTCCTCAGTCCCCTATCACTGTGTATATACTCCTCAAATTTCAACCTCTCACTGTGTATACACTCCTCAGTCCCCTACCTTTCACTGTGTATACACTCCTCAGTCCCTACCTCTCACTGTGTATACACTCCTCAGTTCCCTACCTCTCACTGTGTATACACTCCTCAGTCCCCTACATCTCACTGTGTATACACTCCTCAGTTCCCTAACTCTCACTGTGTATACATTCCTAAGTCCACTACCTCTCACTGTGTAAACAATCCTCAGACCCCAACGTCTCACTGTGTATACACTCCTCAGTCCCCTACCTCTCACTGTGCATACACTTCTCAGTTCCCTACCTCTCACTGTGTATACACTCCTCAGTTCCCTACCTCTCACTGTGTATACACTCCTCACTTCCCTAACTCTGACTGTGTATACACTCCTGTCCGCTACCTCTCACAGTGTAAACAATCCTCAGACCCCAACGTCTCACTGTGCATACACTCCTCAGTCCCCTACCTCTCACTGTGTATACACTTCTCAGTCCCCTACCTCTCACTGTGTATACACTTCTTAGTCCCCTACCTCTCACTGTGTATACACTCCTCAATCCACTACCACTCACTGTGCATACACCCCTCAGTCCCCTACTTTTCAGTGTGTATAAAAACCTCAGTCCCCTACCGCTCTGTGTGTATACACTCCTAAATCCCCTACTGCTCACTCTGTATACACTGTTCAGTCCCCTACCTCTCACAGTGTATATACTACTCAGTCCCCTACCTCTGTGTATACACTCCTCAGACCCCTACCTCTCACTGTGTATACACTCCTCAGTCCCCTACCTCTGTGTATATAATCCTCAGATCCTAACATCTCACTGTGTATACACACCTCAGCCCTCTACCTCTGTGTATACACGCCTCAGTCCCCTACCTCTCACTGTGTATACACACTTCAGTCCCCTACCTCTCACTGTGTATACACTCCTCAGTCCCCTACCTCTCACTGTGTATACACTCCTCAGTCCCCTACCTCTCACTGTGTATATACTACTCAGTCCCGTACCTCTGTGTATACACTCCTCAGACCCCTACCTCTCACTGTGTATACACTCCTCAGTCCCCTACCTCTATGTATATACTCCTCAGATCCGAACCTCTCACTGTGTATTCACATCTCAGCCCTCTACCTCTGTGTATACACGCCTCAGTCCCCTACCTCTCACTGTGTATACACACTTCAGTCCCCTAAATCTCATTGTGTATACACTCGTCAATCCCCTACTTCTCTCTGTGTATACAGTCCTCAGTTCCCTACCTCTAACTGTGTATACACTTTTCAGTCCCCTACCTCTCACTGTGTATACACACTCATTCCCCTACCTGTCACTGTGTATACACTCCTCAGTCCCCAACCTCTGTGTATACACTCCTCAGTCCATTACCTCTCACTGTGTATACACTCCTCCGTCCCCTACCTCTCACTGTGTATTCACACCTCAGTCCCCTCTCCCTGTGGAAACACTCCTAGTCCCCTGCCTCCACTGTGTATGCACTGCTCATTCCCTTACCTCTGTGTATACACTCCTCAGACCCCTACCTCACACTGTGTATACACTCCTCAGTCCCCAACCTCTGTGTATACACTCCTCAGTCCCCTACCTCTCACTGTGTATGCACTCCTCAGTTCCCTACCTCTCACTGTTTACACACTCCTCAGTCCGCTACTTCTCACTGTGTAAACAATCCTCAGTCCCCGACCCCTCACTGTGAAAAAAATGCTCAGTCCCCTACCACTCACTACGTAAACAATAATAAGTCGCCTACCGCTCACTGTGTATACACTCCTCAGTCCCCTACCTCTCACAGTGCATACACTCCACAGTCACCTACCTCTCACTTTGTATACACTCCTCAGTCCCCTACCTTTGTGGAATCACTCCTCAGTCCCCGATCTCTCACTGTGTATACACTCCTCAGTCCCCTACCTCTCACAGTGTATATACTACTCAGTCCCGTACCTCTGTGTATACACTCCTCAGACCCCTACCGCTCACAGTGTATACACTCCTCACTCCCCTACCTTTCACTATGTATACAATCCTCAGTCCCCTACCTCTCACTGTGTATACACTCCTCAGTCCCCTACCTCTCACTGTGTATACACTCCTCAGTCCTCTAACGCTCACGGTGTATACACTCCTCAGTTCCCTACCATTCACTGTGTATACAATCCTCAGTCCGCTACCTCTCACAGAGTATACACTCCTCAGTTCCCTAACTCTGTGTATACACTCCTCAGTCCCCTACCTCTCACTGTGTATACACTCGTCGGTCCCCTACTTCTCACTGTGCATACAGTCCTCAGTCCCCTACCTCTCACAGTGTATACACTTCTCAGTCCCCTACCTCTCACTGTGTATACTCCTCAGTCCCCAACCTCTCACTGTGTATTCACACCTCAGCCCTCTACCTCTGTGTATACACTCCTCAGTCCCCTACCTCTCACTATGTATTCACACCTCAGTCGCTCTATCTGTGGAAATACTCCTAGTACCCTGCCTCTCACTGTGTATGCACTCCTCAGTCCCTTACCTCTGTGTATACACTCCTCAGACCCCTACCTCACACTGTGTATACACTCCTCAGTCCCCAACCTCTGTGTTTACATTCCTCAGTCCCCTACCTCTCACTGTGTATGCACTCCTCAGTCCACTACCTCTCACTGTGTAAACAGTCTTCAGTTCCATATTTCTCACTGTGTGCACACTCCTCATTCCGCTACCTCTCACTGTGTAACAATCCTCAGTCCACGACCTCTCACTGTGAAAAAACTCCTCAGTCCCCAACCACTCACTAAGTAAACAATAATCAGTTGCCTACCTCTCACTGTGTATACACTTCTCAGTCCCCTACCTTTCACAGTGCATACACTCCACAGTCACCTACCTCTCACTTTGTATACACTCCTCAGTCCCCTACCTCTGTGGAATCACTCCTCAGTCCCCTATCTCTCACTGTGTATACACACCTCAGTACCCAACCTCTCACAGTGTATATACTACTCAGTCCCCTACCACTGTGTATACACTCCTCAGAACCCTCGCTCTCACTGTGTATATACTTCTCAGTCCCCTATCTCTGTGTATACACTCCTCAGTCCTCTACCGCTCACTGTGTATACACTCCTCAGTCCCCTACCTTTCACTGTGTATACAATTCTCAGTACGCTACCTCTCACAGAGTATACACTCCTCAATTCCCTAACTCTGTGTATACACTCCTCAGTCCCCTACCTCTCACTGTGTATACACTCGTCAGTCCCCTACTTCTCACTGTGCATGCAGTCCTCAGTTCCCTACCTCTCACTGTGTATACACTCCTCAGTCCCCTACCTCTCACTGTTTATACGCACTCAGTCCCCTACCTGTTACTGTGTATACACTCCTCAGTCTCCAACCTCTATGTATACACTCCTCAGTCCCCTACCTCTCACAGTGTATACACTTCTCAGTCCCGTACCTCTCACTGTGTATACTCCTCAGTCCCCAACTTCTCACTGTGTATACACACAGTCGCCTACCTCTCACTGTGTATACACACAGTCGCCTACCTCTCACTGCGTATACACTTCTGAGTCCCCTAACTCTCATTGTGTATACACCTCAGTCCCCAACCTCTCACTGTGTATACACACTCAGTCCCCTACCTCTCACTGTGTATACACTCCTCAGTCCCCTATCTCTGTGTATATACTCCTCAGTCCCCTACCTCTCACTGTGTATACAATTCTCAGTCCGCTACCTCTCACAGAGTATACACCCCTCAGTTCCCTAACTCTGTGTATAAACTCCTCAGTCCCCTACCTCTCACTGTGTATACACTCGTCAGTGCCCTACTTCTCACTGTGCATGCAGTCCTCAGTTCCCTACCTCTCACTGTGTAAACACTCCTCAGTTCCCTACATCTCACTGTTTACACACTCCTCAGTCCGCTACCTCTCACTGTGTAAACAATCCTCAGTCCCCGACCCCTCACTGTGAAAAAACTCCTCAGTCCCCTACCACTCACTACATAAACAATAATCAGTCGCCTACCGCTCACTGTGTTTTCAATTCTCAGTCCCCTACCTCTCACAGTGCATACACACCACAGTCACCTACCTCTCACTTTTTATACACTCCTCAGTCCCCTACCTCTGTGGAATCACTCCTCAGTCCCCTATCTCTCACTGTGTATACACTCTTCAGTCACCTACCTCTCACAGTGTATATACTACTCAGTCCCGTACCTCTGTGTATACATTCCTCAGAACCCAACCTCTCACTGAGTATACACAACTCAGCCCCCTACCTCTGTATATATACACTCCTCAGTTCCCTAGCTCACACTGTGTATATACACTTCAGTCCACTACCTCTCACTGTGTATACACTCCTCAGACCCCTACCTCTCACTGTGTATACACTCCTCAGTCCCCTACCTCTCACTGTGTATATACTACTCACTCCCGTACCTCTGTGTATACACTCCTCAGACCCCTACCTCTCACTGTGTATACACTCCTCAGTCCCCTACCTCTGTGTATATACTCCTCAGATCCGAACCTCTCACTGTGTATTCACATCTCAGCCCTCTACCTCTGTGTATACACACCTCAGTCCCCTACCTCTCACTGTGTATACACACTTCAGTCCCCTAAATCTCATTGTGTATACACTCGTCAATCCCCTACTTCTCTCTGTGTATACAGTCCTCAGTTCCCTACCTCTAACTGTGTATACACTTTTCAGTCCCCTACCTCTCACTGTGTATACACACTCATTCCCCTACCTGTCACTGTGTATACACTCCTCAGTCCCCAACCTCTGTGTATACACTCCTCAGTCCATTACCTCTCACTGTGTATACACTCCTCCGTCCCCTACCTCTCACTGTGTATTCACACCTCAGTCCCCTCTCCCTGTGGAAACACTCCTAGTCCCCTGCCTCCACTGTGTATGCACTGCTCATTCCCTTACCTCTGTGTATACACTCCTCAGACCCCTACCTCACACTGTGTATACACTCCTCAGTCCCCAACCTCTGTGTATACACTCCTCAGTCCCCTACCTCTCACTGTTTACACACTCCTCAGTCCGCTACTTCTCACTGTGTAAACAATCCTCAGTCCCCGACCCCTCACTGTGAAAAAACTCCTCAGTCCCCTACCACTCACTACGTAAACAATAATCAGTCGCCTACCGCTCACTGTGTTTTCACTTCTCAGTCCCCTACCTCTCACAGTGCATACACTCCACAGTCACCTACCTCTCACTTTGTATACACTCCTCAGTCCCCTACCTCTGTGGAATCACTCCTCAGTCCCCTATCTCTCACTTTGTATACACTCCTCAGACCCCGACCTCTCACTGTGTATACACTCCTCAGTCCCCTATCTCTGTGTGTATACTCCTCAAATTCCAATCTCTCACTGTGTATGCACACCTCAGCCCCCTACCTCTGTATATACACTCCTCAGTCACCTACCTCTCACTGTGTATACACTCCTCAGTCCCCTACCTCTCACTGTGTATACACTCCTCAGACCTCTACCGCTCACTGTGTATACACTCCTCAGTCCCCTACCTTTCACTGTGTATACAATCCTCAGTTCGCTACCTCTCACAGAAGATACACTCCTCAGTTCCCTAACTCTGTGTATACACTCCTCAGTCCCCTACCTCTCACTGTGTATACACTCGTCAGTCCCCTACTTCTCACTGTGCATACAGTCCTCAGTTCCCTACCTCTCACTGTGTATACACTCCTCAGTCCCCTACCTCTCACTGTGTATACACACTCAGTCCCCTACATGTTACTGTGTATACACACCTCAGTCTCCAACCTCTGTGTATACACTCCTCAGTCCTCTTCCTCTCACTGTGTATACACTCCTCAGTCCCCTACCTCTCACAGTGTATACACTTCTCAGTCTCCTACCTCTGACTGTGTATACTCCTCAGTCCCCAACCACTCACTGTGTATTCACACCTCAGCCCTCTACCTCTGTGTATACACTCCTCAGTCCCCTACCTCTCACTGTGTATACACACTTCAGTCCCCTACCTCTCACTGTGTATACATTCCTCAGTCCCCTACCTCTAACTGTGTATACACACTCATTCCCCTACCTGTCACAGTGTATACACTCCTCAGTCACCAACCTCTGTGTATACACTCCTCAGTCCCCTACCTCTGTGGAATCACTCCTCAGTCCGCTATCTCTCACTGTGTATACACTCCTCAGTACGCTACCTCTCACTGTGTATTCACACCTCAGTCCCCTCTCTCTGTGTAAATACTCCTAGTCCCCTGTCTCCCACTGTGTATGCACTCCTCAGACCCTTACCTCTGTGTATACACTCCTCAGACCCCTACCTCACACAGTGTATACACTCCTCAGTCCCTAACCTCTGTGTATACACTGCTCAGTCCCCTACCTCTCACTGTGTATGCACTCCTCAGTCCCCTACCTCTCACTGTGTAAACACTCCTCAGTTCCCTAACTCTCACTGTGTATACACTCCTCAGTTCCCTACCTCTCACTGTGTATACACTCCTCAGTCCGCTACCTCTCACTGTGTAAACAATACTCTGTCCCCTACCTCTCATTGTGAAAAAACTCCTCAGTCCCCTACCATTCACTACGTAAAGAATAGTCAGTCGCCTACCTCTCACTGTGTACACACTTCTCAGTCCCCAACCTCTCACAGTGCATACACTCCACAGTCACTTACCTCTCACTTTGTATACACTCCTCAGTCACCTACCTCTGTGGAATAACTCCTCAGTCCCCTATCTCTCACTGTGTATACACTCCTCAGTCCCATACCTTTCACTGTAAAAACAATCCTCAGTCCGCTACCTCTCACAGAGTATACACTCCTCAGTTCCCTAACTCTGTGTATACACTCCTCAGTCCCCTACCTCTCACTGTGTATACGCTCGTCAGTCCCCTACTTCTCACTGTGCATACAGTCCTCAGTTCCCTACCACTCACTGTGTATACACTCCTCAGTCCCCTACCTCTCACTGTGTATACACACTCAGTCCCCTACCTGTTACTGTGTATACACTCCTCAGTCTCCAACCTCTGTGTATACACTCCTCAGTCCCCTTCCTCTCACTGTGTATACACTCCTCAGTCCCCTACCTCTCACAGTGTATACAATTCTCAGTCCCCTACCTCTCACTGTGTATACTCCTCAGTCCCCAAACTCTCATTGTGTATACACACAGTCGCCTACCTCACACTGTGTATACACTCCTCAGTCCCCAACCTCTGTGTATACACTCCTCAGTCCCCTACCTCTCACTGTTTACATACTCCTCAGTCCGCTACTTCTCACTGTGTAAACAATCCTCAGTCCCCGACCCCTCACTGTGAAAAAACTCCTCAGTCCCCTACCACTCACTACGTAAACAATAATCAGTCGCCTACCGCTCACTGTGTTTTCACTTCTCAGTCCCCTACCTCTCACAGTGCATACACTCCACAGTCACCTACCTCTCACTTTGTATACACTCCTCAGTCCCCTACCTCTGTGGAATCACTCCTCAGCCCCCTATCTCTCACTTTGTATACACTCCTCAGACCCCGACCTCTCACTGTGTATACACTCCTCAGTCCCCTATCTCTGTGTGTATACTCCTCAAATTCCAATCTCTCACTGTGTATGCACACCTCAGCCCCCTACCTCTGTATATACACTCCTCAGTCACCTACCTCTCACTGTGTATACACTCCTCAGTCCCCTACCTCTCACTGTGTATACACTCCTCAGACCTCTACCGCTCACTGTGTATACACTCCTCAGTCCCCTACCTTTCACTGTGTATACAATCCTCAGTTCGCTACCTCTCACAGAAGATACACTCCTCAGTTCCCTAACTCTGTGTATACACTCCTCAGTCCCCTACCTCTCACTGTGTATACACTCGTCAGTCCCCTGCTTCTCACTGTGCATACAGTCCTCAGTTCCCTACCTCTCACTGTGTATACACTCCTCAGTCCCCTACCTCTCACTGTGTATACACACTCAGTCCCCTACATGTTACTGTGTATACACACCTCAGTCTCCAACCTCTGTGTATACACTCCTCAGTCCTCTTCCTCTCACTGTGTATACACTCCTCAGTCCCCTACCTCTCACAGTGTATACACTTCTCAGTCTCCTACCTCTGACTGTGTATACTCCTCTGTCCCCAACCACTCACTGTGTATTCACACCTCAGCCCTCTACCTCTGTGTATACACTCCTCAGTCCCCTACCTCTCACTGTGTATACACACTTCAGTCCCCTACCTCTCACTGTGTATACATTCCTCAGTCCCCTACCTCTAACTGTGTATACACACTCATTCCCCTACCTGTCACAGTGTATACACTCCTCAGTCACCAACCTCTGTGTATACACTCCTCAGTCCCCTACCTCTGTGGAATCACTCCTCAGTCCGCTATCTCTCACTGTGTATACACTCCTCAGTACGCTACCTCTCACTGTGTATTCACACCTCAGTCCCCTCTCTCTGTGTAAATACTCCTAGTCCCCTGTCTCCCACTGTGTATGCACTCCTCAGACCCTTACCTCTGTGTATACACTCCTCAGACCCCTACCTCACACAGTGTATACACTCCTCAGTCCCTAACCTCTGTGTATACACTGCTCAGTCCCCTACCTCTCACTGTGTATGCACTCCTCAGTCCCCTACCTCTCACTGTGTAAACACTCCTCAGTTCCCTAACTCTCACTGTGTATACACTCCTCAGTTCCCTACGTCTCACTGTGTATACACTCCTCAGTCCGCTACCTCTCACTGTGTAAACAATACTCTGTCCCCTACCTCTCATTGTGAAAAAACTCCTCAGTCCCCTACCATTCACTACGTAAAGAATAGTCAGTCGCCTACCTCTCACTGTGTACACACTTCTCAGTCCCCTACCTCTCACAGTGCATACACTCCACAGTCACTTACCTCTCACTTTGTATACACTCCTCAGTCACCTACCTCTGTGGAATAACTCCTCAGTCCCCTATCTCTCACTGTGTATACACTCCTCAGTCCCATACCTTTCACTGTAAAAACAATCCTCAGTCCGCTACCTCTCACAGAGTATACACTCCTCAGTTCCCTAACTCTGTGTATACACTCCTCAGTCCCCTACCCCTCACTGTGTATACGCTCGTCAGTCCCCTACTTCTCACTGTGCATACAGTCCTCAGTTCCCTACCACTCACTGTGTATACACTCCTCAGTCCCCTACCTCTCACTGTGTATACACACTCAGTCCCCTACCTGTTACTGTGTATACACTCCTCAGTCTCCAACCTCTGTGTATACACTCCTCAGTCCCCTTCCTCTCACTGTGTATACACTCCTCAGTCCCCTACCTCTCACAGTGTATACAATTCTCAGTCCCCTACCTCTCACTGTGTATACTCCTCAGTCCCCAAACTCTCATTGTGTATACACACAGTCGCCTACCTCTCACTGTGTATACACTTCTCAGTCCCCTACCTCTCACTGTGTATGCACTCCTCAGTTCCCTACCTCTCACTGTTTACACACTCCTCAGTCCGCTACCTCTCACTGTGTAAACAATCCTCAGTCCCCGACCCCTCACTGTGAAAAAACTCCTCAGTCCCCTACCACTCACTACGTAAACAATAATCAGTTGCCTACCCCTCACTGTGTTTTCACTTCTCAGTCCCCTACCTCTCACAGTGCATACACTCCACAGTCACCTACCTCTCACTTTGTATACACTCCTCAGTCCCCTACCTCTGTGGAATCACTCCTCAGTCCCCTATCTCTCACTGTGTATACATTCCTCAGTCCCCTACCTCTCACAGTGTATATACTACTCAGTCCTGTACCTCTCTGTATACACTCCTCAGACCCCTACCTCTCACTGTGTATACACTCCTCAGTCCCCTATCTCTGTGTGTATACTCCTCAAATTCCAATCTCTCACTGTGTATGCACACCTCAGCTCCCTACCTCTGTATATACACTCCTCAGTCACCTACCTCTCACTGTGTATACACTCCTCAGTCCCCTACCTCTCACTGTGTATACACTCCTCAGACCTCTACCGCTCACTGTGTATACACTCCTCAGTCCCCTACCTTTCACTGTGTATACAATCCTCAGTGTGCTACCTCTCACAGAAGATACACTCCTCAGTTCCCTAACTCTGTGTATACACTCCTCAGTCCCCTACCTCTCACTGTGTATACACTCGTCAGTCCCCTACTTCTCACTGTGCATACAGTCCTCAGTTCGCTACCTCTCACTGTGTATACACTCCTCAGTCCCCTACCTCTCACTGTGTATACACACTCAGTCCCCTACATGTTACTGTGTATACACACCTCAGTCTCCAACCTCTGTGTATACACTCCTCAGTCCTCTTCCTCTCACTGTGTATACACTCCTCAGTCCCCTACCTCTCACAGTGTATACACTTCTCAGTCCCCTACCTCTGACTGTGTATACTCCTCAGTCCCCAACCACTCACTGTGTATTCACACCTCAGCCCTCTACCTCTGTGTATACACTCGTCAGTCCCCTACCTCTCACTGTGTATACACACTTCAGTCCCCTACCTCTCACTGTGTATACATTCCTCAGTCCCCTACCTCTAACTGTGTATACACACTCATTCCCCTACCTGTCACAGTGTATACACTCCTCAGTCACCAACCTCTGTGTATACACTCCTCAGTCCCCTACCTCTGTGGAATCACTCCTCAGTCCGCTATCTCTCACTGTGTATACACTCCTCAGTACGCTACCTCTCACTGTGTATTCACACCTCAGTCCCCTCTCTCTGTGTAAATACTCCTAGTCCCCTGCCTCCCACTGTGTATGCACTGCTCAGACCCTTACCTCTGTGTATACACTCCTCAGACCCCTACCTCACACAGTGTATACACTCCTCAGTCCCTAACCTCTGTGTATACACTGCTCAGTCCCCTACCTCTCACTGTGTATGCACTCCTCAGTCCCCTACCTCTCACTGTGTAAACACTCCTCAGTTCCGTACCTCTCACTGTTTACACACTCCTCAGTCTGCTACCTCTCACTGTGTAAACAATCCTCAGTCCCCGACACCTCACTGTGAAAAAACTCCTCAGTCCCCTACCACTCACTACATAAACAATAATCAGTTGCCTACCTCTCGCTGTGTTTACACTTCTCAGTCCCCTACGTCTCACCATGCATACACTCCACAGTCACCTACCTCTCACTTTGTATACACTCCTCAGTCCCCTACCTCTGTGAAATCAATCCTCAGTCCCCTATCTCTCACTGTGTATACAATCCCCCATCCGCTACCTCTCACAGAGTATACAATCCTCAGTTCCCTAACTCTGTGTATACACTCCTCAGTCCCCTACCTCTCACTGTGTATACACTCCTCAGTCCCCTACTTCTCACAGCGTATATACTACTCAGTCCCCTACCTCTGTGTATATACTCCTCTGTCCCCTACCTCACACTGTGTATACATTTCTTAGTCCCCTGCCTCTCACTGTGTATACTCCTCAGTCCCCAACCTCTCACTGTGGATACACACAGTAGCCTACCTCTCACTGTGTATACACTCCTCAGTACGCTACCTCTCACTGTGTATTCACACCTCAGTCCCCTCTCTCTGTGTAAATACTCCTAGTCCCCTGCCTCCCACTGTGTATGCACTCCTCAGACCCTTACCTCTGTGTATACACTCCTCAGACCCCTACCTCACGCAGTGTATACACTCCTCAGTCCCTAACCTCTGTGTAAACACTGCTCAGTCCCCTACCTCTCACTGTGTATGCACTCCTCAGTCCCCTACCTCTCACTGTGTAAACAATCCTCAGTCCCCGACACCTCACTGTGAAAAAACTCCTCAGTCCCCTACCACTCACTACGTAAACAATAATCAGTTGCCTACCTCTCACTGTGTTTACACTTCTCAGTCCCCTACGTCTCACCGTGCATACACTCCACAGTCACCTACCTCTCACTTTGTATACACTCCTCAGTCCCCTACCTCTGTGAAATCAATCCTCAGTCCCCTATCTCTCACTGTGTATACAATCTGCCATCCGCTACCTCTCACAGAGTATACACTCCTCAGTCCCCTACCTCTCACTGTGTATACACTCCTCAGTCCCCTACTTCTCACAGCGTATATAATACTCAGTCCCCTACCTCTGTGTATATACTCCTCTGTCCCCTACCTCACACTGTGTATACATTTCTTAGTCCCCTGCCTCTCACTGTGTATACTCCTCAGTCCCCAACCTCTCACTGTGTATACACTTCTCAGTCCCCTAACTCTCATTGTGTATACACCTCAGTCCTCAACCTCTCACTGTGTATACACATTCATTCCCCACCTCTCACAGTGTATACACTCCTCAGTCCCCAACCTCGGTGTATACACTCCTCTGTTCCCTACCTCTCATTGTGTACACACTCCTCCGTCCGCTACCTCTCACTGTGTAACCAATACTCTGTCCCCTACCTCTCATTGTGAAAAAACTCCTCAGTCCCCTACCACTCACTACGTAAAGAATAATCAGTCGCCTACCTCTCACTGTGTACACACTTCTCAGTCCCCTACCTCTCACAGTGCATACACTCCACAGTCACTTACCTCTCACTTTGTATACACTCCTCAGTCACCTACCTCTGTGGAATAACTCCTCAGTCCCCTATCTCTCACTGTGTATACACTCCTCAGTCCCATACCTTTCACTGTGTATACAATCCTCAGTCCGCTACCTCTCACAGAGTATACACTCCTCAGTTCCCTAACTCTGTGTATACACTCCTCAGTCCCCTACCTCTCACTGTGTATACGCTCGTCAGTCCCCTACTTCTCACTGTGCATACAGTCCTCAGTTCCCTACCACTCACTGTGTATACACTCCTCAGTCCCCTACCTCTCACTGTGTATACACACTCAGTCCCCTACCTGTTACTGTGTATACACTCCTCAGTCTCCAACCTCTGTGTATACACTCCTCAGTCCCCTTCCTCTCACTGTGTATACACTCCTCAGTCCCCTATCTCTCACTGTGTATACACTCCTCAGTCCCATACCTTTCACTGTGTATACAATCCTCAGTCCGCTACCTCTCACAGAGTATACACTCCTCAGTTCCCTAACTCTGTGTATACACTCCTCAGTCCCCTACCTCTCACTGTGTATACGCTCGTTAGTCCCCTACTTCTCACTGTGCATACAGTCCTCAGTTCCCTACCGCTCACTGTGTATACACTCCTCAGTCCACTATCTTTCACTGTTTATACACTCCTCAGTCCCCAACCTCGGTGTATACACTCCTCTGTTCCCTACCTCCTACTGTGTACACACTCCTCAGTCCGCTACCTCTCACTGTGTAAACAATGCTCTGTCCCCTACCTCTCATTGTGAAAAAACTCCTCAGTCCCCTACCATTCACTACGTAAAGAATAATCAGTCGCCTACCTCTCACTGTGTACACACTTCTCAGTCCCCTACCTCTCACAGTGCATACACTCCACAGTCACCTACCTCTCACTTTGTATACACTCCTCAGTCCCCTACCTCTGTGGAATAACTCCTCAGTCCCCTATCTCTCACTGTGTATACACTCTTCAGTCCCCTACCTCTCACTGTGTATACACTTCTCAGTCCCCTAACTCTCATTGTGTATACACATCAGTCCCCAACCTCTCACTGTGTATACACACTCAGTCCCCTACCTCTCACAGTGTATACACTCCTCAATCAACAACCTCTGTGTATACACTCCTCAGTTCCCTAACTCTCACTGTGTATACACTCCTCACTCCCCTACCTCTCACTGTGTATACACTTCTCAGTTCCCTAACTCTCACTGTGTACACACTCCTCAGTCCGCTACCTCTCACTGTGTAAACAATACTCTGTCCCCTACCTCTCATTGTGAAAAAACTCCTCAGTCCCCTACCATTCACTACGTAAAGAATAATCAGTCGCCTACCTCTCACTGTGTACACACTTCTCAGTCCCCAACCTCTCACAGTGCATACACTCCACAGTCACTTACCTCTCACTTTGTATACACTCCTCAGTCACCTACCTCTGTGGAATAACTCCTCAGTCCCCTATCTCTCACTGTGTATACACTCCTCAGTCCCATACCTTTCACTGTAAAAACAATCCTCAGTCCGCTACCTCTCACAGAGTATACACTCCTCAGTTCCCTAACTCTGTGTATACACTCCTCAGTCCCCTACCTCTCACTGTGTATACGCTCGTCAGTCCCCTACTTCTCACTGTGCATACAGTCCTCAGTTCCCTACCACTCACTGTGTATACACTCCTCAGTCCCCTACCTCTCACTGTGTATACACACTCAGTCCCCTACCTGTTACTGTGTATACACTCCTCAGTCTCCAACCTCTGTGTATACACTCCTCAGTCCCCTACCTCTCACAGTGTATACAATTCTCAGTCCCCTACCTCTCACTGTGTATACTCCTCAGTCCCCAAACTCTCATTGTGTATACACACAGTCGCCTACCTCTCACTGTGTATACACTTCTCAGTCCCCTACCTCTCACTGTGTATGCACTCCTCAGTTCCCTACCTCTCACTGTGTAAACAATCCTCAGTCCCCGACCCCTCACTGTGAAAAAACTCCTCAGTCCCCTACCACTCACTACGTAAACAATAATCAGTCGCCTACCCCTCACTGTGTTTTCACTTCTCAGTCCCCTACCTCTCACAGTGCATACACTCCACAGTCACCTACCTCTCACTTTGTATACACTCCTCAGTCCCCTACCTCTGTGGAATCACTCCTCAGTCCCCTATCTCTCACTGTGTATACACTCTTCAGTCCCCTACCTCTCACTGTGTATACACTTCTCAGTCCCCTAACTCTCATTGTGTATACACATCAGTCCCCAACCACTCACTGTGTATACACACTCAGTCCCCTACCTCTCACAGTGTATACACTCCTCAATCAACAACCTCTGTGTATACACTCCTCAGTTCCCCAACTCTCACTGTGTATACACTCCTCACTCCCCTACCTCTCACTGTGTATACACTCCTCAGTTCCCTAACTCTCACTGTGTACACACTCCTCAGTCCGCTACCTCTCACTGTGTACACACTCCTCAGTCCGCTACCTCTCACTGTGTAAACAATACTCTGTCCCCTACCTCTCATTGTGAAAAAACTCCTCAGTCCCCTACCATTCACTACGTAAAGAATAGTCAGTCGCCTACCTCTCACTGTGTACACACTTCTCAGTCCCCTACCTCTCACAGTGCATACACTCCACAGTCACTTACCTCTCACTTTGTATACACTCCTCAGTCAGCTACCTCTGTGGAATAACTCCTCAGTCCCCTATCTCTCACTGTGTATACACTCCTCAGTCCCATTCCTTTCACTGTAAAAAGAATCCTCAGTCCGCTACCTCTCACAGAGTATACACTCCTCAGTTCCCTAACTCTGTGTATACACTCCTCAGTCCCCTACCTCTCACTGTGTATACGCTCGTCAGTCCCCTACTTCTCACTGTGCATACAGTCCTCAGTTCCCTACCACTCACTGTGTATACACTCCTCAGTCCCCTACCTCTCACTGTGTATACACACTCAGTCCCCTACCTGTTACTGTGTATACACTCCTCAGTCTCCAACCTCTGTGTATACACTCCTCAGTCCCCTTCCTCTCACTGTGTATACACTCCTCAGTCCCCTACCTCTCACAGTGTATACAATTCTCAGTCCCCTACCTCTCACTGTGTATACTCCTCAGTCCCCAAACTCTCATTGTGTATACACACAGTCGCCTACCTCTCACTGTGTATACACTTCTCAGTCCCCTACCTCTCACTGTGTATACACTTCTCAGTCCCCTACCTCTCACTGTGTATGCACTCCTCAGTTCCCTACCTCTCACTGTTTACACACTCCTCAGTCCGCTACCTCTCACTGTGTAAACAATCCTCAGTCCCCGACCCCTCACTGTGAAAAAACTCCTCAGTCCCCTACCACTCACTACGTAAACAATAATCAGTCGCCTACCCCTCACTGTGTTTTCACTTCTCAGTCCCCTACCTCTCACAGTGCATACACTCCACAGTCACCTGCCTCTCACTTTGTATACACTCCTCAGTCCCCTACCTCTGTGGAATCACTCCTCAGTCCCCTATCTCTCACTGTGTATACATTCCTCAGTCCCCTACCTCTCACAGTGTATATACTACTCAGTCCTGTACCTCTCTGTATACACTCCTCAGACCCCTACCTCTCACTGTGTATACACTCCTCAGTCCCCTATCTCTGTGTGTATACTCCTCAAATTCCAATCTCTCACTGTGTATGCACACCTCAGCTCCCTACCTCTGTATATACACTCCTCAGTCACCTACCTCTCACTGTGTATACACTCCTCAGTCCCCTACCTCTCACTGTGTATACACTCCTCAGACCTCTATCGCTCACTGTGTATACACTCCTCAGTCCCCTACCTTTCACTGTGTATACAATCCTCAGTCCGCTACCTCTCACAGAAGATACACTCCTCAGTTCCCTAACTCTGTGTATACACTCCTCAGTCCCCTACCTCTCACTGTGTATACACTCGTCAGTCCCCTACTTCTCACTGTGCATACAGTCCTCAGTTCGCTACCTCTCACTGTGTATACACTCCTCAGTCCCCTACCTCTCACTGTGTATACACACTCAGTCCCCTACATGTTACTGTGTATACACACCTCAGTCTCCAACCTCTGTGTATACACTCCTCAGTCCTCTTCCTCTCACTGTGTATACACTCCTCAGTCCCCTACCTCTCACAGTGTATACACTTCTCAGTCCCCTACCTCTGACTGTGTATACTCCTCAGTCCCCAACCACTCACTGTGTATTCACACCTCAGCCCTCTACCTCTGTGTATACACTCGTCAGTCCCCTACCTCTCACTGTGTATACACACTTCAGTCCCCTACCTCTCACTGTGTATACATTCCTCAGTCCCCTACCTCTAACTGTGTATACACACTCATTCCCCTACCTGTGACAGTGTATACACTCCTCAGTCACCAACCTCTGTGTATACACTCCTCAGTCCCCTACCTCTGTGGAATCACTCCTCAGTCCGCTATCTCTCACTGTGTATACACTCCTCAGTACGCTACCTCTCACTGTGTATTCACACCTCAGTCCCCTCTCTCTGTGTAAATACTCCTAGTCCCCTGCCTCCCACTGTGTATGCACTGCTCAGACCCTTACCTCTGTGTATACACTCCTCAGACCCCGACCTCACACAGTGTATACACTCCTCAGTCCCTAACCTCTGTGTATACACTGCTCAGTCCCCTACCTCTCACTGTGTATGCACTCCTCAGTCCCCTACCTCTCACTGTGTAAACACTCCTCAGTTCCGTACCTCTCACTGTTTACACACTCCTCAGTCTGCTACCTCTCACTGTGTAAACAATCCTCAGTCCCCGACACCTCACTGTGAAAAAACTCCTCAGTCCCCTACCACTCACTACATAAACAATAATCAGTTGCCTACCTCTCACTGTGTTTACACTTCTCAGTCCCCTACGTCTCACCATGCATACACTCCACAGTCACCTACCTCTCACTTTGTATACACTCCTCAGTCCCCTACCTCTGTGAAATCAATCCTCAGTCCCCTATCTCTCACTGTGTATACAATCCGCCATCCGCTACCTCTCACAGAGTATACAATCCTCAGTTCCCTAACTCTGTGTATACACTCCTCAGTCCCCTACCTCTCATTGTGTATATACTCCTCTGTCCCCTACCTCACACTGTGTATACATTTCTTAGTCCCCTGCCTCTCACTGTGTATACTCCTCAGTCCCCAACCTCTCACTGTGGATACACACAGTAGCCTACCTCTCACTGTGTATACACTTCTCAGTCCCCTAACTCTCATTGTGTATACACCTCAGTCCTCAACCTCTCACTGTGTATACACATTCATTCCCCACCTCTCACAGTGTATACAGTCCTCAGTCCCCAACCTCGGTGTATACACTCCTCTGTTCCCTACCTCTCACTGTGTACACACTCCTCCGTCCGCTACCTCTCACTATGTAAACAATACTCTGTCCCCTACCTCTCATTGTGAAAAAACTCCTCAGTCCCCTACCACTCACTACGTAAAGAATAATCAGTCGCCTACCTCTCACTGTGTACACACTTCTCAGTCCCCGACCTCTCACAGTGCATACACTCCACAGTCACTTACCTCTCACTTTGTATACACTCCTCAGTCACCTACCTCTGTGGAATAACTCCTCATTCCCCTATCTCTCACTGTGTATACACTCCTCAGTCCCATACCTTTCACTGTAAAAACAATCCTCAGTCCGCTACCTCTCACAGAGTATACACTCCTCAGTTCCCTAACTCTGTGTATACACTCCTCAGTCCCCTACCTCTCACTGTGTATACGCTCGTCAGTCCCCTACTTCTCACTGTGCATACAGTCCTCAGTTCCCTACCACTCACTGTGTATACACTCCTCAGTCCCCTACCTCTCACTGTGTATACACACTCAGTCCCCTACCTGTTACTGTGTATACACTCCTCAGTCTCCAACCTCTGTGTATACACTCCTCAGTCCCCTACCTCTCACTGTGTATACAATTCTCAGTCCCCTACCTCTCACTGTGTATACTCCTCAGTCCCGAAACTCTCATTGTGTATACACACAGTCGCCTACCTCTCACTGTGTATACACTTCTCAGTCCCCTACCTCTCACTGTGTATGCACTCCTCAGTTCCCTACCTCTCACTGTTTACACACTCCTCAGTCCGCTCCCTCTCACTGTGTAAACAATCCTCAGTCCCCGACCCCTCACTGTGAAAAAACTCCTCAGACCACTACCACTCACTACGTAAACAATAATCAGTCGCCTACCCCTCACTGTGTTTTCACTTCTCAGTCCCCTATCTCTCACAGTGCATACACTCCACAGTCACCTACCTCTCACTTTGTATACACTCCTCAGTCCCCTACCTCTGTGGAATCACTCCTCAGTCCCCTATCTCTCACTGTGTATACACTCTTCAGTCCCCTACCTCTCACTGTGTATACACTTCTCAGTCCCCTAACTCTCATTGTGTATACACATCAGTCCCCAACCTCTCACTGTGTATACACACTCAGTCCCCTACCTCTCACAGTGTATACACTCCTCAATCAACAACCTCTGTGTATACACTCCTCAGTTCCCCAACTCTCACTGTGTATACACTCCTCACTCCCCTACCTCTCACTGTGTATACACTTCTCAGTTCCCTAACTCTCACTGTGTACACACTCCTCAGTCCGCTACCTCTCACTGTGTAAACAATACTCTGTCCCCTACCTCTCATTGTGAAAAAACTCCTCAGTCCCCTACCATTCACTACGTAAAGAATAGTCAGTCGCCTACCTCTCACTGTGCATACACTCCACAGTCACTTACCTCTCACTTTGTATACACTCCTCAGTCACCTACCTCTGTGGAATAACTCCTCAGTCCCCTATCTCTCACTGTGTATACACTCCTCAGTCCCATACCTTTCACTGTAAAAACAATCCTCAGTCCGCTACCTCTCACAGAGTATACACTCCTCAGTTCCCTAACTCTGTGTATACACTCCTCAGTCCCCTACCTCTCACTGTGTATACGCTCGTCAGTCCCCTACTTCTCACAGTGCATACAGTCCTCAGTTCCCTACCACTCACTGTGTATACACTCCTCAGTCCCCTACCTCTCACTGTGTATACACACTCAGTCCCCTACCTGTTACTGTGTATACACTCCTCAGTCTCCAACCTCTGTGTATACACTCCTCAGTCCCCTTCCTCTCACTGTGTATACACTCCTCAGTCCCCTACCTCTCACAGTGTATACAATTCTCAGTCCCCTACCTCTCACTGTGTATACTCCTCAGTCCCCAAACTCTCATTGTGTATACACACAGTCGCCTACCTCTCACTGTGTATACACTTCTCAGTCCCCTACCTCTCACTGTGTATGCACTCCTCAGTTCCCTACCTCTCACTGTTTACACACTCCTCAGTCCGCTACCTCTCACTGTGTAAACAATCCTCAGTCCCCGACCCCTCACTGTGAAAAAACTCCTCAGTCCCCTACCACTCACTACGTAAACAATAATCAGTCGCCTACCCCTCACTGTGTTTTCACTTCTCAGTCCCCTACCTCTCACAGTGCATACACTCCACAGTCACCTACCTCTCACTTTGTATACACTCCTCAGTCCCCTACCTCTGTGGAATCACTCCTCAGTCCCCTATCTCTCACTGTGTATACATTCCTCAGTCCCCTACCTCTCACAGTGTATATACTACTCAGTCCTGTACCTCTCTGTATACACTCCTCAGACCCCTACCTCTCACTGTGTATACACTTCTCAGTCCCCTATCTCTGTGTGTATACTCCTCAAATTCCAATCTCTCACTGTGTATGCACACCTCAGCTCCCTACCTCTGTATATACACTCCTCAGTCACCTACCTCTCACTGTGTATACACTCCTCAGTCCCCTACCTCTCACTGTGTATACACTCCTCAGACCTCTACCGCTCACTGTGTATACACTCCTCAGTCCCCTACCTTTCACTGTGTATACAATCCTCAGTCCGCTACCTCTCACAGAAGATACACTCCTCAGTTCCCTAACTCTGTGTATACACTCCTCAGTCCCCTACCTCTCACTGTGTATACACTCGTCAGTCCCCTACTTCTCACTGTGCATACAGTCCTCAGTTCGCTACCTCTCACTGTGTATACACTCCTCAGTCCCCTACCTCTCACTGTGTATACACACTCAGTCCCCTACATGTTACTGTGTATACACACCTCAGTCTCCAACCTCTGTGTATACACTCCTCAGTCCTCTTCCTCTCACTGTGTATACACTCCTCAGTCCCCTACCTCTCACAGTGTATACACTTCTCAGTCCCCTACCTCTGACTGTGTATACTCCTCAGTCCCCAACCACTCACTGTGTATTCACACCTCAGCCCTCTACCTCTGTGTATACACTCCTCAGTCCCCTACCTCTCACTGTGTATACACACTTCAGTCCCCTACCTCTCACTGTGTATACATTCCTCAGTCCCCTACCTCTAACTGTGTATACACACTCATTCCCCTACCTGTCACAGTGTATACACTCCTCAGTCACCAACCTCTGTGTATACACTCCTCAGTCCCCTACCTCTGTGGAATCACTCCTCAGTCCGCTATCTCTCACTGTGTATACACTCCTCAGTACGCTACCTCTCACTGTGTATTCACACCTCAGTCCCCTCTCTCTGTGTAAATACTCCTAGTCCCCTGCCTCCCACTGTGTATGCACTGCTCAGACCCTTACCTCTGTGTATACACTCCTCAGACCCCGACCTCACACAGTGTATACACTCCTCAGTCCCTAACCTCTGTGTATACACTGCTCAGTCCCCTACCTCTCACTGTGTATGCACTCCTCAGTCCCCTACCTCTCACTGTGTAAACACTCCTCAGTTCCGTACCTCTCACTGTTTACACACTCCTCAGTCTGCTACCTCTCACTGTGTAAACAATCCTCAGTCCCCGACACCTCACTGTGAAAAAACTCCTCAGTCCCCTACCACTCACTACATAAACAATAATCAGTTGCCTACCTCTCACTGTGTTTACACTTCTCAGTCCCCTACGTCTCACCATGCATACACTCCACAGTCACCTACCTCTCACTTTGTATACACTCCTCAGTCCCCTACCTCTGTGAAATCAATCCTCAGTCCCCTATCTCTCACTGTGTATACAATCCCCCATCCGCTACCTCTCACAGAGTATACAATCCTCAGTTCCCTAACTCTGTGTATACACTCCTCAGTCCCCTACCTCTCACTGTGTATACACTCCTCAGTCCCCTACTTCTCACAGCGTATATACTACTCAGTCCCCTACCTCTGTGTATATACTCCTCTGTCCCCTACCTCACACTGTGTATACATTTCTTAGTCCCCTGCCTCTCACTGTGTATACTCCTCAGTCCCCAACCTCTCACTGTGGATACACACAGTAGCCTACCTCTCAGTGTGTATACACTTCTCAGTCCCCTAACTCTCATTGTGTATACACCTCAGTCCTCAACCTCTCACTGTGTATACACATTCATTCCCCACCTCTCACAGTGTATACACTCCTCAGTCCCCAACCTCGGTGTATACACTCCTCTGTTCCCAACCTCTCACTGTGTACACACTCCTCCGTCCGCTACCTCTCACTATGTAAACAATACTCTGTCCCCTACCTCTCATTGTGAAAAAACTCCTCAGTCCCCTACCACTCACTACGTAAAGAATAATCAGTCGCCTACCTCTCACTGTGTACACACTTCTCAGTCCCCTACCTCTCACAGTGCATACACTCCATAGTCACTTACCTCTCACTTTGTATACACTCCTCAGTCACCTACCTCTGTGGAATAACTCCTCAGTCCCCTATCTCTCACTGTGTATACACTCCTCAGTCCCATACCTTTCACTGTGTATACAATTCTCAGTCCGCTACCTCTCACAGAGTATACACTCCTCAGTTCCCTAACTCTGTGTATACACTCCTCAGTCCCCTACCTCTCACTGTGTATACGCTCGTCAGTCCCCTACTTCTCACTGTGCATACAGTCCTCAGTTCCCTACTACTCACTGTGTATACACTCCTCAGTCCCCTACCTCTCACTGTGTATACACACTCAGTCCCCTACCTGTTACTGTGTATACACTCCTCAGTCTCCAACCTCTGTGTATACACTCCTCAGTCCCCTTCCTCTCACTGTGTATACACTCCTCAGTCCCCTATCTCTCACTGTGTATACACTCCTCAGTCCCATACCTTTCACTGTGTATACAATCCTCAGTCCGCTACCTCTCACAGAGTATACACTCCTCAGTTCCCTAACTCTGTGTATACACTCCTCAGTCCCCTACCTCTCACTGTGTATACGCTCGTCAGTCCCCTACTTCTCACTGTGCATACAGTCCTCAGTTCCCTACCACTCACTGTGTATACACTCCTCAGTCCCCTACCTCTCACTGTGTATACACACTCAGTCCCCTACCTGTTACTGTGTATACACTCCTCAGTCTCCAACCTCTGTGTATACACTCCTCAGTCCCCTTCCTCTCACTGTGTATACACTCCTCAGTCCCCTACCTCTCACAGTGTATACAATTCTCAGTCCCCTACCTCTCACTGTGTATACTCCTCAGTCCCCAAACTCTCATTGTGTATACACACAGTCGCCTACCTCTCACTGTGTATACACTTCTCAGTCCCCTAACTCTCATTGTGTATACACATCAGTCCCCAACCTCTCACTGTGTATACACACTCAGTCCCCTACCTCTCACAGTGTATACACTCCTCAGTCAACAACCTCTGTGTATACACTCCTCAGTCCCCTAACTCTCACTGTGTATACACTCCTCAGTCCCCTACCTCTCACTGTGTATACACTTCTCAGTTCCCTACCTCTCAGTGTGTATACACTCCTCAGTTCCCTACCTCTCACTGTGTATACACTCCTCAGTTCCCTAACTCTCACTGTGTATACACTCCTAAGTCCGCTACATCTCACTGTGTAAACAATCCCCAGACCCCAACTTCTCACTGTGTATACACTCCTCAGTCCCCTACCTCTCACTGTGCATACACTGCTCAGTCCCCTATCTCTGTGTATACTCTACTCAGATCCTGATCTCTCACTGTGTATACACACCTCAGTCCCCTACTTTTCAGTGTATATACAAACCTCAGTCCCCAACCTCTCTGTGTGTATACACTACTAAATCCCCTACAGCTCACTGTGTATACACTCCTCAGTCCACTATCTTTCACTGTTTATACACTCCTCAGTCCCCAACCTCGGTGTATACACTCCTCTGTTCCCTACCTCCTACTGTGTACACACTCCTCAGTCCGCTACCTCTCACTGTGTAAACAATGCTCTGTCCCCTACCTCTCATTGTGAAAAAACTCCTCAGTCCCCTACCATTCACTACGTAAAGAATAATCAGTCGCCTACCTCTCACTGTGTACACACTTCTCAGTCCCCTACCTCTCACAGTGCATACACTCCACAGTCACCTACCTCTCACTTTGTATACACTCCTCAGTCCCCTACCTCTGTGGAATAACTCCTCAGTCCCCTATCTCTCACTGTGTATACACTCTTCAGTCCCCTACCTCTCACTGTGTATACACTTCTCAGTCCCCTAACTCTCATTGTGTATACACATCAGTCCCCAACCTCTCACTGTGTATACACACTCAGTCCCCTACCTCTCACAGTGTATACACTCCTCAATCAACAACCTCTGTGTATACACTCCTCAGTTCCCTAACTCTCACTGTGTATACACTCCTCACTCCCCTACCTCTCACTGTGTATACACTTCTCAGTTCCCTAACTCTCACTGTGTACACACTCCTCAGTCCGCTACCTCTCACTGTGTAAACAATACTCTGTCCCCTACCTCTCATTGTGAAAAAACTCCTCAGTCCCCTACCATTCACTACGTAAAGAATAATCAGTCGCCTACCTCTCACTGTGTACACACTTCTCAGTCCCCTACCTCTCACAGTGCATACACTCCACAGTCACTTACCTCTGTGGAATCACTCCTCAGTCCCCTACCTCTCACTTTGTATACACTCCTCAGTCCCCTACCTCTGTGGAATCACTCCTCAGTCCCCTATCTCTCACTGTGTATACACTCTTCAGTCCCCTACCTCTCACTGTGTATACACTTCTCAGTCCCCTAACTCTCATTGTGTATACACATCAGTCCCCAACCTCTCACTGTGTATACACACTCAGTCCCCTACCTCTCACAGTGTATACACTCCTCAATCAACAACCTCTGTGTATACACTCCTCAGTTCCATAACTCTCACTGTGTACACACTCCTCAGTCCGCTACCTCTCACTGTGTAAACAATACTCTGTCCCCTACCTCTCATTGTGAAAAAACTCCTCAGTCCCCTACCATTCACTACGTAAAGAATAGTCAGTTGCCTACCTCTCACTGTGTACACACTTCTCAGTCCCCTACCTCTCACAGTGCATACACTCCACAGTCACTTACCTCTCACTTTGTATACACTCCTCAGTCACCTACCTCAGTGGAATAACTCCTCAGTCCCCTACCTCTCACTGTGTATACACTCATCAGTCCCCTACCTCTCACTGTGTATACACTCATCAGTCCCCTACCTCTCACAGTGTATATACTCCTCAGTCCCCAACCTCTGTGTATACACTCCTCAGTCCCCTACCTCTCACTGTGTAAGCACTCCTCAGTCTCTACCTCTCACTGTGTATACTCTCCTCAGTTCCCTACCTCTCACTGTGTATACACTCCTCAGTCCCATACATATCACTGTGTATACACTCCTCAGTCCCCTACCTCTCACTGTGTATACACTTCTCAGTTCGCTACCTCTCACTGTGTATACACTCCTCAGTCCCCTACCTCTCACTGTGTATGCACTTCTCAGTTCCCTACCTCTCACTGTGTATACACTCCTCAGTACCCTACCTCTCACTGTGTATACATTCCTCAGTTCCCAAACTCTGACTGTGTATACACTCCTAAGTCCGCTACCTCTCACTGTGTAAACAATCCTCAGACCCCAACTTCTCTCTGTGTATACACTCCTCAGTCCCCTACCTCTCACTGTGCATACACTCTTCAGTCCCCTATCTCTGTGTATACTCTCCTCAGATCCCGATCTCTCACTGTGTATACACACCTCAGTCCCCTACTTTTCAGTGTATATACAAACCTCAGTCCCCAACCGCTCTGTGTGTATGCACTACTAAATCCCCTACCGCTCACTGTGTATATACTCCTCAGTCCCCTATCTCTCACTGTTTATACACTCCTCAGTCCCCTACCTCTCACAGCGTATATACTACTCAGTCCCCTGCCTCTGTGTATATACTCCTCAGTCCCCTACCGCTCACTGTGTATACACTCCTCAGTCCTTTACCTCTCACAGTGTATATACTACTCAGTCCCCTACCTCTGTGTATACACTCCTCAGACCCCTACCTCTCACAGTGTATATACTACTCAGTACCCTACCTCTGTGTATATACGGTCAGATCCTAACCTCTCACTGTGTATTCACACCTCAGTCCCCTACCTGTCACTGTGTATACACACTTCACTCCCCTATTTCTCACTGTGTATACAGTCCTCAGTTCCCTACCTCTCACTGTGTATACACTCCTCAGTCCCCTACCTCTCACTGTGTATACACACTCATTCCCCTACCTGTCACAGTGTATACACTCCACAGTCCCCAACTTCTGTGTATACACTCCTCAGTCCCCTATCTCTCACTGTGTATACACTCCTCAGTCCCCTATCTCTACTGTGTATACACTTCTCAGTCCTCTACCTCTTACTGTGTGTACACCTCAAACCCCAACCTCTCACTGTGTATACACACTCAGTCCCCTGCCTCTCACAGTGCATACACTCCATAGTCACCTACCTCTCACTTTGTAAACACTCCTCAGTCCCCTACCTCTGTGGAATCACTCCTCAGTCCCCTACCTCTGTGGAATCACTCCTCAGTCCCCTATCTCTCACTGTGTATACACTCCTCAGTCCCCTACCTCTCACAGTGTATATACTACTCAGTCCCCTACCTCTGTGTATACACTCCTCAGACCCCTACCTCTCACTGTGTATACACTCCTCAGTCCCCTATCACTGTGTATATACTCCTCAGATTCCAACCTCTCACTGTGTATACACACCTCAGCCCCCTACCTCTGTATATACACTCCTCAGTCCCCTACCTCTCACTGTGTATACACTCCTCAGTCCCCTACCTCTCACTGTGTATACACTTCTTAGTCCTCTACCGCTCACTGTGTGTACACTCCTCAGTCCCCTACCTTTCACTGTGTATACAATCCTCAGTCCGCTACCTCTCACAGAGTATACACTCCTCAGTTCCCTAACTCTGTGTATACACTCCTCAGTCCCCTACCTCTCACTGTGTATACACTCGTCAATCCCCTACTTCTCACTGTGTATACAGTCCTCAGTTCCCTACCTCTCGCTGTGTTTTCACTTCTCAGTCCCCTATCTCTACTGTGTATACACTTCTCAGTCCTCTACCTCTTACTGTGTGTACACCTCAAACCCCAACCTCTCACTGTGTATACACACTCAGTCCCCTGCCTCTCACAGTGCATACACTCCATAGTCACCTACCTCTCACTTTGTAAACACTCCTCAGTCCCCTACCTCTGTGGAATCACTCCTCAGTCCCCTACCTCTGTGGAATCACTCCTCAGTCCCCTATCTCTCACTGTGTATACACTCCTCAGTCCCCTACCTCTCACAGTGTATATACTACTCAGTCCCCTACCTCTGTGTATACACTCCTCAGACCCCTACCTCTCACTGTGTATACACTCCTCAGTCCCCTATCACTGTGTATATACTCCTCAGATTCCAACCTCTCACTGTGTATACACACCTCAGCCCCCTACCTCTGTATATACACTCCTCAGTCCCCTACCTCTCACTGTGTATACACTCCTCAGTCCCCTACCTCTCACTGTGTATACACTTCTTAGTCCTCTACCGCTCACTGTGTGTACACTCCTCAGTCCCCTACCTTTCACTGTGTATACAATCCTCAGTCCGCTACCTCTCACAGAGTATACACTCCTCAGTTCCCTAACTCTGTGTATACACTCCTCAGTCCCCTACCTCTCACTGTGTATACACTCGTCAATCCCCTACTTCTCACTGTGTATACAGTCCTCAGTTCCCTACCTCTCGCTGTGTTTTCACTTCTCAGTCCCCTATCTCTCACTGTGTATACACACTCAGTCCCCACCTCTCACAGTGTATACACTCCTCAGTCCCCAACCTCTGTGTATACACTCCTCAGTCCCCTACCTCTCACTGTGTATACACTCCTCCGTCCCCTACCTCTCACTGTGTATTCACACCTCAGTCCCCTCTCTCTGTGGAAACACTCCTAGTCCCCTGCCTCCCACTGTGTATGCACTCCTCAGTCCCTTACCTCTGTGTATACACTCCTCAGACCCCTACCTCACACAGTGTATACACTCCTCAGTCCCCAACCTCATTGTATACACTCCTCAGTCCCCTACCTCTCACTGTGTATACACTCCTCAGTCCCCTACCTCTCACTGTGTATGCACTCCTCAGTCCCCTAACTCTCACTGTGTAAACACTCCTCAGTTCCCTACCTCTCACTGTGTATGCACTCCTCAGTCCCCTACCTCTCACTGTGTAAACAATCCTCAGTACCCCGACCTCTCACTGTGAAAAAACTCCTCAGTCCCCTACCACTCACTACGTAAACAATAATCAGTCGCCTACCTCTCACTGTGTATACACTTCTCAGTCCCCTACGTCTCACAGTGCATACACTCCACAGTCACCTACCTCTCACTTTGTATACACTTCTCAGTTCGCTACCTCTCACTGTGTATACACTCCTCAGTACCCTACCTCTCACTGTGTATACACTCCTCAGTTCCCAAACTCTGACTGTATATACACTCCTAAGTCCGCTACCTCTCACTGTGTAAACAATCCTCAGACCCCAATTTCTCACTGTGTATACACTCCTCAATCCCCTACTTCTCACTGTGTATACACTTCTCAGTTCCCTACCTCTCACTGTGCATACACTCCTCAGTCCCCTACCTCTCACTGTGTATACACTTCTCAGTTTCCTACCTCTCACTGTGTATACACTCCTCAGTTCCCTACCTCTCACTGTGTATACACTCCTCAGTTCCCTAACTCTCACTGTGTATATACTCCTAAGTCCGCTACCTCTCACTGTGTAAACAATCCTCAGACCCCAACTTCTCACTGTGTATACACTCCACAGTCCCCTCCCTCTCACTGTGCATACACTCTTCAGTCCCCTTTCTCTGTGTATACTCTCCTCAGATCCCGATCTCTCACTGTGTATACACACCTCAGTCCCCTACTTTTCAATGTATATACAACCCTCAGTCCCCAACCGCTCTGTGTGTATACACTACTATATCCCCTACCGCTCACTGTGTATACACTCCTCATTCCCCTATCTCTCACTGTTTATACACTCCTCAGTCCCCTACCTCTCACAGCGAATATACTACTCAGTCCCCTGCCTCTGTGTATATACTCCTCAGTACCCTACCGCTCACTGTGTATACACTCCTCAGTCCCTTACCTCTCAGAGTGTATATACTACTCAGCCCCTACATCTGTGTATACACTCCTCAGACCCCTACCTCTCACAGTGTATATACTACTCAGTACCCTACCTCTGTGTATATACTCCTGAAATCCTAACCTCTCACTGTGTATTCACACCTCAGTCCCCTACCTCTCACTGTGTATACACTCGTCAATCCCCTACTTCTCACTGTGTATACAGTCCTCAGTTCCCTACCTCTCAGTGTGTACACACTCCTCAGTCCCCTACCTCTCACTGTGTATACACACTCATTCCCCTACCTGTCAAAGTGTATACACTCCTCAGTCTCCTACCTCTACTGTGTATACACTTCTCAGTCCTCTACCTCTTACTGTGTGTACACCTCAAACCCCAAACTATCACTGTGTATACACACTCAGTCCCCTGCCTCTTACTGTGTATGCACTCCTCAGTCGCTTACCTCTGTGTATACACTCCTCAGTCCCCTATCTCTCACTGTGTATACACTTCTCAGTCCCCTACCTCTCACAGTGTATATACTACTCAGTCCCCTACCTCTGTGTATACACTCCTCAGACCCCTACCTCTCACTGTGTATACATTGCTCAGTCCCCTATCACTGTGTATATACTCCTCAGATTCCAACCTCTCACTGTGTATACACACCTCAGCCCCCTACCTCTGTATATACACTCCTCAGTCCCCTACCTCTCACTGTGTATACACTCCTCAGTCCCCTACCTCTCACTGTGTATACACTTCTCAGTCCTCTACCGCTCACTGTGTATACACTCCTCAGTCCCCTACCTTTCAATGTGTATACAATCCTCAGTCCGCTACCTCTCACAGAGTATACACTCCTCAGTTCCCTAACTCTGTGTATACACTCCTCAGTCCCCTACCTCTCACTGTGTATACACTCGTCAATCCCCTACTTCTCACTGTGTATACAGTCCTCAGTTCCCTAACTCTCAGTGTGTATACACTCCTCAGTTCCCTACCTCTCACTGTGTATACACACTCATTCCCCTACCTTTCACAGTGCATACACTCCTCAGTCCCCAACTTCTGTGTATACACTCCTCAGTCCCCTACCTCTCACTGTGTATACACTCCTCAGTCCCCTACCTCTACTGTGTATACACTTCTCAGTCCTCTACCTCTTACTGTGTGTACACCTCAAACCCCAACCTCTCACTGTGTATACACACTCAGTCCCCTGCCTCTCACTGTGTATGTACTCCTCAGTCGCTTACCTCTGTGTATACACTCCTCAGACCCCTACCTCACACTGTGTGTACACTCCTCAGTCCCCAACCTCTGTGTATACGCTCCTCAGTCCCCTACCTCTCACTGTGTATGCACTCCTCAGTCCTTTACCTCTCACTGTGTAAACAGTCTTCAGTTCCCTACCTCTCACTGTGTACACACTCCTCAGTCCGCTACCTCTCACTGTGTAAACAATCCTCAGTCCCCGACCTCTCACTGTGAAAAAACTCCTCAGTCCCCTACCACTCACTATGAAAACAATAATCAGTCGCCTACCTCTCACTGTGTATACACTTCTCAGTCCCCTACCTCTCACAGTGCATACACTCCATAGTCACCTACCTCTCACTTTGTATACACTCCTCAGTCCCCTACCTCTGTGGAATCACTCCTCAGTCCCCTACCTCTGTGGAATCACTCCTCAGTCCCCTATCTCTCACTGTGTATACACTCCTCAGTCCCCTACCTCTCACAGTGTATATACTACTCAGTCCCCTACCTCTGTGTATACACTCCTCAGACCCCTACCTCTCACTGTGTATACACTCCTCAGTCCCCTATCACTGTGTATATACTCCTCAGATTCCAACCTCTCACTGTGTATACACACCTCAGCCCCCTACCTCTGTATATACACTCCTCAGTCCCCTACCTCTCACTGTGTATACACTCCTCAGTCCCCTACCTCTCACTGTGTATACACTTCTGAGTCCACTACCGCTCACTGTGTATACACTCCACAGTCCCCTACCTTTCACTGTGTATACAATCCTCAGTCAGCTTCCTCTCACAGAGTATACACTCCTCAGTTCCCTAACTCTGTGTGTACACTCCTCAGTCCCCTACCTCTCACTGTGTATACACTCGTCAGTCCCCTACTTCTCACTGTGCATACAGTCCTAAGTTCCCTACCTCTCACTGTGTATACACTCCTCAGTCGCCTACCTCTCACTGTATATACACACTCAGTCCCCTACCTGTTACTGTGTATACACTCCTCAGTCTCCAACCTCTGTGTTTACACTCCTCAGTCCCCTACCTCTCACTGTGTATACACTCCTCAGACCCCTAGCTCTCAATGAGTATACACTCATCAGTCCCCTTCCTCTCACTGTGTATGCACTCCTCAGTCCTTTACCTCTCACTGTGTAAACAGTCTTCAGTTCCCTACCTCTCACTGTGTACACACTCCTCAGTCCGCTACCTCTCACTGTGTAAACAATCCTCAGTCCCCGACCTCTCACTGTGAAAAAACTCCTCAGTCCCCTACCACTCACTATGAAAACAATAATCAGTCGCCTACCTCTCACTGTGTATACACTTCTCAGTCCCCTACCTCTCACAGTGCATACACTCCATAGTCACCTACCTCTCACTTTGTATACACTCCTCAGTCCCCTACCTCTGTGGAATCACTCCTCAGTCCCCTACCTCTGTGGAATCACTCCTCAGTCCCCTATCTCTCACTGTGTATACACTCCTCAGTCCCCTACCTCTCACAGTGTATATACTACTCAGTCCCCTACCTCTGTGTATACACTCCTCAGACCCCTACCTCTCACTGTGTATACACTCCTCAGTCCCCTATCACTGTGTATATACTCCTCAGATTCCAACCTCTCACTGTGTATACACACCTCAGCCCCCTACCTCTGTATATACACTCCTCAGTCCCCTACCTCTCACTGTGTATACACTCCTCAGTCCCCTACCTCTCACTGTGTATACACTTCTGAGTCCACTACCGCTCACTGTGTATACACTCCACAGTCCCCTACCTTTCACTGTGTATACAATCCTCAGTCAGCTTCCTCTCACAGAGTATACACTCCTCAGTTCCCTAACTCTGTGTGTACACTCCTCAGTCCCCTACCTCTCACTGTGTATACACTCGTCAGTCCCCTACTTCTCACTGTGCATACAGTCCTAAGTTCCCTACCTCTCACTGTGTATACACTCCTCAGTCGCCTACCTCTCACTGTATATACACACTCAGTCCCCTACCTGTTACTGTGTATACACTCCTCAGTCTCCAACCTCTGTGTTTACACTCCTCAGTCCCCTACCTCTCACTGTGTATACACTCCTCAGACCCCTAGCTCTCAATGAGTATACACTCATCAGTCCCCTTCCTCTCACTGTGTATTCACTCCTCATTCCCCTACCTCTGTGTATACACTCCTCAGTCCAAGACCTCTCACAGAGTATACACTCCTCAGTCCGCTACTCCTCTCTTTGTATACACTCCTCAGTCCCTTGCCTCTGACTGTGTATACACTCCTCAGTCCCTTGCCTCTCAGTGTGTATACACTCCTCAGTCCCAGACTTCTCACAGTGTATACACTCCTCAGTTCCCTACCTCTGACTGTGTATACACTCCTCAGTCCACTACCTCTCACTGTGTATACACGCCTCAGTCCCCAACCTCTCACTGTGTATACACTCCTCAGTCCCCATCCTCTCACTGTGTATACACTTCTCAGTCCCCTACCTCTCACTGTGTTTACACTCCTCAGTCCCCTACTTCTCACTGTGTATACACTACTCAGTCCCTTATCTCTCACTGTGTATACACTGCTCAGTCACCTACCTCGCACTGTGTATACACTTCTCAGTCCCCTACCTCTCACTGTGTATACACTCCTCAGTCCCCTTCCTCTCACTGTGTATACACTTCTCAGTCCCCTTCCTCTCACTGTGTATACACTTCTGTCCCCTACCTCTCAGTGTGTATAAACAACTCCGTCCCCTACCTCTCACTGTGTATGCACTCCTCAGTCCCTTACGTCTCTCTGTGTATATACTCCTCAGTCCCCTACCTCTCACTGTGTATACACTCCTCAGTCCCCTACCTCTCACTGTGTATACACTCCTGAGTTACCTAACTCTGTGTATACACTCCTCAGTCCACTACCTCTCACTGTGTATACACTCCTCAGACCCCTTCCTCTCACTGTGTAAAATCTTCTTAGTCCCCTACCTCTCACTGTGTATACACTCCTCAGTCCCCTACCTTGTGTATACACTCCTCAGTCCCCTACCTTTCACTGTGTATACACTCCTCAGTCCCCTACCTCTCACTGTGTATACACTCCTCAGTCCCCTACCTTTCACTGTGTATACACTCCTCAGTGCCATACCTCCGACTGTGCATATATTCCTCAGTTCTCTAGCTCTCACTGTTTATACAAACGGCAGTCCCCTACCTCTCACTGTGTATACATCCTCCGTCCCCACCTCTCACTGTGTATACTCTCCTCAGTCCACTACTTCTGTGTATACACTCCTCAGTCCCCTACCTCTCACAGTGAAAATACTACTGAGTCCCCTACCTCTGCTTATATGCTCCTCAGTCCCCTACCTCTCACTGTGTATACACTCCTCAGAACCCTAGCTCTCAATGTGTCTACACTCATCAGTCCCCTTCCTCTCACTGTGTATACACTCCTCATTCTCCTCCCTCTCACTATGTATTCACTCCTCATTCACCTACCTCTGTGTATACACTCCTCAGTCCAAGACCTCTCACAGAGTATACACTCCTCAGTCTGCTACTCCTCTCTTTGTATACACTCCTCAGTCCCTTGCCTCTGACTGTGTATACACTCCTCAGTCCCTTGCCTCTCAGTGTGTATACACTCCTCAGTCCCAGACTTCTCACAGTGTATACACTCCTAAGTTCCCGACCTCTGACTGTGTATACACTCCTCAGTCCACTACCTCTCACTGTGTATACACGCCTCAGTCCCCAACCTCTCACTGTGTATACACTCCTCAGTCCCCATCCTCTCACTGTGTATACACTTCTCAGTCCCCTACCTCTCACTGTGTTTACACTCCTCAGTCCCCTACCTCTCACTGTGTATACACTACTCAGTCCCTTATCTCTCACTGTGTATACACTGCTCAGTCACCTACCTCGCACTGTGTATACACTTCTCAGTCCCCTACCTCTCACTGTGTATACACTCATCAGTCCCCTTCCTCTCACTGTGTATACACTTCTCAGTCCCCTTCCTCTCACTGTGTATACACTTCTGTCCCCTACCTCTCAGTGTGTATAAACAACTCCGTCCCCTACCTCTCACTGTGTATGCACTCCTCAGTCCCTTACGTCTCTCTGTGTATATACTCCTCAGTCCCCTACCTCTCACTGTGTATACACTCCTCAGTCCCCTACCTCTCACTGTGTATACACTCCTGAGTTCCCTAACTCTGTGTATACACTCCTCAGTCCACTACCTCTCACTGTGTATACACTCCTCAGACCCCTTCCTCTCACTGTGTATAATCTTCTCAGTCCCCTACCTCTCACTGTGTATACACTCCTCAGTCCCCTACCTTGTGTATACACTCCTCAGTCCCCTACCTTTCACTGTGTATACACTCCTCAGTCCCCTACCTCCGACTGTGCATATATTCCTCAGTTCTCTAGCTCTCACTGTTTATACAAACGGCAGTCCCCTACCTCTCACTGTGTTTACACTCCTCAGTCCCCTACCTCACACTGTGTATACACTCCTCAGTCCCCTACATCTCACTGTGTATACACTCCTCAGTCCGCTACCTCTCACTGTGTAAACAATCCTCAGTCCCCTACCTCTCACGGTGTATGCACTCCTCAGTCCCCAACCTCTCAATGTGTATATACTCCTCCGTTCTCTACCTCTCACTGTGTATACAGTCCTCAGTCCCCTACCTCTCACTGTGTATACACTCCTCAGTCCCCTACCTCTCACTCTGTATATTCTTCTCAGTCCCCTACCTCTGTGTATACACTCTTCTGTCCCCTACTTCTCACTGTGTAAAAACTCCTAGGTCCACTACCTCTCACTGTGTTTTCACACCTCAGTCCTCTACCTCTCTCTGTGTATACTCTCCTCAGTCCCCTTCCTCTCACTGTGTATACACTCCTCATTCTCCTCCCTCTCACTATGTATTCACTCCTCATTCCCCTACCTCTGTGTATACACTCCTCAGTCCAAGACCTCTCACAGAGTATACACTCCTCAGTCTGCTACTCCTCTCTTTGTATACACTCCTCAGTCCCTTGCCTCTGACTGTGTATACACTCCTCAGTCCCTTGCCTCTCAGTGTGTATACACTCCTCAGTCCCAGACTTCTCACAGTGTATACACTCCTCAGTTCCCTACCTCTGACTGTGTATACACTCCTCAGTCCACTACCTCTCACTGTGTATACACGCCTCAGTCCCCAACCTCTCACTGTGTATACACTCCTCAGTCCCCATCCTCTGACTGTGTATACAATTCTCAGTCCCCTACCTCTCACTGTGTATGCACTCCTCAGTCCCTTACGTCTCTCTGTGTATGTACTCCTCAGTTCGCTACCTCTCACTGTGTTTACACTCCTCTGTTGCCTCCCTCTCACTGTGTATACACTACTCAGTCCCCTACCTCTCATTGTGTATACACTCCTCAGTGTCCTACCTCTCTCTGTGTATACACTCCTCAGACCCCTAGCTCTCACTGTGTTTATATTCCTCAGTCCCCTACCTCTCATTAAGTATACACTCCTCAGTTCCCTACCTCTGACTGTGTATACACTCCTCAGTCCACTACCTCTCACTGTGTATACACGCCTCAGTCCCCAACCTCTCACTGTGTATACACTCCTCAGTCCCCATCCTCTCACTGTGTATACACTTCTCAGTCCCCTACCTCTCACTGTGTTTACACTCCTCAGTCCCCTACCTCTCACTGTGTATACACTACTCAGTCCCTTATCTCTCACTGTGTATACACTGCTCAGTCACCTACCCCGCACTGTGTATACACTTCTCAGTCCCCTACCTCTCACTGTGTATACACTCCTCAGTCCCCTTCCTCTCACTGTGTATACACTTCTCAGTCCCCTTCCTCTCACTGTGTATACACTTCTGTCCCCTACCTCTCAGTGTGTATAAACAACTCCGTCCCCTACCTCTCACTGTGTATGCACTCCTCAGTCCCTTACGTCTCTCTGTGTATATACTCCTCAGTCCCCTACCTCTAACTGTGTATACACTCCTCAGTCCCCTACCTCTCACTGTGTATACACTCCTGAGTTCCCTAACTCTGTGTATACACTCCTCAGTCCACTACCTCTCACTGTGTATACACTCTTCAGACCCCTTCCTCTCACTGTGTATAATCTTCTCAGTCCCCTACCTCTCACTGTGTATACACTCCTCAGTCCCCTACCTTGTGTATACACTCCTCAGTCCCCTACCTTTCACTGTGTATACACTCCTCAGTCCCCTACCTCTCACTGTGTATACACTCCTCAGTCCCCTACCTTTCACTGTGTATACACTCCTCAGTCCCATACCTCCGACTGTGCATATATTCCTCAGTTCTCTAGCTCTCACTGTTTATACAAACGGCAGTCCCCTACCTCTCACTGTGTTTACACTCCTCAGTCCCCTTCCTCTCACTGTGTATACACTTCTCAGTCCCCTTCCTCTCACTGTGTATACACTTCTGTCCCCTACCTCTCAGTGTGTATAAACAACTCCGTCCCCTACCTCTCACTGTGTATGCACTCCTCAGTCCCTTACGTCTCTCTGTGTATATACTCCTCAGTCCCCTACGTCTCACTGTGTATACACTCCTCAGTCCCCTACCTCTCACTGTGTATACACCCCTGAGTTCCCTAACTCTGTGTATACACTCCTCAGTCCACTACCTCTCACTGTGTATACACTCCTCAGACCCCTTCCTCTCACTGTGTATAATCTTCTCAGTCCCCTACCTCTCACTGTGTATACACTCCTCATTCCCCTACCTTGTGTATACACTCCTCAGTCCCCTACTTTTCACTGTGTATACACTCCTCAGTCCCCTACCTCTCACTGTGTATACACTCCTCAGTCACCTACCTTTCACTGTGTATACACTCCTCAGTCCCATACCTCCGACTGTGCATATATTCCTCAGTTCTCTAGCTCTCACTGTTTATACAAACTGCAGTCCCCTACCTCTCACTGTGTATACACTCCTCCGTCCCCACCTCTCACTGTGTATACTCTCCTCAGTCCACTACTTCTGTGTATACACTCCTCAGTCCCCTACCTCTCACAGTGAAAATACTACTGAGTCCCCTACCTCTGCTTATATACTCCTCAGTCCCCTACCTCTCACTGTGTTTACACTCCTCAGTCCCCTACCTCACACTGTGTATACACTCCTCAGTCCCCTACGTCTCACTGTGTATACACTCCTCAGTCCGCTACCTCTCAATGTGTAAACAATCCTCAGTCCCCTACCTCTCACTGTCTATGCACTCCTCAGTCCCCAACCTCTCAATGTGTATATACTCCTCCGTTCTCTATCTCTCACAGTGAAAATGAACTGCAGTTCCCTACCTCTCACTGTGTATACACTCCTCAGTCCCCTCCATTCACTGTGTTTACACTACTTAGTCCCCTACCTCTCACTGTGTATACACTCCTCAGTCCCCTACCTTGTGTATACACTCCTCAGTCCCCTACCTTGTGTATACACTCCTCAGTCCCCTACCTTTCACTGCGTATACACTCCTCAGTCCCCTACCTCTCACTGTGTATACACTCCTCAGTCCCCTACCTTTCACTGCGTATACACTCCTCAGTCCCCTACCTCTCACTGTGTATACACTCCTCAGTCCCCTACCTTTCACTGTCTATACACTCCTCAGTCCCATACCTCCGACTGTGCATATATTCCTCAGTTCTCTAGCTCTCACTGATTATACAAACTGCAGTCCCCTACCTCTCACTGTGTATACACTCCTCCGTCCCCACCTCTCACTGTGTATACTCTCCTCAGTCCACTACTTCTGTGTATACACTCCTCAGTACCCTACCTCTCACAGTGAAAATACTACTGAGTCCCCTACCTCTGCTTATATACTCCTCAGTCCCCTACCTCTCACTGTGTTTACACTCCTCAGTCCCCTACCTCACACTGTGTATACACTCCTCAGTCCCCTACGTCTCACTGTGTATACACTCCTCAGTCCGCTACCTCTCACTGTGTAAACAATCCTCAGTCCCCTACCTCTCACTGTGTATGCACTCCTCCGTTCTCTATCTCTCACTGTGAAAATGAACTGCAGTTCCCTACCTCTCACTGTGTATACACTCCTCAGTCCTATCCATTCACTGTGTTTACACTACTTAGTCCCCTACCTCTCACTGTGTATACAGTCCTCAGTCCCCTACCTCTCACTGTGTATACACTCCTCAGTCCCCTACCTCTCACTCTGTATATTCTTCTCAGTCCCCTACCTCTGTGTATACACTCTTCTGTCCCCTACTTCTCACTGTGTAAAAACTCCTCAGTCCACTACCTCTCACTGTGTTTCCACTTCTCAGTCCCCTACCTCTCACTGTGTTTACACTCCTCAGTCCCCTACCTCTCACTGTGTATACACTACTCAGTCCCTTACCTCTCACTGTGTATACACTGCTCAGTCACCTACCTCGCACTGTGTATACACTTCTCAGTCCCCTACCTCTCACTGTGTATACACTCCTCAGTCCCCTTCCTCTCACTGTGTATACACTTCTCAGTCCCCTTCCTCTCACTGTGTATACACTTCTGTCCCCTACCTCTCAGTGTGTATAAACAACTCCGTCCCCTACCTCTCACTGTGTATGCACTCCTCAGTCCCTTACGTCTCTCTGTGTATATACTCCTCAGTCCCCTACGTCTCACTGTGTATACACTCCTCAGTCCCCTACCTCTCACTGTGTATACACTCCTGAGTTCCCTAACTCTGTGTATACACTCCTCAGTCCACTACCTCTCACTGTGTATACACTCCTCAGACCCCATCCTCTCACTGTGTATAATCTTCTCAGTCCCCTACCTCTCACTGTGTATACACTCCTCAGTCCCCTACCTTGTGTATACACTCCTCAGTCCCCTACCTTTCACTGTGTATACACTCCTCAGTCCCATACCTCCGACTGTGCCTATATTCCTCAGTTCTCTAGCTCTCACTGTTTATACAAACTGCAGTCCCCTACCTCTCACTGTGTATACACTCCTCCGTCCCCACCTCTCACTGTGTATACTCTCCTCAGTCCACTACTTCTGTGTATACACTCCTCAGTCCCCTACCTCTCACAGTGAAAATACTACTGAGTCCCCTACCTCTGCTTATATACTCCTCAGTCCCCTACCTCTCACTGTGTATACACTCCTCAGTCCCCTACCTCACACTGTGTATACACTCCTCAGTCCCCTACGTCTCACTGTGTATACACTCCTCAGTCCGCTACCTCTCAATGTGTAAACAATCCTCAGTCCCCTACCTCTCACTGTCTATGCACTCCTCAGTCCCCAACCTCTCAATGTGTATATACTCCTCCGTTCTTTATCTCTCACAGTGAAAATGAACTGCAGTTCCCTACCTCTCACTGTGTATACACTCCTCAGTCCCCTCCATTCACTCTGTTTACACTACTTAGTCCCCTACCTCTCACTGTGTATACACTCCTCAGACCCCTTCCTCTCACTGTGTATAATCTTCTCAGTCCGCTACCTCTCACTGTGTATACACTCCTCAGTCCCCTACCTTGTGTATACACTCCTCAGTCCCCTACCTTTCACTGCGTATACACTCCTCAGTCCCCTACCTCTCACTGTGTATACACTCCTCAGTCCCCTACCTTTCACTGTCTATACACTCCTCAGTCCCATACCTCCGACTGTGCATATATTCCTCAGTTCTCTAGCTCTCACTGTTTATACAAACTGCAGTCCCCGACCTCTCACTGTGTATACACTCCTCCGTCCCCACCTCTCACTGTGTATACTCTCCTCAGTCCACTACTTCTGTGTATACACTCCTCAGTCCCCTACCTCTCACAGTGAAAATACTACTGAGTCCCCTACCTCACACTGTGTATACACTCCTCAGTCCCCTATGTCTCACTGTGTATACACTCCTCAGTCCGCTACCTCTCACTGTGTAAACAACCCTCAGTCCCCTACCTCTCACTGTGTATGCACTCCTCAGTCCTCAACCTCTCACTGTGTATATACTCCTCCGTTCTCTATCTCTCACTGTGAAAATGAACTGCAGTTCCCTACCTCTCACTGTGTATACACTCCTCAGTCCTATCCATTCACTGTGTTTACACTACTTAGTCCCCTACCTCTCACTGTGTATACAGTCCTCAGTCCCCTACCTCTCAATGTGTATACACTCCTCAGTCCCCTACCTCTCACTCTGTATATTCTTCTCAGTCCCCTACCTCTGTGTATACACTCTTCTGTCCCCTACTTCTCACTGTGTAAAAACTCCTCAGTCCACTACCTCTCACTGTGTTTTTCACACCTCAGTCCTCTACCTCTCTCTGTGTATACTATCCTCAGTTCCCTATCTCTCACTGTGGATACACTCCTCAGTCCCCTACCTCTCACTGTGTATACACTCCTCAGACCCCTAGCTCTCAATGTGTATACACTCATCAGTCCCCTTCCTCTCACTGTGTATACACTCCTCATTCTCCTGCCTCTCACTGTGTATTCACTCCTCATTCCTGTACCTCTGTGTATACACTCCTCAGTCCAAGACCTCTCACAGAGTATACACTCCTCAGTCCGCTACTCCTCTCTTTGTATACACTCCTCAGTCCCTTGCCTCTGACTGTGTATACACTCCTCAGTCCCTTGCCTCTCAGTGTGTATACACTCCTCAGTCCCAGACTTCTCACAGTGTATACACTCCTCAGTTCCCTACCTCTGACTGCGTATACACTCCTCAGTCCACTACCTCTCACTGTGTATACACGCCTCAGTCCCCAACCTCTCACTGTGTATACACTCCTCAGTCCCCATCCTCTCACTGTGTATACACTTCTCAGTCCCCTACCTCTCACTGTGTATGCACTCCTCAGTCCCTTACGTCTCTCTGTGTATGTACTCCTCAGTCCGCTACCTCTCACTTTGTTTACACTCCTCTGTTGCCTCCCTCTCACTGTGTATACACTACTCAGTCCCTTACCTCTCACTGTGTATACACTCCTCAATCCCCTACCTCTCACTGTGTATACACTCCTCAGTCCCCTACCTCTCATTGTGTATACACTCCTCAGTGTCCTACCTCTCTCTGTGTATACACTCCTCAGACCCCTACCTCTCACTGTGTATATACTCCTCAATCCCCTACCACTCACTGTGTATACACTCCTCAGTCCGCTACCTCTCACTGTGTATACACTCCTCAGGCCCCTACCTCTCACTGTGTATACACCCTGAGTTCCCTAACTCTGTGTATACACTCCTCAGTCCACTACCTCTCACTGTGTATACACTCCACAGTCCCCTTCCTCTCACTGTGTATACACTTCTCAGTCCCCTACCTCTCACTGTGTTTACACTCCTCAGTCCCCTACCTCTCACTGTGTATACACTACTCAGTCCCTTACCTCTCACTGTGTATACACTGCTCAGTCTCCTACCTCGCACTGTGTATACACTCCTCAGTCCCCTACCTCTCACTGTGTATACACTTCTCAGTCCCCTACCTCTCACTGTGTATACACTTCTGTCCCCTACCTCTCAGTGTGTATAAACAACTCAGTCCCCTACCTCTCACTGTGTATGCACTCCTCAGTCCCTCACATCTCTCTGTGTATATACTCCTCAGTCCCCTACCTCTCATTGTGTATACAGTCCTCAGTCCCCTACCTCTCACTGTGTACACACTCCTCAGTCCACTACCTCTCACTCTGTATATTCTTCTCAGTCCCCTACCTCTGTGTATACACTCTTCTGTCCCCTACTTCTCACTGTGTAAAAACTCCTCATTCCAATACCTCTCACTGTGTATACACTCCTCAGTCCTCTACCTCTCTCTGTGTATACTCTCCTCAGTTCCCTATCTCTCACTGTGGATACACTCCTCAGTCCCCTACCTCTCACAGTGTATACACTCCTCAGACCCCTAGCTCTCAATGTGTATACACTCCTCAGTCCCCTACCTCTCACTATGTATTCACTCCTCATTCCCCTACCTCTGTGTATACACTCCTCAGTCCAAGACCTCTCACAGAGTATACACTCCTCAGTCCGCTACTCCTCTCTTTGTATACACTCCTCAGTCCCTTGCCTCTCACTGTGTATACACTCCTCAGTCCCTTGGCTCTCACTGTGTACATCCTCCTCAGTCCCAGACTTCTCACAGTGTATACACTGCTCAGTTCCCTACCTCTGACTGTGTATACACTCTTCAGTCCCCTACCTCTCACTGTGTATACACTCCTCAGTCCCCATCCTCTCACTGTGTATACACTTCTCAGTCCCCTACCTCTCACTGTGTATGCACTCCTCAGTCCCTTACGTCTCCCTGTGTATATACTCCTCAGTCCGCTACCTCTCACTGTGTTTACACTCCTCTGTTGCCTCCCTCTCACTGCGTATACACTACTCAGTCCCTTACCTCTCACTGTGTATACACTCCTCAATCCCCTACCTCTCACTGTGTATACACTCCTCAGTCCCCTACCTCTCATTGTGTATACACTCCTCAGTCCCCTACGTCTCTCTGTGTATACACTCCTCAGACCCCTACCTCTCACTGTGTTTATATTCCTCACTCCCCTACCTCTCATTATGTATACACTCCTCAGTCCCCTACCTCTCACTGTGTATATACTCCTCAGTCCCCTACCTCTCACTGTGTATACACTCCTCAGGCCCCTACCTCTCACTGTGAATACACTCCTGAGTTCCCTAACTCTGTGTATACACTCCTCAGTCCACTACCACTCACTGTGTATACACTCCTCAGTCCCCTTCCTCTCACTGTGTATACACTTCTCAGTCCCCTACCTCTCACTGTGTTTACACTCCTCAGTCCCCTACCTCTCACTGTGTATACACTACTCAGTCCCTTACCTCTCACTGTGTATACACTGCTCAGTCACATACCTCGCACTGTGTATACACTTCTCAGTCCCCTACCTCTTACTGTGTATACACTCCTCAGTCCCCTTCACCTCACTGTGTATACACTTCTCAGACCCCTTCCTCTCACTGTGTATACACTTCTGTCCCCTACCTCTCAGTGTGTATAAACAACTCCGTCCCCTACCTCTCACTGTGTATGCACTCCTCAGTCCCTTACGTCTCTCTGTGTATATACTCCTCAGTCCCCTACCTCTCACTCTGTATACACTCCTCAGTCCACTACCTCTCACTGTGTATACACTCCTCAGACCCCTTCCTCTCACTGTGTATAATCTTCTCAGTCCCCTACCTCTCACTGTGTATACACTCCTCAGTCCCCTACCTTGTGTATACACTCCTCAGTCCCCTACCTTTCACTGTGTATGCACTCCTCAGTCCCATACCTCCGACTGTGCATATATTCCTCAGTTCTCTAGCTCTCACTGTTTATACAAACGGCAATCCCCTACCTCTCAATGTGTATACACTCCTCCGTCCCCACCTCTCACTGTGCATACTCTCCTCAGTCCACTACTTCTGTGTATACACTCCTCAGTCCCCTACCTCTCACAGTGAAAATACTACTGAGTCCCCTACCTCTGCTTATATACTCCTCAGTCCCCTACCTCTCACTGTGTTTACACTCCTCAGTCCCCTACCTCACACTGTGTATACACTCCTCAGTCCCCTACGTCTCACTGTGTATACATTCCTCAGTCCGCTACCTCTCACTGTGTAAACAATCCTCAGTCCCCTACCTCTCACTGTGTATGCACTCCTCAGTCCCCAACCTCTCAATGTGTATATACTCCTCCGTTCTCTACCTCTCACTGTGTATACAGTCCTCAGTCCCCTACCTCTCACTGTGTATACACTCCTCAGACCCCTACCTCTCACTCTGTATATTCTTCTCAGTCCCCTACCTCTGTGTATACACTCTTCTGTCCCCTACTTCTCACTGTGTAAAAACTCCTAGGTCCACTACCTCTCACTGTGTTTTCACACCTCAGTCCTCTACCTCTCTCTGTGTATACTCTCCTCAGTTCCCTATCTCTCACTGTGGATACACTCCTCAGTCCCCTACCTCTCACTGTGTATACACTCCTCAGACCCCTAGCTCTCAATGAGTATACACTCATCAGTCCCCTTCCTCTCACTGTGTATTCACTCCTCATTCCCCTACCTCTGTGTATACACTCCTCAGTCCAAGACCTCTCACAGAGTATACACTCCTCAGTCCGCTACTCCTCTCTTTGTATACACTCCTCAGTCCCTTGCCTCTGACTGTGTATACACTCCTCAGTCCCTTGCCTCTCAGTGTGTATACACTCCTCAGTCCCAGACTTCTCACAGTGTATACACTCCTCAGTTCCCTACCTCTGACTGTGTATACACTCCTCAGTCCCCTACCTCTCACTGTGTATACACTACTCAGTCCCTTATCTCTCACTGTGTATACACTCCTCAGTCCCCATCCTCTCACTGTGTATACACTTCTCAGTCCCCTACCTCTCACTGTGTATACACTCCTCAGTCCCCTTCCTCTCACTGTGTATACACTTCTCAGTCCCCTTCCTCTCACTGTGTATACACTTCTGTCCCCTACCTCTCAGTGTGTATAAACAACTCCGTCCCCTACCTCTCACTGTGTATGCACTCCTCAGTCCCTTACGTCTCTCTGTGTATATACTCCTCAGTCCCCTACGTCTCACTGTGTATACACTCCTCAGTCCCCTACCTCTCACTGTGTATACACTCCTGAGTTCCCTAACTCTGTGTATACACTCCTCAGTCCACTACCTCTCACTGTGTATACACTCCTCAGACCCCTTCCTCTCACTGTGTATAATCTTCTCAGTCGCCTACCTCTCACTGTGTATACACTCCTCAGTCCCCTACCTTGTGTATACACTCCTCAGTCCCCTACCTTTCACTGTGTATACACTCCTCAGTCCCATACCTCCGACTGTGCCTATATTCCTCAGTTCTCTAGCTCTCACTGTTTATACAAACTGCAGTCCCCTACCTCTCACTGTGTATACACTCCTCCGTCCCCACCTCTCACTGTGTATACTCTCCTCAGTCCACTACTTCTGTGTATACACTCCTCAGTCCCCTACCTCTCACAGTGAAAATACTACTGAGTCCCCTACCTCTGCTTATATACTCCTCAGTCCCCTACCTCTCACTGTGTTTACACTCCTCAGTCCCCTACCTCACACTGTGTATACACTCCTCAGTCCCCTACGTCTCACTGTGTATACACTCCTCAGTCCGCTACCTCTCAATGTGTAAACAATCCTCAGTCCCCTACCTCTCACTGTCTATGCACTCCTCAGTCCCCAACCTCTCAATGTGTATATACTCCTCCGTTCTTTATCTCTCACAGTGAAAATGAACTGCAGTTCCCTACCTCTCACTGTGTATACACTCCTCAGTCCCCTCCATTCACTGTGTTTACACTACTTAGTCCCCTACCTCTCACTGTGTATACACTCCTCAGACCCCTTCCTCTCACTGTGTATAATCTTCTCAGTCCGCGACCTCTCACTGTGTATACACTCCTCAGTCCCCTACCTTGTGTATACACTCCTCAGTCCCCTACCTTTCACTGCGTATACACTCCTCAGTCCCCTACCTCTCACTGTGTATACACTCCTCAGTCCCCTACCTTTCACTGTCTATACACTCCTCAGTCCCATACCTCCGACTGTGCATATATTCCTCAGTTCTCTAGCTCTCACTGTTTATACAAACTGCAGTCCCCGACCTCTCACTGTGTATACACTCCTCCGTCCCCACCTCTCACTGTGTATACTCTCCTCAGTCCACTACTTCTGTGTATACACTCCTCAGTCCCCTACCTCTCACAGTGAAAATACTACTGAGTCCCCTACCTCACACTGTGTATACACTCCTCAGTCCCCTATGTCTCACTGTGTATACACTCCTCAGTCCGCTACCTCTCACTGTGTAAACAACCCTCAGTCCCCTACCTCTCACTGTGTATGCACTCCTCAGTCCTCAACCTCTCACTGTGTATATACTCCTCCGTTCTCTATCTCTCACTGTGAAAATGAACTGCAGTTCCCTACCTCTCACTGTGTATACACTCCTCAGTCCTATCCATTCACTGTGTTTACACTACTTAGTCCCCTACCTCTCACTGTGTATACAGTCCTCAGTCCCCTACCTCTCACTGTGTATACACTCCTCAGTCCCCTACCTCTCACTCTGTATATTCTTCTCAGTCCCCTACCTCTGTGTATACACTCTTCTGTCCCCTACTTCTCACTGTGTAAAAACTCCTCAGTCCACTACCTCTCACTGTGTTTTCACACCTCAGTCCTCTACCTCTCTCTGTGTATACTATCCTCAGTTCCCTATCTCTCACTGTGGATACACTCCTCAGTCCCCTACCTCTCACTGTGTATACACTCCTCAGACCCCTAGCTCTCAATGTGTATACACTCATCAGTCCCCTTCCTCTCACTGTGTATACACTCCTCATTCTCCTCCCTCTCACTGTGTATTCACTCCTCATTCCAGTACCTCTGTGTATACACTCCTCAGTCCAAGACCTCTCACAGAGTATACACTCCTCAGTCCGCTACTCCTCTCTTTGTATACACTCCTCAGTCCCTTGCCTCTGACTGTGTATACACTCCTCAGTCCCTTGCCTCTCAGTGTGTATACACTCCTCAGTCCCAGACTTCTCACAGTGTATACACTCCTCAGTTCCCTACCTCTGACTGTGTATACACTCCTCAGTCCACTACCTCTCACTGTGTATACACGCCTCAGTCCCAAACCTCTCACTGTGTATACACTCCTCAGTCCCCATCCTCTCACTGTGTATACACTTCTCAGTCCCCTACCTCTCACTGTGTATGCACTCCTCAGTCCCTTACATCTCTCTGTGTATGTACTCCTCAGTCCGCTACCTCTCACTTTGTTTACACTCCTCTGTTGCCTCCCTCTCACTGTGTATACACTACTCAGTCCCTTACCTCTCACTGTGTATACACTCCTCAATCCCCTACCTCTCACTGTGTATACACTCCTCAGTCCCCTACCTCTCATTGTGTATACACTCCTCAGTGTCCTACCTCTCTCTGTGTATACACTCCTCAGACCCCTACCTCTCACTGTGTATATACTCCTCAATCCCCTACCACTCACTGTGTATACACTCCTCAGTCCGCTACCTCTCACTGTGTATACACTCCTCAGGCCCCTACCTCTCACTGTGTATACACCCTGAGTTCCCTAACTCTGTGTATACACTCCTCAGTCCACTACCTCTCACTGTGTATACACTCCACAGTCCCCTTCCTCTCACTGTTTATACACTTCTCAGTCCCCTACCTCTCACTGTGTTTACACTCCTCAGTCCCCTACCTCTCACTGTGTATACACTACTCAGTCCCTTACCTCTCACTGTGTATACACTGCTCAGTCTCCTACCTCGCACTGTGTATACACTCCTCAGTCCCCTACCTCTCACTGTGTATACACTCCTCAGTCCCCTTCCTCTCACTGTGTATACACTTCTCAGTCCCCTACCTCTCACTGTGTATACACTTCTGTCCCCTACCTCTCAGTGTGTATAAACAACTCAGTCCCCTACCTCTCACTGTGTATGCACTCCTCAGTTCCTCACATCTCTCTGTGTATATACTCCTCAGACCCCTACCTCTCATTGTGTATACAGTCCTCAGTCCCCTACCTCTCACTGTGTATACACTCCTCAGTCCACTACCTCTCACTCTGTATATTCTTCTCAGTCCCCTACCTCTGTGTATACACTCTTCTGTCCCCTACTTCTCACTGTGTAAAAACTCCTCATTCCAATACCTCTCACTGTGTATACACTCCTCAGTCCTCTACCTCTCTCTGTGTATACTCTCCTCAGTTCCCTATCTCTCACTGTGGATACACTCCTCAGTCCCCTACCTCTCACAGTGTATACACTCCTCAGACCCCTAGCTCTCAATGTGTATACACTCCTCAGTCCCCTACCTCTCACTATGTATTCACTCCTCATTCCCCTACCTCTGTGTATACACTCCTCAGTCCAAGACCTCTCACAGAGTATACACTACTCAGTCCGCTACTCCTCTCTTTGTATACACTCCTCAGTCCCTTGCCTCTCACTGTGTATACACTCCTCAGTCCCTTGGCTCTCACTGTGTATACCCTCCTCAGTCCCAGACTTCTCACAGTGTATACACTGCTCAGTTCCCTACCTCTGACTGTGTATACACTCTTCAGTCCACTACCTCTCACTGTGTATACACTCCTCAGTCCCCATCCTCTCACTGTGTATACACTTCTCAGTCCCCTACCTCTCACTGTGTATGCACTCCTCAGTCCCTTACGTCTCCCTGTGTATATACTCCTCAGTCCGCTACCTCTCACTGTGTTTACACTCCTCTGTTGCCTCCCTCTCACTGCGTATACACAACTCAGTCCCTTACCTCTCACTGTGTATACACTCCTCAATCCCCTACCTCTCACTGTGTATACACTCCTCAGTCCCCTACCTCTCATTGTGTATACACTCCTCAGTCCCCTACGTCTCTCTGTGTATACACTCCTCAGACCCCTACCTCTCACTGTGTTTATATTCCTCAGTCCCCTACCTCTCATTATGTATACACTCCTCAGTCCCCTACCTCTCACTGTGTATATACTCCTCAGTCCCCTACCTCTCACTGTGTATACACTCCTCAGGCCCCTACCTCTCACTGTGAATACACTCCTGAGTTCCCTAACTCTGTGTATACACTCCTCAGTCCACTACCACTCACTGTGTATACACTCCTCAGTCCCCTTCCTCTCACTGTGTATACACTTCTCAGTCCCCTACCTCTCACTGTGTTTACACTCCTCAGTCCCCTACCTCTCACTGTGTATACACTACTCAGTCCCTTACCTCTCACTGTGTATACACTGCTCAGTCACATACCTCGCACTGTGTATACACTTCTCAGTCCCCTACCTCTTACTGTGTATACACTCCTCAGTCCCCTTCACCTCACTGTGTATACACTTCTCAGACCCCTTCCTCTCACAATGTATACACTTCTGTCCCCTACCTCTCAGTGTGTATAAACAACTCCGTCCCCTACCTCTCACTGTGTATGCACTCCTCAGTCCCTTACGTCTCTCTGTGTATATACTCCTCAGTCCCCTACCTCTCACTCTGTATACACTCCTCAGTCCACTACCTCTCACTGTGTATACACTCCTCAGACCCCTTCCTCTCACTGTGTATAATCTTCTCAGTCCCCTACCTCTCACTGTGTATACACTCCTCAGTCCCCTACCTTGTGTATACACTCCTCAGTCCCCTACCTTTCACTGTGTATACACTCCTAAGTCCCATACCTCCGACTGTGCATATATTCCTCAGTTCTCTAGCTCTCACTGTTTATACAAACGGCAATCCCCTACCTCTCACTGTGTATACACTCCTCCGTCCCCACCTCTCACTGTGTATACTCTCCTCAGTCCACTACTTCTGTGTGTACACTCCTCAGTCCCCTACCTCTCACAGTGAAAATACTACTGAGTCCCCTACCTCTGCTTATATACTCCTCAGTCCCCTACCTCTCACTGTGTTTACACTCCTCAGTCCCCTACCTCACACTGTGTATACACTCCTCAGTCCCCTACGTCTCACTGTGTATACATTCCTCAGTCCGCTACCTCTCACTGTGTAAACAATCCTCAGTCCCCTACCTCTCACTGTGTATGCACTCCTCAGTCCCCAACCTCTCAATGTGTATATACTCCTCCGTTCTCTACCTCTCACTGTGTATACAGTCCTCAGTCCCCTACCTCTCACTGTGTATACACTCCTCAGTCCCCTACCTCTCACTCTGTATATTCTTCTCAGTCCCCTACCTCTGTGTATACACTCTTCTGTCCCCTACTTCTCACTGTGTAAAAACTCCTAGGTCCACTACCTCTCACTGTGTTTTCACACCTCAGTCCTCTACCTCTCTCTGTGTATACTCTCCTCAGTTCCCTATCTCTCACTGTGGATACACTCCTCAGTCCCCTACCTCTCACTGTGTATACACTCCTCAGACCCCTAGCTCTCAATGTGTATACACTCATCAGTCCCCTTCCTCTCACTGTGTATTCACTCCTCATTCCCCTACCTCTGTGTATACACTCCTCAGTCCAAGACCTCTCACAGAGTATACACTCCTCAGTCCGCTACTCCTCTCTTTGTATACACTCCTCAGTCCCTTGCCTCTGACTGTGTATACACTCCTCAGTCCCTTGCCTCTCAGTGTGTATACACTCCTCAGTCCCAGACTTCTCACAGTGTATACACTCCTCAGTTCCCTACCTCTGACTGTGTATACACTCCTCAGTCCACTACCTCTCACTGTGTATACACGCCTCAGTCCCCAACCTCTCACTGTGTATACACTCCTCAGTCCCCATCCTCTCACTGTGTATACACTTCTCAGTCCCCTACCTCTCACTGTGTTTACACTCCTCAGTCCCCTACTTCTCACTGTGTATACACTACTCAGTCCCTTATCTCTCACTGTGTATACACTGCTCAGTCACCTACCTCGCACTGTGTATACACTTCTCAGTCCCCTACCTCTCACTGTGTATACACTCCTCAGTCCCCTTCCTCTCACTGTGTATACACTTCTCAGTCCCCTTCCTCTCACTGTGTATACACTTCTGTCCCCTACCTCTCAGTGTGTATAAACAACTCCGTCCCCTACCTCTCACTGTGTATGCACTCCTCAGTCCCTTACGTCTCTCTGTGTATATACTCCTCAGTCCTCTACCTCTCACTGTGTATACACTCCTCAGTCCCCTACCTCTCACTGTGTATACACTCCTGAGTTACCTAACTCTGTGTATACACTCCTCAGTCCACTACCTCTCACTGTGTATACACTCCTCAGACCCCTTCCTCTCACTGTGTATAATCTTCTTAGTCCCCTACCTCTCACTGTGTATACACTCCTCAGTCCCCTACCTTGTGTATACACTCCTCAGTCCCCTACCTTTCACTGTGTATACACTCCTCAGTCCCCTACCTCTCACTGTGTATACACTCCTCAGTCCCCTACCTTTCACTGTGTATACACTCCTCAGTCCCATACCTCCGACTGTGCATATATTCCTCAGTTCTCTAGCTCTCACTGTTTATACAAACGGCAGTCCCCTACCTCTCACTGTGTATACATCCTCCGTCCCCACCTCTCACTGTGTATACTCTCCTCAGTCCACTACTTCTGTGTATACACTCCTCAGTCCCCTACCTCTCACAGTGAAAATACTACTGAGTCCCCTACCTCTGCTTATATGCTCCTCAGTCCCCTACCTCTCACTGTGTATACACTCCTCAGTCCCATACCTCCGACTGTGCCTATATTCCTCAGTTCTCTAGCTCTCACTGTTTATACAAACTGCAGTCCCCTACCTCTCACTGTGTATACACTCCTCCGTCCCCACCTCTCACTGTGTATACTCTCCTCAGTCCACTACTTCTGTGTATACACTCCTCAGTCCCCTACCTCTCACAGTGAAAATACTACTGAGTCCCCTACCTCTGCTTATATACTCCTCAGTCCCCTACCTCTCACTGTGTTTACACTCCTCAGTCCCCTACCTCACACTGTGTATACACTCCTCAGTCCCCTACGTCTCACTGTGTATACACTCCTCAGTCCGCTACCTCTCAATGTGTAAACAATCCTCAGTCCCCTACCTCTCACTGTCTATGCACTCCTCAGTCCCCAACCTCTCAATGTGTATATACTCCTCCGTTCTTTATCTCTCACAGTGAAAATGAACTGCAGTTCCCTACCTCTCACTGTGTATACACTCCTCAGTCCCCTCCATTCACTGTGTTTACACTACTTAGTCCCCTACCTCTCACTGTGTATACACTCCTCAGACCCCTTCCTCTCACTGTGTATAATCTTCTCAGTCCGCGACCTCTCACTGTGTATACACTCCTCAGTCCCCTACCTTGTGTATACACTCCTCAGTCCCCTACCTTTCACTGCGTATACACTCCTCAGTCCCCTACCTCTCACTGTGTATACACTCCTCAGTCCCCTACCTTTCACTGTCTATACACTCCTCAGTCCCATACCTCCGACTGTGCATATATTCCTCAGTTCTCTAGCTCTCACTGTTTATACAAACTGCAGTCCCCGACCTCTCACTGTGTATACACTCCTCCGTCCCCACCTCTCACTGTGTATACTCTCCTCAGTCCACTACTTCTGTGTATACACTCCTCAGTCCCCTACCTCTCACAGTGAAAATACTACTGAGTCCCCTACCTCACACTGTGTATACACTCCTCAGTCCCCTATGTCTCACTGTGTATACACTCCTCAGTCCGCTACCTCTCACTGTGTAAACAACCCTCAGTCCCCTACCTCTCACTGTGTATGCACTCCTCAGTCCTCAACCTCTCACTGTGTATATACTCCTCCGTTCTCTATCTCTCACTGTGAAAATGAACTGCAGTTCCCTACCTCTCACTGTGTATACACTCAGTCCTATCCATTCACTGTGTTTACACTACTTAGTCCCCTACCTCTCACTGTGTATACAGTCCTCAGTCCCCTACCTCTCACTGTGTATACACTCCTCAGTCCCCTACCTCTCACTCTGTATATTCTTCTCAGTCCCCTACCTCTGTGTATACACTCTTCTGTCCCCTACTTCTCACTGTGTAAAAACTCCTCAGTCCACTACCTCTCACTGTGTTTTCACACCTCAGTCCTCTACCTCTCTCTGTGTATACTATCCTCAGTTCCCTATCTCTCACTGTGGATACACTCCTCAGTCCCCTACCTCTCATTGTGTATACACTCCTCAGACCCCTAGCTCTCAATGTGTATACACTCATCAGTCCCCTTCCTCTCACTGTGTATACACTCCTCATTCTCCTCCCTCTCACTGTGTATTCACTCCTCATTCCTGTACCTCTGTGTATACACTCCTCAGTCCAAGACCTCTCACAGAGTATACACTCCTCAGTCCGCTACTCCTCTCTTTGTATACACTCCTCAGTCCCTTGCCTCTGACTGTGTATACACTCCTCAGTCCCTTGCCTCTCAGTGTGTATACACTCCTCAGTCCCAGACTTCTCACAGTGTATACACTCCTCAGTTCCCTACCTCTGACTGTGTATACACTCCTCAGTCCACTACCTCTCACTGTGTATACACGCCTCAGTCCCCAACCTCTCACTGTGTATACACTCCTCAGTCCCCATCCTCTCACTGTGTATACACTTCTCAGTCCCCTACCTCTCACTGTGTATGCACTCCTCAGTCCCTTACGTCTCTCTGTGTATGTACTCCTCAGTCCGCTACCTCTCACTTTGTTTACACTCCTCTGTTGCCTCCCTCTCACTGTGTATACACTACTCAGTCCCTTACCTCTCACTGTGTATACACTCCTCAATCCCCTACCTCTCACAGTGTATACACTCCTCAGTCCCCTACCTCTCATTGTGTATACACTCCTCAGTGTCCTACCTCTCTCTGTGTATACACTCCTCAGACCCCTACCTCTCACTGTGTATATACTCCTCAATCCCCTACCACTCACTGTGTATACACTCCTCAGTCCGCTACCTCTCACTGTGTATACACTCCTCAGGCCCCTACCTCTCACTGTGTATACACCCTGAGTTCCCTAACTCTGTGTATACACTCCTCAGTCCACTACCTCTCACTGTGTATACACTCCACAGTCCCCTTCCTCTCACTGTGTATACACTTCTCAGTCCCCTACCTCTCACTGTGTTTACACTCCTCAGTCCCCTACCTCTCACTGTGTATACACTACTCAGTCCCTTACCTCTCACTGTGTATACACTGCTCAGTCTCCTACCTCGCACTGTGTATACACTCCTCAGTCCCCTACCTCTCACTGTGTATACACTCCTCAGTCCCCTTCCTCTCACTGTGTATACACTTCTCAGTCCCCTACCTCTCACTGTGTATACACTTCTGTCCCCTACCTCTCAGTGTGTATAAACAACTCAGTCCCCTACCTCTCACTGTGTATGCACTCCTCAGTCCCTCACATCTCTCTGTGTATATACTCCTCAGACCCCTACCTCTCATTGTGTATACAGTCCTCAGTCCCCTACCTCTCACTGTGTATACACTCCTCAGTCCACTACCTCTCACTCTGTATATTCTTCTCAGTCCCCTACCTCTGTGTATACACTCTTCTGTCCCCTACTTCTCACTGTGTAAAAACTCCTCATTCCAATACCTCTCACTGTGTATACACTCCTCAGTCCTCTACCTCTCTCTGTGTATACTCTCCTCAGTTCCCTATCTCTCACTGTGGATACACTCCTCAGTCCCCTACCTCTCACAGTGTATACACTCCTCAGACCCCTAGCTCTCAATGTGTATACACTCCTCAGTCCCCTACCTCTCACTATGTATTCACTCCTCATTCCCCTACCTCTGTGTATACACTCCTCAGTCCAAGACCTCTCACAGAGTATACACTACTCAGTCCGCTACTCCTCTCTTTGTATACACTCCTCAGTCCCTTGCCTCTCACTGTGTATACACTCCTCAGTCCCTTGGCTCTCACTGTGTATACCCTCCTCAGTCCCAGACTTCTCACAGTGTATACACTGCTCAGTTCCCTACCTCTGACTGTGTATACACTCTTCAGTCCACTACCTCTCACTGTGTATACACTCCTCAGTCCCCATCCTCTCACTGTGTATACACTTCTCAGTCCCCTACCTCTCACTGTGTATGCACTCCTCAGTCCCTTACGTCTCCCTGTGTATATACTCCTCAGTCCGCTACCTCTCACTGTGTTTACACTCCTCTGTTGCCTCCCTCTCACTGCGTATACACTACTCAGTCCCTTACCTCTCACTGTGTATACACTCCTCAATCCCCTACCTCTCACTGTGTATACACTCCTCAGTCCCCTACCTCTCATTGTGTATACACTCCTCAGTCCCCTACGTCTCTCTGTGTATACACTCCTCAGACCCCTACCTCTCACTGTGTTTATATTCCTCAGTCCCCTACCTCTCATTATGTATACACTCCTCAGTCCCCTACCTCTCACTGTGTATATACTCCTCAGTCCCCTACCTCTCACTGTGTATACACTCCTCAGGCCCCTACCTCTCACTGTGAATACACTCCTGAGTTCCCTAACTCTGTGTATACACTCCTCAGTCCACTACCACTCACTGTGTATACACTCCTCAGTCCCCTTCCTCTCACTGTGTATACACTTCTCAGTCCCCTACCTCTCACTGTGTTTACACTCCTCAGTCCCCTACCTCTCACTGTGTATACACTACTCAGTCCCTTACCTCTCACTGTGTATACACTGCTCAGTCACATACCTCGCACTGTGTATACACTTCTCAGTCCCCTACCTCTTACTGTGTATACACTCCTCAGTCCCCTTCACCTCACTGTGTATACACTTCTCAGACCCCTTCCTCTCACAATGTATACACTTCTGTCCCCTACCTCTCAGTGTGTATAAACAACTCCGTCCCCTACCTCTCACTGTGTATGCACTCCTCAGTCCCTTACGTCTCTCTGTGTATATACTCCTCAGTCCCCTACCTCTCACTCTGTATACACTCCTCAGTCCACTACCTCTCACTGTGTATACACTCCTCAGACCCCTTCCTCTCACTGTGTATAATCTTCTCAGTCCCCTACCTCTCACTGTGTATACACTCCTCAGTCCCCTACCTTGTGTATACACTCCTCAGTCCCCTACCTTTCACTGTGTATACACTCCTAAGTCCCATACCTCCGACTGTGCATATATTCCTCAGTTCTCTAGCTCTCACTGTTTATACAAACGGCAATCCCCTACCTCTCACTGTGTATACACTCCTCCGTCCCCACCTCTCACTGTGTATACTCTCCTCAGTCCACTACTTCTGTGTATACACTCCTCAGTCCCCTACCTCTCATTATGTATACATTCCTCAGTCCCCTACCTCTCACTGTGTTTACACTCCTCAGTCCCCTACCTCACACTGTGTATACACTCCTCAGTCCCCTACGTCTCACTGTGTATACATTCCTCAGTCCGCTACCTCTCACTGTGTAAACAATCCTCAGTCCCCTACCTCTCACTGTGTATGCACTCCTCAGTCCCCAACCTCTCAATGTGTATATACTCCTCCGTTCTCTACCTCTCACTGTGTATACAGTCCTCAGTCCCCTACCTCTCACTGTGTATACACTCCTCAGTCCCCTACCTCTCACTCTGTATATTCTTCTCAGTCCCCTACCTCTGTGTATACACTCTTCTGTCCCCTACTTCTCACTGTGTAAAAACTCCTAGGTCCACTACCTCTCACTGTGTTTTCACACCTCAGTCCTCTACCTCTCTCTGTGTATACTCTCCTCAGTTCCCTATCTCTCACTGTGGATACACTCCTCAGTCCCCTACCTCTCACTGTGTATACACTCCTCAGACCCCTAGCTCTCAATGTGTATACACTCATCAGTCCCCTTCCTCTCACTGTGTATTCACTCCTCATTCCCCTACCTCTGTGTATACACTCCTCAGTCCAAGACCTCTCACAGAGTATACACTCCTCAGTCCGCTACTCCTCTCTTTGTATACACTCCTCAGTCCCTTGCCTCTGACTGTGTATACACTCCTCAGTCCCTTGCCTCTCAGTGTGTATACACTCCTCAGTCCCAGACTTCTCACAGTGTATACACTCCTCAGTTCCCTACCTCTGACTGTGTATACACTCCTCAGTCCACTACCTCTCACTGTGTATACACGCCTCAGTCCCCAACCTCTCACTGTGTATACACTCCTCAGTCCCCATCCTCTCACTGTGTATACACTTCTCAGTCCCCTACCTCTCACTGTGTTTACACTCCTCAGTCCCCTACTTCTCACTGTGTATACACTACTCAGTCCCTTATCTCTCACTGTGTATACACTGCTCAGTCACCTACCTCGCACTGTGTATACACTTCTCAGTCCCCTACCTCTCACTGTGTATACACTCCTCAGTCCCCTTCCTCTCACTGTGTATACACTTCTCAGTCCCCTTCCTCTCACTGTGTATACACTTCTGTCCCCTACCTCTCAGTGTGTATAAACAACTCCGTCCCCTACCTCTCACTGTGTATGCACTCCTCAGTCCCTTACGTCTCTCTGTGTATATACTCCTCAGTCCCCTACCTCTCACTGTGTATACACTCCTCAGTCCCCTACCTCTCACTGTGTATACACTCCTGAGTTACCTAACTCTGTGTATACACTCCTCAGTCCACTACCTCTCACTGTGTATACACTCCTCAGACCCCTTCCTCTCACTGTGTATAATCTTCTTAGTCCCCTACCTCTCACTGTGTATACACTCCTCAGTCCCCTACCTTGTGTATACACTCCTCAGTCCCCTACCTTTCACTGTGTATACACTCCTCAGTCCCCTACCTCTCACTGTGTATACACTCCTCAGTCCCCTACCTTTCACTGTGTATACACTCCTCAGTCCCATACCTCCGACTGTGCATATATTCCTCAGTTCTCTAGCTCTCACTGTTTATACAAACGGCAGTCCCCTACCTCTCACTGTGTATACATCCTCCGTCCCCACCTCTCACTGTGTATACTCTCCTCAGTCCACTACTTCTGTGTATACACTCCTCAGTCCCCTACCTCTCACAGTGAAAATACTACTGAGTCCCCTACCTCTGCTTATATGCTCCTCAGTCCCCTACCTCTCACTGTGTATACACTCCTCAGACCCCTAGCTCTCAATGTGTCTACACTCATCACTCCCCTTCCTCTCACTGTGTATACACTCCTCATTCTCCTCCCTCTCACTATGTATTCACTCCTCATTCCCCTACCTCTGTGTATACACTCCTCAGTCCAAGACCTCTCACAGAGTATACACTCCTCAGTCTGCTACTCCTCTCTTTGTATACACTCCTCAGTCCCTTGCCTCTGACTGTGTATACACTCCTCAGTCCCTTGCCTCTCAGTGTGTATACACTCCTCAGTCCCAGACTTCTCACAGTGTATACACTCCTAAGTTCCCTACATCTGACTGTGTATACACTCCTCAGTCCACTACCTCTCACTGTGTATACACGCCTCAGTCCCCAACCTCTCACTGTGTATACACTCCTCAGTCCCCATCCTCTCACTGTGTATACACTTCTCAGTCCCCTACCTCTCACTGTGTTTACACTCCTCAGTCCCCTACCTCTCACTGTGTATACACTACTCAGTCCCTTATCTCTCACTGTGTATACACTGCTCAGTCACCTACCTCGCACTGTGTATACACTTCTCAGTCCCCTACCTCTCACTGTGTATACACTCATCAGTCCCCTTCCTCTCACTGTGTATACACTTCTCAGTCCCCTTCCTCTCACTGTGTATACACTTCTGTCCCCTACCTCTCAGTGTGTATAAACAACTCCGTCCCCTACCTCTCACTGTGTATGCACTCCTCAGTCCCTTACGTCTCTCTGTGTATATACTCCTCAGTTCCCTACCTCTCACTGTGTATACACTCCTCAGTCCCCTACCTCTCACTGTGTATACACTCCTGAGTTCCCTAACTCTGTGTATACACTCCTCAGTCCACTACCTCTCACTGTGTATACACTCCTCAGACCCCTTCCTCTCACTGTGTATAATCTTCTCAGTCCCCTACCTCTCACTGTGTATACACTCCTCAGTCCCCTACCTTGTGTATACACTCCTCAGTCCCCTACCTTTCACTGTGTATACACTCCTCAGTCCCCTACCTCTCACTGTGTATACACTCCTCAGTCCCCTACCTTTCACTGTGTATACACTCCACAGTCCCATACCTCCGACTGTGCATATATTCCTCAGTTCTCTAGCTCTCACTGTTTATACAAACGGCAGTCCCCTACCTCTCACTGTGTTTACACTCCTCAGTCCCCTACCTCACACTGTGTATACACTCCTCAGTCCCCTACATCTCACTGTGTATACACTCCTCAGTCCGCTACCTCTCACTGTGTAAACAATCCTCAGTCCCCTACCTCTCACTGTGTATGCACTCCTCAGTCCCCAACCTCTCAATGTGTATATACTCCTCCGTTCTCTACCTCTCACTGTGTATACAGTCCTCAGTCCCCTACCTCTCACTGTGTATACACTCCTCAGTCCCCTACCTCTCACTCTGTATATTCTTCTCAGTCCCCTACCTCTGTGTATACACTCTTCTGTCCCCTACTTCTCACTGTGTAAAAACTCCTAGGTCCACTACCTCTCACTGTGTTTTCACACCTCTGTCCTCTACCTCTCTCTGTGTATACTCTCCTCAGTCCCCTTCCTCTCACTGTGTATACACTCCTCATTCTCCTCCCTCTCACTATGTATTCACTCCTCATTCCCCTACCTCTGTGTATACACTCCTCAGTCCAAGACCTCTCACAGAGTATACACTCCTCAGTCTGCTACTCCTCTCTTTGTATACACTCCTCAGTCCCTTGCCTCTGACTGTGTATACACTCCTCAGTCCCTTGCCTCTCAGTGTGTATACACTCCTCAGTCCCAGACTTCTCACAGTGTATACACTCCTCAGTTCCCTACCTCTGACTGTGTATACACTCCTCAGTCCACTATCTCTCACTGTGTATACACGCCTCAGTCCAAACCTCTCACTGTGTATACACTCCTCAGTCCCCATCCTCTGACTGTGTATACACTTCTCAGTCCCCTACCTCTCACTGTGTATGCACTCCTCAGTCCCTTACGTCTCTCTGTGTATGTACTCCTCAGTTCGCTACCTCTCACTGTGTTTACATTCCTCTGTTGCCTCCCTCTCACTGTGTATACACTACTCAGTCCCCTACCTCTCATTGTGTATACACTCCTCAGTGTCCTACCTCTCTCTGTGTATACACTCCTCAGACCCCTACCTCTCACTGTGTTTATATTCCTCAGTCCCCTACCTCTCATTAAGTATACACTCCTCAGTTCCCTACCTCTAACTGTGTATACACTCCTCAGTCCACTACCTCTCACTGTGTATACACGCCTCAGTCCCCAACCTCTCACTGTGTATACACTCCTCAGTCCCCATCCTCTCACTGTGTATACACTTCTCAGTCCCCTACCTCTCACTGTGTTTACCCTCGTCAGTCCCCTACCTCTCACTGTGTATACACTACTCAGTCCCTTATCTCTCACTGTGTATACACTGCTCAGTCACCTACCTCGCACTGTGTATACACTTCTCAGTCCCCTACCTCTCACTGTGTATACACTCCTCAGTCCCCTTCCTCTCACTGTGTATACACTTCTCAGTCCCCTTCCTCTCACTGTGTATACACTTCTGTCCCCTACCTCTCAGTGTGTATAAACAACTCCGTCCCCTACCTCTCACTGTGTATGCACTCCTCAGTCCCTTACGTCTCTCTGTGTATATACTCCTCAGTCCCCTACCTCTAACTGTGTATACACTCCTCAGTCCCCTACCTCTCACTGTGTATACACTCCTGAGTTCCCTAACTCTGTGTATACACTCCTCAGTCCACTACCTCTCACTGTGTATACACTCCTCAGACCCCTTCCTCTCACTGAGTATAATCTTCTCAGTCCCCTACCTCTCACTGTGTATACACTCCTCAGTCCCCTACCTTGTGTATACACTCCTCAGTCCCCTACCTTTCACTGTGTATACACTCCTCAGTCCCCTACCTCTCACTGTGTATACACTCCTCAGTCCCCTACCTTTCACTGTGTATACACTCCTCAGTCCCATACCTCCGACTGTGCATATATTCCTCAGTTCTCTAGCTCTCACTGTTTATACAAACGGCAGTCCCCAACCTCTCACTGTGTTTATATTCCTCAGTCCCCTACCTCTCATTAAGTATACACTCCTCAGTTCCCTACCTCTGACTGTGTATACACTCCTCAGTCCACTACCTCTCACTGTGTATACACTCCTCAGTCCGCTACCTCTCCCTGTGTATACACTCCTCAGGCCCGTACCTCTCACTGTGTATACACCCTGAGTTCCCTAACTCTGTGTATACACTCCTCAGTCCACTACCTCTCACTGTGTATACACTCCTCAGTCCCCTTCCTCTCACTGTGTATACACTTCTCAGTCCCCTACCTCTCACTGTGTTTACACTCCTCAGTCCCCTACCTCTCACTGTGTATACACTACTCAGTCCCTTACCTCTCACTGTGTATACACTGTTCAGTCTCCTACCTCGCACTGTGTATACACTCCTCAGTCCCCTACCTCTCACTGTGTATACACTCCTCAGTCCCCTTCCTCTCACTGTGTATACACTTCTCAGTCCCCTACCTCTCACTGTGTATACACTTCTGTCCCCTACCTCTCAGTGTGTATAAACAACTCAGTCCCCTACCTCTCACTCTGTATGCACTCCTCAGTCCCTTATATCTCTCTGTGTATATACTCCTCAGTCCCCTACCTCTCATTGTGTATACAGTCCTCAGTCCCCTACCTCTCACTGTGTATACACTCTTCAGTCCCCTACCTCTCACTCTGTATATATTTCTCAGTCCCCTACCTCTCTGTATACACTCTTCTGTCCCCTACTTCTCACTGTGTATACACTCCTCAGTCCTCTACCTCTATCTGTGTATACTCTCCTCAGTTCCCTATCTCTCACTGTGGATACACTCCTCAGTCCCCTACCTCTCACTGTGTATACACTCCTCAGTCCCCTACCTCTCACAGTGTATACACTCCTCAGACCCCTAGATCTCAATGTGTATACACTCCTCAGTCCCCTACCTCTCACTATGTATTCACTCCTCATTCCCCTACCTCTGTGTATACACTCCTCAGTCCAAGACCTCTCACAGTGTATACACTCCTCAGTCCGCTACTCCTTTCTTTGTATACACTCCTCAGTCCCTTGCCTCTCACTGTGTATACCCTCCTCAGTCCCAGACTTCTCACAGTGTATACACTCCTCAGTTCCCTACCTCTGACTGTGTATACACTCTTCAGTCCATTACCTCTCACTGTGTATACACTCCTCAGTCCCCAACCTCTCACTGTGTATACACTCCTCAGTCCCCATCCTCTCACTGTGTATACACTTCTCAGTCCCCTACCTCTCACTGTGTATGCACTCCTCAGTCCCTTACGTCTCTCTGTGTATATACTCCTCAGTCCGCTACCTCTCACTGTGTTTACACTCCTCTGTTGCCTCCCTCTCACTGTGTATACACTACTCAGTCCCTTACCTCTGACTGTGTATACACTCCTCAATCCCCTACCTCTCACTGTGTATACACTCCTCAGTCCCCTACCTCTCATTGTGTATACACTCCTCAGTCCCCTACGTCTCTCTGTGTATACACTCCTCAGACCCCTACCTCTCACTGTGTTTATATTCCTCAGTCCCCTACCTCTCATTATGTATACACTCCTCAGTCCCCTACCTCTCACTGTGTATATACTCCTCAGTCCCCTACCTCTCACTGTGTATACACTCCTCAGGCCCCTACCTCTCACTGTGTATACACTCCTGAGTTCCCTAACTCTGTGTATACACTCCTCAGTCCACTACCTCTCACTGTGTATACACTCCTCAGTCCCCTTCATCTCATTGTGTGTACACTTCTCAGTCCCCTACCTCTCACTGTGTTTACACTCCTCAGTCCCCTACCTCTCACTGTGTATACAATACTCAGTCCCTTACCTCTCACTGTGTATACACTGCTCAGTCACCTACTTCGCACTGTGTATACACTTCTCAGTCCCCTACCTCTCACTGTGTATACACTCCTCAGTCCCCTTCCTCTCACTGTGTATACACTTCTCAGTCCCCTTCCTCTCACTGTGTATACACTTCTGTCCCCTACCTCTCAGTGTGTATAAACAACTCCGTCCCCTACCTCTCACTGTGTATGCACTCCTCAGTCCCTTACGTCTCTCTGTGTATATACTCCTCAGTCCCCTACGTCTCACTGTGTATACACTCCTCAGTCCCCTACCTCTCACTGTGTATACACTCCTGAGTTCCCTAACTCTGTGTATACACTCCTCAGTCCACTACCTCTCACTGTGTATACACTCCTCAGACCCCTTCCTCTCACTGTGTATAATCTTCTCAGTCCCCTACCTCTCACTGTGTATACACTCCTCATTCCCCTACCTTGTGTATACACTCCTCAGTCCCCTACTTTTCACTGTGTATACACTCCTCAGTCCCCTACCTCTCACTGTGTATACACTCCTCAGTCACCTACCTTTCACTGTGTATACACTCCTCAGTCCCATACCTCCGACTGTGCATATATTCCTCAGTTCTCTAGCTCTCACTGTTTATACAAACTGCAGTCCCCTACCTCTCACTGTGTATACACTCCTCCGTCCCCACCTCTCACTGTGTATACTCTCCTCAGTCCACTACTTCTGTGTATACACTCCTCAGTCCCCTACCTCTCACAGTGAAAATACTACTGAGTCCCCTACCTCTGCTTATATACTCCTCAGTCCCCTACCTCTCACTGTGTTTACACTCCTCAGTCCCCTACCTCACACTGTGTATACACTCCTCAGTCCCCTACGTCTCACTGTGTATACACTCCTCAGTCCGCTACCTCTCAATGTGTAAACAATCCTCAGTCCCCTACCTCTCACTGTGTATGCACTCCTCAGTCCCCAACCTCTCAATGTGTATATACTCCTCCGTTCTCTATCTCTCACAGTGAAAATGAACTGCAGTTCCCTACCTCTCACTGTGTATACACTCCTCAGTCCCCTCCATTCACTGTGTTTACACTACTTAGTCCCCTACCTCTCACTGTGTATACACTCCTCAGTCCCCTACCTTGTGTATACACTCCTCAGTCCCCTACCTTGTGTATACACTCCTCAGTCCCCTACCTTTCACTGCGTATACACTCCTCAGTCCCCTACCTCTCACTGTGTATACACTCCTCAGTCCCCTACCTTTCACTGCGTATACACTCCTCAGTCCCCTACCTCTCACTGTGTATACACTCCTCAGTCCCCTACCTTTCACTGTCTATACACTCCTCAGTCCCATACCTCCGACTGTGCATATATTCCTCAGTTCTCTAGCTCTCACTGATTATACAAACTGCAGTCCCCTACCTCTCACTGTGTATACACTCCTCCGTCCCCACCTCTCACTGTGTATACTCTCCTCAGTCCACTACTTCTGTGTATACACTCCTCAGTACCCTACCTCTCACAGTGAAAATACTACTGAGTCCCCTACCTCTGCTTATATACTCCTCAGTCCCCTACCTCTCACTGTGTTTACACTCCTCAGTCCCCTACCTCACACTGTGTATACACTCCTCAGTCCCCTACGTCTCACTGTGTATACACTCCTCAGTCCGCTACCTCTCACTGTGTAAACAATCCTCAGTCCCCTACCTCTCACTGTGTATGCACTCCTCCGTTCTCTATCTCTCACTGTGAAAATGAACTGCAGTTCCCTACCTCTCACTGTGTATACACTCCTCAGTCCTATCCATTCACTGTGTTTACACTACTTAGTCCCCTACCTCTCACTGTGTATACAGTCCTCAATCCCCTACCTCTCACTGTGTATACACTCCTCAGTCCCCTACCTCTCACTCTGTATATTCTTCTCAGTCCCCTACCTCTGTGTATACACTCTTCTGTCCCCTACTTCTCACTGTGTAAAAACTCCTCAGTCCACTACCTCTCACTGTGTTTCCACTTCTCAGTCCCCTACCTCTCACTGTGTTTACACTCCTCAGTCCCCTACCTCTCACTGTGTATACACTACTCAGTCCCTTACCTCTCACTGTGTATACACTGCTCAGTCACCTACCTCGCACTGTGTATACACTTCTCAGTCCCCTACCTCTCACTGTGTATACACTCCTCAGTCCCCTTCCTCTCACTGTGTATACACTTCTCAGTCCCCTTCCTCTCACTGTGTATACACTTCTGTCCCCTACCTCTCAGTGTGTATAAACAACTCCGTCCCCTACCTCTCACTGTGTATGCACTCCTCAGTCCCTTACGTCTCACTGTGTATACACTCCTCAGTCCCCTACCTCTCACTGTGTATACACTCCTGAGTTCCCTAACTCTGTGTATACACTCCTCAGTCCACTACCTCTCACTGTGTATACACTCCTCAGACCCCATCCTCTCACTGTGTATAATCTTCTCAGTCCCCTACCTCTCACTGTGTATACACTCCTCAGTCCCCTACCTTGTGTATACACTCCTCAGTCCCCTACCTTTCACTGTGTATACACTCCTCAGTCCCATACCTCCGACTGTGCCTATATTCCTCAGTTCTCTAGCTCTCACTGTTTATACAAACTGCAGTCCCCTACCTCTCACTGTGTATACACTCCTCCGTCCCCACCTCTCACTGTGTATACTCTCCTCAGTCCACTACTTCTGTGTATACACTCCTCAGTCCCCTACCTCTCACAGTGAAAATACTACTGAGTCCCCTACCTCTGCTTATATACTCCTCAGTCCCCTACCTCTCACTGTGTATACACTCCTCAGTCCCCTACCTCACACTGTGTATACACTCCTCAGTCCCCTACGTCTCACTGTGTATACACTCCTCAGTCCGCTACCTCTCAATGTGTAAACAATCCTCAGTCCCCAACCTCTCAATGTGTATATACTCCTCCGTTCTTTATCTCTCACAGTGAAAATGAACTGCAGTTCCCTACCTCTCACTGTGTATACACTCCTCAGTCCCCTCCATTCACTGTGTTTACACTACTTAGTCCCCTACCTCTCACTGTGTATACACTCCTCAGACCCCTTCCTCTCACTGTGTATAATCTTCTCAGTCCGCTACCTCTCACTGTGTATACACTCCTCAGTCCCCTACCTTGTGTATACACTCCTCAGTCCACTACCTTTCACTGCGTATACACTCCTCAGTCCCCTACCTCTCACTGTGTATACACTCCTGAGTCCCCTACCTTTCACTGTCTATACACTCCTCAGTCCCATACCTCCGACTGTGCATATATTCCTCAGTTCTCTAGCTCTCACTGTTTATACAAACTGCAGTCCCCGACCTCTCACTGTGTATACACTCCTCCGTCCCCACCTCTCACTGTGTATACTCTCCTCAGTCCACTACTTCTGTGTATACACTCCTCAGTCCCCTACCTCTCACAGTGAAAATACTACTGAGTCCCCTACCTCACACTGTGTATACACTCCTCAGTCCCCTATGTCTCACTGTGTATACACTCCTCAGTCCGCTACCTCTCACTGTGTAAACAACCCTCAGTCCCCTACCTCTCACTGTGTATGCACTCCTCAGTCCTCAACCTCTCACTGTGTATATACTCCTCCGTTCTCTATCTCTCACTGTGAAAATGAACTGCAGTTCCCTACCTCTCACTGTGTATACACTCCTCAGTCCTATCCATTCACTGTGTTTACACTACTTAGTCCCCTACCTCTCACTGTGTATACAGTCCTCAGTCCCCTACCTCTCAATGTGTATACACTCCTCAGTCCCCTACCTCTCACTCTGTATATTCTTCTCAGTCCCCTACCTCTGTGTATACACTCTTCTGTCCCCTACTTCTCACTGTGTAAAAACTCCTCAGTCCACTACCTCTCACTGTGTTTTCACACCTCAGTCCTCTACCTCTCTCTGTGTATACTATCCTCAGTTCCCTATCTCTCACTGTGGATACACTCCTCAGTCCCCTACCTCTCACTGTGTATACACTCCTCAGACCCCTAGCTCTCAATGTGTATACACTCATCAGTCCCCTTCCTCTCACTGTGTATACACTCCTCATTCTCCTCCCTCTCACTGTGTATTCACTCCTCATTCCTGTACCTCTGTGTATACACTCCTCAGTCCAAGACCTCTCACAGAGTATACACTCCTCAGTCCGCTACTCCTCTCTTTGTATACACTCCTCAGTCCCTTGCCTCTGACTGTGTATACACTCCTCAGTCCCTTGCCTCTCAGTGTGTATACACTCCTCAGTCCCAGACTTCTCACAGTGTATACACTCCTCAGTTCCCTACCTCTGACTGTGTATACACTCCTCAGTCCACTACCTCTCACTGTGTATACACGCCTCAGTCCCCAACCTCTCACTGTGTATACACTCCTCAGTCCCCATCCTCTCACTGTGTATACACTTCTCAGTCCCCTACCTCTCACTGTGTATGCACTCCTCAGTCCCTTACGTCTCTCTGTGTATGTACTCCTCAGTCCGCTACCTCTCACTTTGTTTACACTCCTCTGTTGCCTCCCTCTCACTGTGTATACACTACTCAGTCCCTTACCTCTCACTGTGTATACACTCCTCAATCCCCTACCTCTCACTGTGTATACACTCCTCAGTCCCCTACCTCTCATTGTGTATACACTCCTCAGTGTCCTACCTCTCTCTGTGTATACACTCCTCAGACCCCTACCTCTCACTGTGTATATACTCCTCAATCCCCTACCACTCACTGTGTATACACTCCTCAGTCCGCTACCTCTCACTGTGTATACACTCCTCAGGCCCCTACCTCTCACTGTGTATACACCCTGAGTTCCCTAACTCTGTGTATACACTCCTCAGTCCACTACCTCTCACTGTGTATACACTCCACAGTCCCCTTCCTCTCACTGTGTATACACTTCTCAGTCCCCTACCTCTCACTGTGTTTACACTCCTCAGTCCCCTACCTCTCACTGTGTATACACTACTCAGTCCCTTACCTCTCACTGTGTATACACTGCTCAGTCTCCTACCTCGCACTGTGTATACACTCCTCAGTCCCCTACCTCTCACTGTGTATACACTCCTCAGTCCCCTTCCTCTCACTGTGTATACACTTCTCAGTCCCCTACCTCTCACTGTGTATACACTTCTGTCCCCTACCTCTTAGTGTGTATAAACAACTCAGTCCCCTACCTCTCACTGTGTATGCACTCCTCAGTCCCTCACATCTCTCTGTGTATATACTCCTCAGTCCCCTACCTCTCATTGTCTATACAGTCCTCAGTCCCCTACCTCTCACTGTGTATACACTCCTCAGTCCACTACCTCTCACTCTGTATATTCTTCTCAGTCCCCTACCGCTGTGTATACACTCTTCTGTCCCCTACTTCTCACTGTGTAAAAACTCCTCATTCCAATACCTCTCACTGTGTATACACTCCTCAGTCCTCTACCTCTCTCTGTGTATACTCTCCTCAGTTCCCTATCTCTCACTGTGGATACACTCCTCAGTCCACTACCTCTCACAGTGTATACACTCCTCAGACCCCTAGCTCTCAATGTGTATACACTCCTCAGTCCCCTACCTCTCACTATGTATTCACTCCTCATTCCCCTACCTCTGTGTATACACTCCTCAGTCCAAGACCTCTCACAGAGTATACACTCCTCAGTCCGCTACTCCTCTCTTTGTATACACTCCTCAGTCCCTTGCCTCTCACTGTGTATACACTCCTCAGTCCCTTGGCTCTCACTGTGTACATCCTCCTCAGTCTCAGACTTCTCACAGTGTATACACTGCTCAGTTCCCTACCTCTGACTGTGTATACACTCTTCAGTCCCCTACCTCTCACTGTGTATACACTCCTCAGTCCCCATCCTCTCACTGTGTATACACTTCTCAGTCCCCTACCTCTCACTGTGTAGGCACTCCTCAGTCCCTTACGTCTCCCTGTGTATATACTCCTCAGTCCGCTACCTCTCACTGTGTTTACACTCCTCTGTTGCCTCCCTCTAACTGCGTATACACTACTCAGTCCCTTACCTCTCACTGTGTATACACTCCTCAATCCCCTACCTCTCACTGTGTATACACTCCTCAGTCCCCTACCTCTCATTGTGTATACACTCCTCAGTCCCCTACGTCTCTCTGTGTATACACTCCTCAGACCCCTACCTCTCACTGTGTTTATATTCCTCAGTCCCCTACCTCTCATTATGTATACACTCCTCAGTCCCCTACCTCTCACTGTGTATATACTCCTCAGTCCCCTACCTCTCACTGTGTATACACTCCTCAGGCCCCTACCTCTCACTGTGAATACACTCCTGAGTTCCCTAACTCTGTGTATACACTCCTCAGTCCACTACCACTCACTGTGTATACACTCCTCAGTCCCCTTCCTCTCACTGTGTATACACTTCTCAGTCCCCTACCTCTCACTGTGTTTACACTCCTCAGTCCCCTACCTCTCACTGTGTATACACTACTCAGTCCCTTACCTCTCACTGTGTATACACTGCTCAGTCACATACCTCGCACTGTGTATACACTTCTCAGTCCCCTACCTCTTACTGTGTATACACTCCTCAGTCCCCTTCACCTCACTGTGTATACACTTCTCAGACCCCTTCCTCTCACTGTGTATACACTTCTGTCCCCTACCTCTCAGTGTGTATAAACAACTCCGTCCCCTACCTCTCACTGTGTATGCACTCCTCAGTCCCTTACGTCTCTCTGTGTATATACTCCTCAGTCCCCTACCTCTCACTCTGTATACACTCCTCAGTCCACTACCTCTCACTGTGTATACACTCCTCAGACCCCTTCCTCTCACTGTGTATAATCTTCTCAGTCCCCTACCTCTCACTGTGTATACACTCCTCAGTCCCCTACCTTGTGTATACACTCCTCAGTCCCCTACCTTTCACTGTGTATACACTCCTCAGTCCCATACCTCCGACTGTGCATATATTCCTCAGTTCTCTAGCTCTCACTGTTTATACAAACGGCAATCCCCTACCTCTCACTGTGTATACACTCCTCCGTCCCCACCTCTCACTGTGTATACTCTCCTCAGTCCACTACTTCTGTGTATACACTCCTCAGTCCCCTACCTCTCACAGTGAAAATACTACTGAGTCCCCTACCTCTGCTTATATACTCCTCAGTCCCCTACCTCTCACTGTGTTTACACTCCTCAGTCCCCTACCTCACACTGTGTATACACTCCTCAGTCCCCTACGTCTCACTGTGTATACATTCCTCAGTCCAATACCTCTCACTGTGTAAACAATCCTCAGTCCCCTACCTCTCACTGTGTATGCACTCCTCAGTCCCCAACCTCTCAATGTGTATATACTCCTCCGTTCTCTACCTCTCACTGTGTATACAGTCCTCAGTCCCCTACCTCTCACTGTGTATACACTCCTCAGACCCCTACCTCTCACTCTGTATATTCTTCTCAGTCCCCTACCTCTGTGTATACACTCTTCTGTCCCCTACTTCTCACTGTGTAAAAACTCCTAGGTCCACTACCTCTCACTGTGTTTTCACACCTCAGTCCTCTACCTCTCTCTGTGTATACTCTCCTCAGTTCCCTATCTCTCACTGTGGATACACTCCTCAGTCCCCTACCTCTCACTGTGTATACACTCCTCAGACCCCTAGCTCTCAATGTGTATACACTCATCAGTCCCCTTCCTCTCACTGTGTATTCACTCCTCATTCCCCTACCTCTGTGTATACACTCCTCAGTCCAAGACCTCTCACAGAGTATACACTCCTCAGTCCGCTACTCCTCTCTTTGTATACACTCCTCAGTCCCTTGCCTCTGACTGTGTATACACTCCTCAGTCCCTTGCCTCTCAGTGTGTATACACTCCTCAGTCCCAGACTTCTCACAGTGTATACACTCCTCAGTTCCCTACCTCTGACTGTGTATACACTCCTCAGTCCACTACCTCTCACTGTGTATACACGCCTCAGTCCCCAACCTCTCACTGTGTATACACTCCTCAGTCCCCATCCTCTCACTGTGTATACACTTCTCAGTCCCCTACCTCTCACTGTGTTTACACTCCTCAGTCCCCTACTTCTCACTGTGTATACACTACTCAGTCCCTTATCTCTCACTGTGTATACACTGCTCAGTCACATACCTCGCACTGTGTATACACTTCTCAGTCCCCTACCTCTCACTGTGTATACACTCCTCAGTCCCCTTCCTCTCACTGTGTATACACTTCTCAGTCCCCTTCCTCTCACTGTGTATACACTTCTGTCCCCTACCTCTCAGTGTGTATAAACAACTCCGTCCCCTACCTCTCACTGTGTATGCACTCCTCAGTCCCTTACGTCTCTCTGTGTATATACTCCTCAGTCCCCTACCTCTCACTGTGTATACACTCCTCAGTCCCCTACCTCTCACTGTGTATACACTCCTCAGTCCCCTTCCTCTCACTGTGTATACACTTCTCAGTCCCCTTCCTCTCACTGTGTATACACTTCTGTCCCCTACCTCTCAGTGTGTATAAACAACTCCGTCCCCTACCTCTCACTGTGTATGCACTCCTCAGTCCCTTACGTCTCTCTGTGTATATACTCCTCAGTCCCCTACCTCTAACTGTGTATACACTCCTCAGTCCCCTACCTCTCACTGTGTATACACTCCTGAGTTCCCTAACTCTGTGTATACACTCCTCAGTCCACTACCTCTCACTGTGTATACACTCCTCAGACCCCTTCCTCTCACTGAGTATAATCTTCTCAGTCCCCTACCTCTCACTGTGTATACACTCCTCAGTCCCCTACCTTGTGTATACACTCCTCAGTCCCCTACCTTTCACTGTGTATACACTCCTCAGTCCCCTACCTCTCACTGTGTATACACTCCTCAGTCCCCTACCTTTCACTGTGTATACACTCCTCAGTCCCATACCTCCGACTGTGCATATATTCCTCAGTTCTCTAGCTCTCACTGTTTATACAAACGGCAGTCCCCAACCTCTCACTGTGTTTATATTCCTCAGTCCCCTACCTCTCATTAAGTATACACTCCTCAGTTCCCTACCTCTGACTGTGTATACACTCCTCAGTCCACTACCTCTCACTGTGTATACACTCCTCAGTCCGCTACCTCTCCCTGTGTATACACTCCTCAGGCCCGTACCTCTCACTGTGTATACACCCTGAGTTCCCTAACTCTGTGTATACACTCCTCAGTCCACTACCTCTCACTGTGTATACACTCCTCAGTCCCCTTCCTCTCACTGTGTATACACTTCTCAGTCCCCTACCTCTCACTGTGTTTACACTCCTCAGTCCCCTACCTCTCACTGTGTATACACTACTCAGTCCCTTACCTCTCACTGTGTATACACTGTTCAGTCTCCTACCTCGCACTGTGTATACACTCCTCAGTCCCCTACCTCTCACTGTGTATACACTCCTCAGTCCCCTTCCTCTCACTGTGTATACACTTCTCAGTCCCCTACCTCTCACTGTGTATACACTTCTGTCCCCTACCTCTCAGTGTGTATAAACAACTCAGTCCCCTACCTCTCACTCTGTATGCACTCCTCAGTCCCTTATATCTCTCTGTGTATATACTCCTCAGTCCCCTACCTCTCATTGTGTATACAGTCCTCAGTCCCCTACCTCTCACTGTGTATACACTCTTCAGTCCCCTACCTCTCACTCTGTATATATTTCTCAGTCCCCTACCTCTCTGTATACACTCTTCTGTCCCCTACTTCTCACTGTGTATACACTCCTCAGTCCTCTACCTCTATCTGTGTATACTCTCCTCAGTTCCCTATCTCTCACTGTGGATACACTCCTCAGTCCCCTACCTCTCACTGTGTATACACTCCTCAGTCCCCTACCTCTCACAGTGTATACACTCCTCAGACCCCTAGATCTCAATGTGTATACACTCCTCAGTCCCCTACCTCTCACTATGTATTCACTCCTCATTCCCCTACCTCTGTGTATACACTCCTCAGTCCAAGACCTCTCACAGTGTATACACTCCTCAGTCCGCTACTCCTTTCTTTGTATACACTCCTCAGTCCCTTGCCTCTCACTGTGTATACCCTCCTCAGTCCCAGACTTCTCACAGTGTATACACTCCTCAGTTCCCTACCTCTGACTGTGTATACACTCTTCAGTCCATTACCTCTCACTGTGTATACACTCCTCAGTCCCCAACCTCTCACTGTGTATACACTCCTCAGTCCCCATCCTCTCACTGTGTATACACTTCTCAGTCCCCTACCTCTCACTGTGTATGCACTCCTCAGTCCCTTACGTCTCTCTGTGTATATACTCCTCAGTCCGCTACCTCTCACTGTGTTTACACTCCTCTGTTGCCTCCCTCTCACTGTGTATACACTACTCAGTCCCTTACCTCTGACTGTGTATACACTCCTCAATCCCCTACCTCTCACTGTGTATACACTCCTCAGTCCCCTACCTCTCATTGTGTATACACTCCTCAGTCCCCTACGTCTCTCTGTGTATACACTCCTCAGACCCCTACCTCTCACTGTGTTTATATTCCTCAGTCCCCTACCTCTCATTATGTATACACTCCTCAGTCCCCTACCTCTCACTGTGTATATACTCCTCAGTCCCCTACCTCTCACTGTGTATACACTCCTCAGGCCCCTACCTCTCACTGTGTATACACTCCTGAGTTCCCTAACTCTGTGTATACACTCCTCAGTCCACTACCTCTCACTGTGTATACACTCCTCAGTCCCCTTCATCTCATTGTGTGTACACTTCTCAGTCCCCTACCTCTCACTGTGTTTACACTCCTCAGTCCCCTACCTCTCACTGTGTATACAATACTCAGTCCCTTACCTCTCACTGTGTATACACTGCTCAGTCACCTACTTCGCACTGTGTATACACTTCTCAGTCCCCTACCTCTCACTGTGTATACACTCCTCAGTCCCCTTCCTCTCACTGTGTATACACTTCTCAGTCCCCTTCCTCTCACTGTGTATACACTTCTGTCCCCTACCTCTCAGTGTGTATAAACAACTCCGTCCCCTACCTCTCACTGTGTATGCACTCCTCAGTCCCTTACGTCTCTCTGTGTATATACTCCTCAGTCCCCTACGTCTCACTGTGTATACACTCCTCAGTCCCCTACCTCTCACTGTGTATACACTCCTGAGTTCCCTAACTCTGTGTATACACTCCTCAGTCCACTACCTCTCACTGTGTATACACTCCTCAGACCCCTTCCTCTCACTGTGTATAATCTTCTCAGTCCCCTACCTCTCACTGTGTATACACTCCTCATTCCCCTACCTTGTGTATACACTCCTCAGTCCCCTACTTTTCACTGTGTATACACTCCTCAGTCCCCTACCTCTCACTGTGTATACACTCCTCAGTCACCTACCTTTCACTGTGTATACACTCCTCAGTCCCATACCTCCGACTGTGCATATATTCCTCAGTTCTCTAGCTCTCACTGTTTATACAAACTGCAGTCCCCTACCTCTCACTGTGTATACACTCCTCCGTCCCCACCTCTCACTGTGTATACTCTCCTCAGTCCACTACTTCTGTGTATACACTCCTCAGTCCCCTACCTCTCACAGTGAAAATACTACTGAGTCCCCTACCTCTGCTTATATACTCCTCAGTCCCCTACCTCTCACTGTGTTTACACTCCTCAGTCCCCTACCTCACACTGTGTATACACTCCTCAGTCCCCTACGTCTCACTGTGTATACACTCCTCAGTCCGCTACCTCTCAATGTGTAAACAATCCTCAGTCCCCTACCTCTCACTGTGTATGCACTCCTCAGTCCCCAACCTCTCAATGTGTATATACTCCTCCGTTCTCTATCTCTCACAGTGAAAATGAACTGCAGTTCCCTACCTCTCACTGTGTATACACTCCTCAGTCCCCTCCATTCACTGTGTTTACACTACTTAGTCCCCTACCTCTCACTGTGTATACACTCCTCAGTCCCCTACCTTGTGTATACACTCCTCAGTCCCCTACCTTGTGTATACACTCCTCAGTCCCCTACCTTTCACTGCGTATACACTCCTCAGTCCCCTACCTCTCACTGTGTATACACTCCTCAGTCCCCTACCTTTCACTGCGTATACACTCCTCAGTCCCCTACCTCTCACTGTGTATACACTCCTCAGTCCCCTACCTTTCACTGTCTATACACTCCTCAGTCCCATACCTCCGACTGTGCATATATTCCTCAGTTCTCTAGCTCTCACTGATTATACAAACTGCAGTCCCCTACCTCTCACTGTGTATACACTCCTCCGTCCCCACCTCTCACTGTGTATACTCTCCTCAGTCCACTACTTCTGTGTATACACTCCTCAGTACCCTACCTCTCACAGTGAAAATACTACTGAGTCCCCTACCTCTGCTTATATACTCCTCAGTCCCCTACCTCTCACTGTGTTTACACTCCTCAGTCCCCTACCTCACACTGTGTATACACTCCTCAGTCCCCTACGTCTCACTGTGTATACACTCCTCAGTCCGCTACCTCTCACTGTGTAAACAATCCTCAGTCCCCTACCTCTCACTGTGTATGCACTCCTCCGTTCTCTATCTCTCACTGTGAAAATGAACTGCAGTTCCCTACCTCTCACTGTGTATACACTCCTCAGTCCTATCCATTCACTGTGTTTACACTACTTAGTCCCCTACCTCTCACTGTGTATACAGTCCTCAATCCCCTACCTCTCACTGTGTATACACTCCTCAGTCCCCTACCTCTCACTCTGTATATTCTTCTCAGTCCCCTACCTCTGTGTATACACTCTTCTGTCCCCTACTTCTCACTGTGTAAAAACTCCTCAGTCCACTACCTCTCACTGTGTTTCCACTTCTCAGTCCCCTACCTCTCACTGTGTTTACACTCCTCAGTCCCCTACCTCTCACTGTGTATACACTACTCAGTCCCTTACCTCTCACTGTGTATACACTGCTCAGTCACCTACCTCGCACTGTGTATACACTTCTCAGTCCCCTACCTCTCACTGTGTATACACTCCTCAGTCCCCTTCCTCTCACTGTGTATACACTTCTCAGTCCCCTTCCTCTCACTGTGTATACACTTCTGTCCCCTACCTCTCAGTGTGTATAAACAACTCCGTCCCCTACCTCTCACTGTGTATGCACTCCTCAGTCCCTTACGTCTCACTGTGTATACACTCCTCAGTCCCCTACCTCTCACTGTGTATACACTCCTGAGTTCCCTAACTCTGTGTATACACTCCTCAGTCCACTACCTCTCACTGTGTATACACTCCTCAGACCCCATCCTCTCACTGTGTATAATCTTCTCAGTCCCCTACCTCTCACTGTGTATACACTCCTCAGTCCCCTACCTTGTGTATACACTCCTCAGTCCCCTACCTTTCACTGTGTATACACTCCTCAGTCCCATACCTCCGACTGTGCCTATATTCCTCAGTTCTCTAGCTCTCACTGTTTATACAAACTGCAGTCCCCTACCTCTCACTGTGTATACACTCCTCCGTCCCCACCTCTCACTGTGTATACTCTCCTCAGTCCACTACTTCTGTGTATACACTCCTCAGTCCCCTACCTCTCACAGTGAAAATACTACTGAGTCCCCTACCTCTGCTTATATACTCCTCAGTCCCCTACCTCTCACTGTGTATACACTCCTCAGTCCCCTACCTCACACTGTGTATACACTCCTCAGTCCCCTACGTCTCACTGTGTATACACTCCTCAGTCCGCTACCTCTCAATGTGTAAACAATCCTCAGTCCCCAACCTCTCAATGTGTATATACTCCTCCGTTCTTTATCTCTCACAGTGAAAATGAACTGCAGTTCCCTACCTCTCACTGTGTATACACTCCTCAGTCCCCTCCATTCACTGTGTTTACACTACTTAGTCCCCTACCTCTCACTGTGTATACACTCCTCAGACCCCTTCCTCTCACTGTGTATAATCTTCTCAGTCCGCTACCTCTCACTGTGTATACACTCCTCAGTCCCCTACCTTGTGTATACACTCCTCAGTCCACTACCTTTCACTGCGTATACACTCCTCAGTCCCCTACCTCTCACTGTGTATACACTCCTGAGTCCCCTACCTTTCACTGTCTATACACTCCTCAGTCCCATACCTCCGACTGTGCATATATTCCTCAGTTCTCTAGCTCTCACTGTTTATACAAACTGCAGTCCCCGACCTCTCACTGTGTATACACTCCTCCGTCCCCACCTCTCACTGTGTATACTCTCCTCAGTCCACTACTTCTGTGTATACACTCCTCAGTCCCCTACCTCTCACAGTGAAAATACTACTGAGTCCCCTACCTCACACTGTGTATACACTCCTCAGTCCCCTATGTCTCACTGTGTATACACTCCTCAGTCCGCTACCTCTCACTGTGTAAACAACCCTCAGTCCCCTACCTCTCACTGTGTATGCACTCCTCAGTCCTCAACCTCTCACTGTGTATATACTCCTCCGTTCTCTATCTCTCACTGTGAAAATGAACTGCAGTTCCCTACCTCTCACTGTGTATACACTCCTCAGTCCTATCCATTCACTGTGTTTACACTACTTAGTCCCCTACCTCTCACTGTGTATACAGTCCTCAGTCCCCTACCTCTCAATGTGTATACACTCCTCAGTCCCCTACCTCTCACTCTGTATATTCTTCTCAGTCCCCTACCTCTGTGTATACACTCTTCTGTCCCCTACTTCTCACTGTGTAAAAACTCCTCAGTCCACTACCTCTCACTGTGTTTTCACACCTCAGTCCTCTACCTCTCTCTGTGTATACTATCCTCAGTTCCCTATCTCTCACTGTGGATACACTCCTCAGTCCCCTACCTCTCACTGTGTATACACTCCTCAGACCCCTAGCTCTCAATGTGTATACACTCATCAGTCCCCTTCCTCTCACTGTGTATACACTCCTCATTCTCCTCCCTCTCACTGTGTATTCACTCCTCATTCCTGTACCTCTGTGTATACACTCCTCAGTCCAAGACCTCTCACAGAGTATACACTCCTCAGTCCGCTACTCCTCTCTTTGTATACACTCCTCAGTCCCTTGCCTCTGACTGTGTATACACTCCTCAGTCCCTTGCCTCTCAGTGTGTATACACTCCTCAGTCCCAGACTTCTCACAGTGTATACACTCCTCAGTTCCCTACCTCTGACTGTGTATACACTCCTCAGTCCACTACCTCTCACTGTGTATACACGCCTCAGTCCCCAACCTCTCACTGTGTATACACTCCTCAGTCCCCATCCTCTCACTGTGTATACACTTCTCAGTCCCCTACCTCTCACTGTGTATGCACTCCTCAGTCCCTTACGTCTCTCTGTGTATGTACTCCTCAGTCCGCTACCTCTCACTTTGTTTACACTCCTCTGTTGCCTCCCTCTCACTGTGTATACACTACTCAGTCCCTTACCTCTCACTGTGTATACACTCCTCAATCCCCTACCTCTCACTGTGTATACACTCCTCAGTCCCCTACCTCTCATTGTGTATACACTCCTCAGTGTCCTACCTCTCTCTGTGTATACACTCCTCAGACCCCTACCTCTCACTGTGTATATACTCCTCAATCCCCTACCACTCACTGTGTATACACTCCTCAGTCCGCTACCTCTCACTGTGTATACACTCCTCAGGCCCCTACCTCTCACTGTGTATACACCCTGAGTTCCCTAACTCTGTGTATACACTCCTCAGTCCACTACCTCTCACTGTGTATACACTCCACAGTCCCCTTCCTCTCACTGTGTATACACTTCTCAGTCCCCTACCTCTCACTGTGTTTACACTCCTCAGTCCCCTACCTCTCACTGTGTATACACTACTCAGTCCCTTACCTCTCACTGTGTATACACTGCTCAGTCTCCTACCTCGCACTGTGTATACACTCCTCAGTCCCCTACCTCTCACTGTGTATACACTCCTCAGTCCCCTTCCTCTCACTGTGTATACACTTCTCAGTCCCCTACCTCTCACTGTGTATACACTTCTGTCCCCTACCTCTTAGTGTGTATAAACAACTCAGTCCCCTACCTCTCACTGTGTATGCACTCCTCAGTCCCTCACATCTCTCTGTGTATATACTCCTCAGTCCCCTACCTCTCATTGTCTATACAGTCCTCAGTCCCCTACCTCTCACTGTGTATACACTCCTCAGTCCACTACCTCTCACTCTGTATATTCTTCTCAGTCCCCTACCGCTGTGTATACACTCTTCTGTCCCCTACTTCTCACTGTGTAAAAACTCCTCATTCCAATACCTCTCACTGTGTATACACTCCTCAGTCCTCTACCTCTCTCTGTGTATACTCTCCTCAGTTCCCTATCTCTCACTGTGGATACACTCCTCAGTCCACTACCTCTCACAGTGTATACACTCCTCAGACCCCTAGCTCTCAATGTGTATACACTCCTCAGTCCCCTACCTCTCACTATGTATTCACTCCTCATTCCCCTACCTCTGTGTATACACTCCTCAGTCCAAGACCTCTCACAGAGTATACACTCCTCAGTCCGCTACTCCTCTCTTTGTATACACTCCTCAGTCCCTTGCCTCTCACTGTGTATACACTCCTCAGTCCCTTGGCTCTCACTGTGTACATCCTCCTCAGTCTCAGACTTCTCACAGTGTATACACTGCTCAGTTCCCTACCTCTGACTGTGTATACACTCTTCAGTCCCCTACCTCTCACTGTGTATACACTCCTCAGTCCCCATCCTCTCACTGTGTATACACTTCTCAGTCCCCTACCTCTCACTGTGTAGGCACTCCTCAGTCCCTTACGTCTCCCTGTGTATATACTCCTCAGTCCGCTACCTCTCACTGTGTTTACACTCCTCTGTTGCCTCCCTCTAACTGCGTATACACTACTCAGTCCCTTACCTCTCACTGTGTATACACTCCTCAATCCCCTACCTCTCACTGTGTATACACTCCTCAGTCCCCTACCTCTCATTGTGTATACACTCCTCAGTCCCCTACGTCTCTCTGTGTATACACTCCTCAGACCCCTACCTCTCACTGTGTTTATATTCCTCAGTCCCCTACCTCTCATTATGTATACACTCCTCAGTCCCCTACCTCTCACTGTGTATATACTCCTCAGTCCCCTACCTCTCACTGTGTATACACTCCTCAGGCCCCTACCTCTCACTGTGAATACACTCCTGAGTTCCCTAACTCTGTGTATACACTCCTCAGTCCACTACCACTCACTGTGTATACACTCCTCAGTCCCCTTCCTCTCACTGTGTATACACTTCTCAGTCCCCTACCTCTCACTGTGTTTACACTCCTCAGTCCCCTACCTCTCACTGTGTATACACTACTCAGTCCCTTACCTCTCACTGTGTATACACTGCTCAGTCACATACCTCGCACTGTGTATACACTTCTCAGTCCCCTACCTCTTACTGTGTATACACTCCTCAGTCCCCTTCACCTCACTGTGTATACACTTCTCAGACCCCTTCCTCTCACTGTGTATACACTTCTGTCCCCTACCTCTCAGTGTGTATAAACAACTCCGTCCCCTACCTCTCACTGTGTATGCACTCCTCAGTCCCTTACGTCTCTCTGTGTATATACTCCTCAGTCCCCTACCTCTCACTCTGTATACACTCCTCAGTCCACTACCTCTCACTGTGTATACACTCCTCAGACCCCTTCCTCTCACTGTGTATAATCTTCTCAGTCCCCTACCTCTCACTGTGTATACACTCCTCAGTCCCCTACCTTGTGTATACACTCCTCAGTCCCCTACCTTTCACTGTGTATACACTCCTCAGTCCCATACCTCCGACTGTGCATATATTCCTCAGTTCTCTAGCTCTCACTGTTTATACAAACGGCAATCCCCTACCTCTCACTGTGTATACACTCCTCCGTCCCCACCTCTCACTGTGTATACTCTCCTCAGTCCACTACTTCTGTGTATACACTCCTCAGTCCCCTACCTCTCACAGTGAAAATACTACTGAGTCCCCTACCTCTGCTTATATACTCCTCAGTCCCCTACCTCTCACTGTGTTTACACTCCTCAGTCCCCTACCTCACACTGTGTATACACTCCTCAGTCCCCTACGTCTCACTGTGTATACATTCCTCAGTCCAATACCTCTCACTGTGTAAACAATCCTCAGTCCCCTACCTCTCACTGTGTATGCACTCCTCAGTCCCCAACCTCTCAATGTGTATATACTCCTCCGTTCTCTACCTCTCACTGTGTATACAGTCCTCAGTCCCCTACCTCTCACTGTGTATACACTCCTCAGACCCCTACCTCTCACTCTGTATATTCTTCTCAGTCCCCTACCTCTGTGTATACACTCTTCTGTCCCCTACTTCTCACTGTGTAAAAACTCCTAGGTCCACTACCTCTCACTGTGTTTTCACACCTCAGTCCTCTACCTCTCTCTGTGTATACTCTCCTCAGTTCCCTATCTCTCACTGTGGATACACTCCTCAGTCCCCTACCTCTCACTGTGTATACACTCCTCAGACCCCTAGCTCTCAATGTGTATACACTCATCAGTCCCCTTCCTCTCACTGTGTATTCACTCCTCATTCCCCTACCTCTGTGTATACACTCCTCAGTCCAAGACCTCTCACAGAGTATACACTCCTCAGTCCGCTACTCCTCTCTTTGTATACACTCCTCAGTCCCTTGCCTCTGACTGTGTATACACTCCTCAGTCCCTTGCCTCTCAGTGTGTATACACTCCTCAGTCCCAGACTTCTCACAGTGTATACACTCCTCAGTTCCCTACCTCTGACTGTGTATACACTCCTCAGTCCACTACCTCTCACTGTGTATACACGCCTCAGTCCCCAACCTCTCACTGTGTATACACTCCTCAGTCCCCATCCTCTCACTGTGTATACACTTCTCAGTCCCCTACCTCTCACTGTGTTTACACTCCTCAGTCCCCTACTTCTCACTGTGTATACACTACTCAGTCCCTTATCTCTCACTGTGTATACACTGCTCAGTCACATACCTCGCACTGTGTATACACTTCTCAGTCCCCTACCTCTCACTGTGTATACACTCCTCAGTCCCCTTCCTCTCACTGTGTATACACTTCTCAGTCCCCTTCCTCTCACTGTGTATACACTTCTGTCCCCTACCTCTCAGTGTGTATAAACAACTCCGTCCCCTACCTCTCACTGTGTATGCACTCCTCAGTCCCTTACGTCTCTCTGTGTATATACTCCTCAGTCCCCTACCTCTCACTGTGTATACACTCCTCAGTCCCCTACCTCTCACTGTGTATACACTCCTGAGTTACCTAACTCTGTGTATACACTCCTCAGTCCACTACCTCTCACTGTGTATACACTCCTCAGACCCCTTCCTCTCACTGTGTATAATCTTCTTAGTCCCCTACCTCTCACTGTGTATACACTCCTCAGTCCCCTACCTTGTGTATACACTCCTCAGTCCCCTACCTTTCACTGTGTATACACTCCTCAGTCCCCTACCTCTCACTGTGTATACACTCCTCAGTCCCCTACCTTTCACTGTGTATACACTCCTCAGTGCCATACCTCCGACTGTGCATATATTCCTCAGTTCTCTAGCTCTCACTGTTTATACAAACGGCAGTCCCCTACCTCTCACTGTGTATACATCCTCCGTCCCCACCTCTCACTGTGTATACTCTCCTCAGTCCACTACTTCTGTGTATACACTCCTCAGTCCCCTACCTCTCACAGTGAAAATACTACTGAGTCCCCTACCTCTGCTTATATGCTCCTCAGTCCCCTACCTCTCACTGTGTATACACTCCTCAGAACCCTAGCTCTCAATGTGTCTACACTCATCAGTCCCCTTCCTCTCACTGTGTATACACTCCTCATTCTCCTCCCTCTCACTATGTATTCACTCCTCATTCACCTACCTCTGTGTATACACTCCTCAGTCCAAGACCTCTCACAGAGTATACACTCCTCAGTCTGCTACTCCTCTCTTTGTATACACTCCTCAGTCCCTTGCCTCTGACTGTGTATACACTCCTCAGTCCCTTGCCTCTCAGTGTGTATACACTCCTCAGTCCCAGACTTCTCACAGTGTATACACTCCTAAGTTCCCTACCTCTGACTGTGTATACACTCCTCAGTCCACTACCTCTCACTGTGTATACACGCCTCAGTCCCCAACCTCTCACTGTGTATACACTCCTCAGTCCCCATCCTCTCACTGTGTATACACTTCTCAGTCCCCTACCTCTCACTGTGTTTACACTCCTCAGTCCCCTACCTCTCACTGTGTATACACTACTCAGTCCCTTATCTCTCACTGTGTATACACTGCTCAGTCACCTACCTCGCACTGTGTATACACTTCTCAGTCCCCTACCTCTCACTGTGTATACACTCATCAGTCCCCTTCCTCTCACTGTGTATACACTTCTCAGTCCCCTTCCTCTCACTGTGTATACACTTCTGTCCCCTACCTCTCAGTGTGTATAAACAACTCCGTCCCCTACCTCTCACTGTGTATGCACTCCTCAGTCCCTTACGTCTCTCTGTGTATATACTCCTCAGTCCCCTACCTCTCACTGTGTATACACTCCTCAGTCCCCTACCTCTCACTGTGTATACACTCCTGAGTTCCCTAACTCTGTGTATACACTCCTCAGTCCACTACCTCTCACTGTGTATACACTCCTCAGACCCCTTCCTCTCACTGTGTATAATCTTCTCAGTCCCCTACCTCTCACTGTGTATACACTCCTCAGTCCCCTACCTTGTGTATACACTCCTCAGTCCCCTACCTTTCACTGTGTATACACTCCTCAGTCCCCTACCTCCGACTGTGCATACACTCCTCAGTCCCCTACCTCTCACTCTGTATATTCTTCTCAGTCCCCTACCTCTGTGTATACACTCTTCTGTCCCCTACTTCTCACTGTGTAAAAACTCCTAGGTCCACTACCTCTCACTGTGTTTTCACACCTCAGTCCTCTACCTCTCTCTGTGTATACTCTCCTCAGTCCCCTTCCTCTCACTGTGTATACACTCCTCATTCTCCTCCCTCTCACTATGTATTCACTCCTCATTCCCCTACCTCTGTGTATACACTCCTCAGTCCAAGACCTCTCACAGAGTATACACTCCTCAGTCTGCTACTCCTCTCTTTGTATACACTCCTCAGTCCCTTGCCTCTGACTGTGTATACACTCCTCAGTCCCTTGCCTCTCAGTGTGTATACACTCCTCAGTCCCAGACTTCTCACAGTGTATACACTCCTCAGTTCCCTACCTCTGACTGTGTATACACTCCTCAGTCCACTACCTCTCACTGTGTATACACGCCTCAGTCCCCAACCTCTCACTGTGTATACACTCCTCAGTCCCCATCCTCTGACTGTGTATACAATTCTCAGTTCCCTACCTCTCACTGTGTATGCACTCCTCAGTCCCTTACGTCTCTCTGTGTATGTACTCCTCAGTTCGCTACCTCTCACTGTGTTTACACTCCTCTGTTGCCTCCCTCTCACTGTGTATACACTACTCAGTCCCCTACCTCTCATTGTGTATACACTCCTCAGTGTCCTACCTCTCTCTGTGTATACACTCCTCAGACCCCTACCTCTCACTGTGTTTATATTCCTCAGTCCCCTACCTCTCATTAAGTATACACTCCTCAGTTCCCTACCTCTGACTGTGTATACACTCCTCAGTCCACTACCTCTCACTGTGTATACACGCCTCAGTCCCCAACCTCTCACTGTGTATACACTCCTCAGTCCCCATCCTCTCACTGTGTATACACTTCTCAGTCCCCTACCTCTCACTGTGTTTACACTACTCAGTCCCCTACCTCTCACTGTGTATACACTACTCAGTCCCTTATCTCTCACTGTGTATACACTGCTCAGTCACCTACCCCGCACTGTGTATACACTTCTCAGTCCCCTACCTCTCACTGTGTATACACTCCTCAGTCCCCTTCCTCTCACTGTGTATACACTTCTCAGTCCCCTTCCTCTCACTGTGTATACACTTCTGTCCCCTACCTCTCAGTGTGTATAAACAACTCCGTCCCCTACCTCTCACTGTGTATGCACTCCTCAGTCCCTTACGTCTCTCTGTGTATATACTCCTCAGTCCCCTACCTCTAACTGTGTATACACTCCTCAGTCCCCTACCTCTCACTGTGTATACACTCCTGAGTTCCCTAACTCTGTGTATACACTCCTCAGTCCACTACCTCTCACTGTGTATACACTCCTCAGACCCCTTCCTCTCACTGTGTATAATCTTCTCAGTCCCCTACCTCTCACTGTGTATACACTCCTCAGTCCCCTACCTTGTGTATACACTCCTCAGTCCCCTACCTTTCACTGTGTATACACTCCTCAGTCCCCTACCTCTCACTGTGTATACACTGCTCAGTCCCCTACCTTTCACTGTGTATACACTCCTCAGTCCCATACCTCCGACTGTGCATATATTCCTCAGTTCTCTAGCTCTCACTGTTTATACAAACGGCAGTCCCCTACCTCTCACTGTGTTTACACTCCTCAGTCCCCTTCCTCTCACTGTGTATACACTTCTCAGTCCCCTTCCTCTCACTGTGTATACACTTCTGTCCCCTACCTCTCAGTGTGTATAAACAACTCCGTCCCCTACCTCTCACTGTGTATGCACTCCTCAGTCCCTTACGTCTCTCTGTGTATATACTCCTCAGTCCCCTACGTCTCACTGTGTATACACTCCTCAGTCCCCTACCTCTCACTGTGTATACACTCCTGAGTTCCCTAACTCTGTGTATACACTCCTCAGTCCACTACCTCTCACTGTGTATACACTCCTCAGACCCCTTCCTCTCACTGTGTATAATCTTCTCAGTCCCCTACCTCTCACTGTGTATACACTCCTCATTCCCCTACCTTGTGTATACACTCCTCAGTCCCCTACTTTTCACTGTGTATACACTCCTCAGTCCCCTACCTCTCACTGTGTATACACTCCTCAGTCACCTACCTTTCACTGTGTATACACTCCTCAGTCCCATACCTCCGACTGTGCATATATTCCTCAGTTCTCTAGCTCTCACTGTTTATACAAACTGCAGTCCCCTACCTCTCACTGTGTATACACTCCTCCGTCCCCACCTCTCACTGTGTATACTCTCCTCAGTCCACTACTTCTGTGTATACACTCCTCAGTCCCCTACCTCTCACAGTGAAAATACTACTGAGTCCCCTACCTCTGCTTATATACTCCTCAGTCCCCTACCTCTCACTGTGTTTACACTCCTCAGTCCCCTACCTCACACTGTGTATACACTCCTCAGTCCCCTACGTCTCACTGTGTATACACTCCTCAGTCCGCTACCTCTCAATGTGTAAACAATCCTCAGTCCCCTACCTCTCACTGTCTATGCACTCCTCAGTCCCCAACCTCTCAATGTGTATATACTCCTCCGTTCTCTATCTCTCACAGTGAAAATGAACTGCAGTTCCCTACCTCTCACTGTGTATACACTCCTCAGTCCCCTCCATTCACTGTGTTTACACTACTTAGTCCCCTACCTCTCACTGTGTATACACTCCTCAGTCCCCTACCTTGTGTATACACTCCTCAGTCCCCTACCTTGTGTATACACTCCTCAGTCCCCTACCTTTCACTGCGTATACACTCCTCAGTCCCCTACCTCTCACTGTGTATACACTCCTCAGTCCCCTACCTTTCACTGCGTATACACTCCTCAGTCCCCTACCTCTCACTGTGTATACACTCCTCAGTCCCCTACCTTTCACTGTCTATACACTCCTCAGTCCCATACCTCCGACTGTGCATATATTCCTCAGTTCTCTAGCTCTCACTGATTATACAAACTGCAGTCCCCTACCTCTCACTGTGTATACACTCCTCCGTCCCCACCTCTCACTGTGTATACTCTCCTCAGTCCACTACTTCTGTGTATACACTCCTCAGTACCCTACCTCTCACAGTGAAAATACTACTGAGTCCCCTACCTCTGCTTATATACTCCTCAGTCCCCTACCTCTCACTGTGTTTACACTCCTCAGTCCCCTACCTCACACTGTGTATACACTCCTCAGTCCCCTACGTCTCACTGTGTATACACTCCTCAGTCCGCTACCTCTCACTGTGTAAACAATCCTCAGTCCCCTACCTCTCACTGTGTATGCACTCCTCCGTTCTCTATCTCTCACTGTGAAAATGAACTGCAGTTCCCTACCTCTCACTGTGTATACACTCCTCAGTCCTATCCATTCACTGTGTTTACACTACTTAGTCCCCTACCTCTCACTGTGTATACAGTCCTCAGTCCCCTACCTCTCACTGTGTATACACTCCTCAGTCCCCTACCTCTCACTCTGTATATTCTTCTCAGTCCCCTACCTCTGTGTATACACTCTTCTGTCCCCTACTTCTCACTGTGTAAAAACTCCTCAGTCCACTACCTCTCACTGTGTTTCCACTTCTCAGTCCCCTACCTCTCACTGTGTTTACACTCCTCAGTCCCCTACCTCTCACTGTGTATACACTACTCAGTCCCTTACCTCTCACTGTGTATACACTGCTCAGTCACCTACCTCGCACTGTGTATACACTTCTCAGTCCCCTACCTCTCACTGTGTATACACTCCTCAGTCCCCTTCCTCTCACTGTGTATACACTTCTCAGTCCCCTTCCTCTCACTGTGTATACACTTCTGTCCCCTACCTCTCAGTGTGTATAAACAACTCCGTCCCCTACCTCTCACTGTGTATGCACTCCTCAGTCCCTTACGTCTCTCTGTGTATATACTCCTCAGTCCCCTACGTCTCACTGTGTATACACTCCTCAGTCCCCTACCTCTCACTGTGTATACACTCCTGAGTTCCCTAACTCTGTGTATACACTCCTCAGTCCACTACCTCTCACTGTGTATACACTCCTCAGACCCCATCCTCTCACTGTGTATAATCTTCTCAGTCCCCTACCTCTCACTGTGTATACACTCCTCAGTCCCCTACCTTGTGTATACACTCCTCAGTCCCCTACCTTTCACTGTGTATACACTCCTCAGTCCCATACCTCCGACTGTGCCTATATTCCTCAGTTCTCTAGCTCTCACTGTTTATACAAACTGCAGTCCCCTACCTCTCACTGTGTATACACTCCTCCGTCCCCACCTCTCACTGTGTATACTCTCCTCAGTCCACTACTTCTGTGTATACACTCCTCAGTCCCCTACCTCTCACAGTGAAAATACTACTGAGTCCCCTACCTCTGCTTATATACTCCTCAGTCCCCTACCTCTCACTGTGTATACACTCCTCAGTCCCCTACCTCACACTGTGTATACACTCCTCAGTCCCCTACGTCTCACTGTGTATACACTCCTCAGTCCGCTACCTCTCAATGTGTAAACAATCCTCAGTCCCCTACCTCTCACTGTCTATGCACTCCTCAGTCCCCAACCTCTCAATGTGTATATACTCCTCCGTTCTTTATCTCTCACAGTGAAAATGAACTGCAGTTCCCTACCTCTCACTGTGTATACACTCCTCAGTCCCCTCCATTCACTGTGTTTACACTACTTAGTCCCCTACCTCTCACTGTGTATACACTCCTCAGACCCCTTCCTCTCACTGTGTATAATCTTCTCAGTCCGCTACCTCTCACTGTGTATACACTCCTCAGTCCCCTACCTTGTGTATACACTCCTCAGTCCCCTACCTTTCACTGCGTATACACTCCTCAGTCCCCTACCTCTCACTGTGTATACACTCCTCAGTCCCCTACCTTTCACTGTCTATACACTCCTCAGTCCCATACCTCCGACTGTGCATATATTCCTCAGTTCTCTAGCTCTCACTGTTTATACAAACTGCAGTCCCCGACCTCTCACTGTGTATACACTCCTCCGTCCCCACCTCTCACTGTGTATACTCTCCTCAGTCCACTACTTCTGTGTATACACTCCTCAGTCCCCTACCTCTCACAGTGAAAATACTACTGAGTCCCCTACCTCACACTGTGTATACACTCCTCAGTCCCCTGTGTCTCATTGTGTATACACTCCTCAGTCCGCTACCTCTCACTGTGTAAACAACCCTCAGTCCCCTACCTCTCACTGTGTATGCACTCCTCAGTCCTCAACCTCTCACTGTGTATATACTCCTCCGTTCTCTATCTCTCACTGTGAAAATGAACTGCAGTTCCCTACCTCTCACTGTGTATACACTCCTCAGTCCTATCCATTCACTGTGTTTACACTACTTAGTCCCCTACCTCTCACTGTGTATACAGTCCTCAGTCCCCTACCTCTCAATGTGTATACACTCCTCAGTCCCCTACCTCTCACTCTGTATATTCTTCTCAGTCCCCTACCTCTGTGTATACACTCTTCTGTCCCCTACTTCTCACTGTGTAAAAACTCCTCAGTCCACTACCTCTCACTGTGTTTTCACACCTCAGTCCTCTACCTCTCTCTGTGTATACTATCCTCAGTTCCCTATCTCTCACTGTGGATACACTCCTCAGTCCCCTACCTCTCACTGTGTATACACTCCTCAGACCCCTAGCTCTCAATGTGTATACACTCATCAGTCCCCTTCCTCTCACTGTGTATACACTCCTCATTCTCCTGCCTCTCACTGTGTATTCACTCCTCATTCCTGTACCTCTGTGTATACACTCCTCAGTCCAAGACCTCTCACAGAGTATACACTCCTCAGTCCGCTACTCCTCTCTTTGTATACACTCCTCAGTCCCTTGCCTCTGACTGTGTATACACTCCTCAGTCCCTTGCCTCTCAGTGTGTATACACTCCTCAGTCCCAGACTTCTCACAGTGTATACACTCCTCAGTTCCCTACCTCTGACTGCGTATACACTCCTCAGTCCACTACCTCTCACTGTGTATACACGCCTCAGTCCCCAACCTCTCACTGTGTATACACTCCTCAGTCCCCATCCTCTCACTGTGTATACACTTCTCAGTCCCCTACCTCTCACTGTGTATGCACTCCTCAGTCCCTTACGTCTCTCTGTGTATGTACTCCTCAGTCCGCTACCTCTCACTTTGTTTACACTCCTCTGTTGCCTCCCTCTCACTGTGTATACACTACTCAGTCCCTTACCTCTCACTGTGTATACACTCCTCAATCCCCTACCTCTCACTGTGTATACACTCCTCAGTCCCCTACCTCTCATTGTGTATACACTCCTCAGTGTCCTACCTCTCTCTGTGTATACACTCCTCAGACCCCTACCTCTCACTGTGTATATACTCCTCAATCCCCTACCACTCACTGTGTATACACTCCTCAGTCCGCTACCTCTCACTGTGTATACACTCCTCAGGCCCCTACCTCTCACTGTGTATACACCCTGAGTTCCCTAACTCTGTGTATACACTCCTCAGTCCACTACCTCTCACTGTGTATACACTCCACAGTCCCCTTCCTCTAACTGTGTATACACTTCTCAGTCCCCTACCTCTCACTGTGTTTACACTCCTCAGTCCCCTACCTCTCACTGTGTATACACTACTCAGTCCCTTACCTCTCACTGTGTATACACTGCTCAGTCTCCTACCTCGCACTGTGTATACACTCCTCAGTCCCCTACCTCTCACTGTGTATACACTTCTCAGTCCCCTACCTCTCACTGTGTATAGACTTCTGTCCCCTACCTCTCAGTGTGTATAAACAACTCAGTCCCCTACCTCTCACTGTGTATGCACTCCTCAGTCCCTCACATCTCTCTGTGTATATACTCCTCAGTCCCCTACCTCTCATTGTGTATACAGTCCTCAGTCCCCTACCTCTCACTGTGTATACACTCCTCAGTCCACTACCTCTCACTCTGTATATTCTTCTCAGTCCCCTACCTCTGTGTATACACTCTTCTGTCCCCTACTTCTCACTGTGTAAAAACTCCTCATTCCAATACCTCTCACTGTGTATACACTCCTCAGTCCTCTACCTCTCTCTGTGTATACTCTCCTCAGTTCCCTATCTCTCACTGTGGATACACTCCTCAGTCCCCTACCTCTCACAGTGTATACACTCCTCAGACCCCTAGCTCTCAATGTGTATACACTCCTCAGTCCCCTACCTCTCACTATGTATTCACTCCTCATTCCCCTACCTCTGTGTATACACTCCTCAGTCCAAGACCTCTCACAGAGTATACACTCCTCAGTCCGCTACTCCTCTCTTTGTATACACTCCTCAGTCCCTTGCCTCTCACTGTGTATACACTCCTCAGTCCCTTGGCTCTCACTGTGTACATCCTCCTCAGTCCCAGACTTCTCACAGTGTATACACTGCTCAGTTCCCTACCTCTGACTGTGTATACACTCTTCAGTCCCCTACCTCTCACTGTGTATGCACTCCTCAGTCCCTTACGTCTCCCTGTGTATATACTCCTCAGTCCGCTACCTCTCACTGTGTTTACACTCCTCTGTTGCCTCCCTCTCACTGCGTATACACTACTCAGTCCCTTACCTCTCACTGTGTATACACTCCTCAATCCCCTACCTCTCACTGTGTATACACTCCTCAGTCCCCTACCTCTCATTGTGTATACACTCCTCAGTCCCCTACGTCTCTCTGTGTATACACTCCTCAGACCCCTACCTCTCACTGTGTTTATATTCCTCAGTCCCCTACCTCTCATTATGTATACACTCCTCAGTCCCCTACCTCTCACTGTGTATATACTCCTCAGTCCCCTACCTCTCACTGTGTATACACTCCTCAGGCCCCTACCTCTCACTGTGAATACACTCCTGAGTTCCCTAACTCTGTGTATACACTCCTCAGTCCACTACCACTCACTGTGTATACACTCCTCAGTCCCCTTCCTCTCACTGTGTATACACTTCTCAGTCCCCTACCTCTCACTGTGTTTACACTCCTCAGTCCCCTACCTCTCACTGTGTATACACTACTCAGTCCCTTACCTCTCACTGTGTATACACTGCTCAGTCACATACCTCGCACTGTGTATACACTTCTCAGTCCCCTACCTCTTACTGTGTATACACTCCTCAGTCCCCTTCACCTCACTGTGTATACACTTCTCAGACCCCTTCCTCTCACTGTGTATACACTTCTGTCCCCTACCTCTCAGTGTGTATAAACAACTCCGTCCCCTACCTCTCACTGTGTATGCACTCCTCAGTCCCTTACGTCTCTCTGTGTATATACTCCTCAGTCCCCTACCTCTCACTCTGTATACACTCCTCAGTCCACTACCTCTCACTGTGTATACACTCCTCAGACCCCTTCCTCTCACTGTGTATAATCTTCTCAGTCCCCTACCTCTCACTGTGTATACACTCCTCAGTCCCCTACCTTGTGTATACACTCCTCAGTCCCCTACCTTTCACTGTGTATACACTCCTCAGTCCCATACCTCCGACTGTGCATATATTCCTCAGTTCTCTAGCTCTCACTGTTTATACAAACGGCAATCCCCTACCTCTCACTGTGTATACACTCCTCCGTCCCCACCTCTCACTGTGTATACTCTCCTCAGTCCACTACTTCTGTGTATACACTCCTCAGTCCCCTACCTCTCACAGTGAAAATACTACTGAGTCCCCTACCTCTGCTTATATACTCCTCAGTCCCCTACCTCTCACTGTGTTTACACTCCTCAGTCCCCTACCTCACACTGTGTATACACTCCTCAGTCCCCTACGTCTCACTGTGTATACATTCCTCAGTCCGCTACCTCTCACTGTGTAAACAATCCTCAGTCCCCTACCTCTCACTGTGTATGCACTCCTCAGTCCCCAACCTCTCAATGTGTATATACTCCTCCGTTCTCTACCTCTCACTGTGTATACAGTCCTCAGTCCCCTACCTCTCACTGTGTATACACTCCTCAGACCCCTACCTCTCACTCTGTATATTCTTCTCAGTCCCCTACCTCTGTGTATACACTCTTCTGTCCCCTACTTCTCACTGTGTAAAAACTCCTAGGTCCACTACCTCTCACTGTGTTTTCACACCTCAGTCCTCTACCTCTCTCTGTGTATACTCTCCTCAGTTCCCTATCTCTCACTGTGGATACACTCCTCAGTCCCCTACCTCTCACTGTGTATACACTCCTCAGACCCCTAGCTCTCAATGAGTATACACTCATCAGTCCCCTTCCTCTCACTGTGTATTCACTCCTCATTCCCCTACCTCTGTGTATACACTCCTCAGTCCAAGACCTCTCACAGAGTATACACTCCTCAGTCCGCTACTCCTCTCTTTGTATACACTCCTCAGTCCCTTGCCTCTGACTGTGTATACACTCCTCAGTCCCTTGCCTCTCAGTGTGTATACACTCCTCAGTCCCAGACTTCTCACAGTGTATATACTACTCAGTCCCGTACCTTTGTGGAATCACTCCTCAGTCCCCGATCTCTCACTGTGTATACACTCCTCAGTCCCCTACCTCTCACAGTGTATATACTACTCAGTCCCGTACCTCTGTGTATACACTCCTCAGACCCCTACCGCTCACAGTGTATACACTCCTCACTCCCCTACCTGTCACTATGTATACAATCCTCAGTCCCCTACCTCTCACTGTGTATACACTCCTCAGTCCCCTACCTCTCACTGTGTATACACTCCTGAGTTACCTAACTCTGTGTATACACTCCTCAGTCCAGTACCTCTCACTGTGTATACACTCCTCAGACCCCTTCCTCTCACTGTGTATAATCTTCTTAGTCCCCTACCTCTCACTGTGTATACACTCCTCAGTCCCCTACCTTGTGTATACACTCCTCAGTCCCCTACCTTTCACTGTGTATACACTCCTCAGTCCCCTACCTCTCACTGTGTATACACTCCTCAGTCCCCTACCTTTCACTGTGTATACACTCCTCAGTCCCATACCTCCGACTGTGCATATATTCCTCAGTTCTCTAGCTCTCACAGTTTATACATCCTCCGTCCCCACCTCTCACTGTGTATACTCTCCTCAGTCCACTACTTCTGTGTATACACTCCTCAGTCCCCTACCTCTCACAGTGAAAATACTACTGAGTCCCCTACCTCTGCTTATATGCTCCTCAGTCCCCTACCTCTCACTGTGTATACACTCCTCAGAACCCTAGCTCTCAATGTGTCTACACTCATCAGTCCCCTTCCTCTCACTGTGTATACACTCCTCATTCTCCTCCCTCTCACTATGTATTCACTCCTCATTCCCCTACCTCTGTGTATACACTCCGCAGTCCAAGACCTCTCACAGAGTATACACTCCTCAGTCTGCTACTCCTCTCTTTGTATACACTCCTCAGTCCCTTGCCTCTGACTGTGTATACACTCCTCAGTCCCTTGCCTCTCAGTGTGTATACACTCCTCAGTCCCAGACTTCTCACAGTGTATACACTCCTAGGTTCCCTACCTCTGACTGTGTATACACTCCTCAGTCCACTACCTCTCACTGTGTATACACGCCTCAGTCCCCAACCTCTCACTGTGTATACACTCCTCAGTCCCCATCCTCTCACTGTGTATACACTTCTCAGTCCCCTACCGCTCACTGTGTTTACACTCCTCAGTCCCCTACCTCTCACTGTGTATACACTACTCAGTCCCTTATCTCTCACTGTGTATACACTGCTCAGTCACCTACCTCGCACTGTGTATACACTTCTCAGTCCCCTACCTCTCACTGTGTATACACTCATCAGTCCCCTTCCTCTCACTGTGTATACACTTCTCAGTCCCCTTCCTCTCACTGTGTATACACTTCTGTCCCCTACCTCTCAGTGTGTATAAACAACTCCGTCCCCTACCTCTCACTGTGTATGCACTCCTCAGTCCCTTACGTCTCTCTGTGTATATACTCCTCAGTCCCCTACCTCTCACTGTGTATACACTCCTCAGTCCCCTACCTCTCACTGTGTATACACTCCTGAGTTCCCTAACTCTGTGTATACACTCCTCAGTCCACTACCTCTCACTGTGTATACACTCCTCAGACCCCTTCCTCTCACTGTGTATAATCTTCTCAGTCCCCTACCTCTCACTGTGTATACACTCCTCAGTCCCCTACCTTGTGTATACACTCCTCAGTCCCCTACCTCCGACTGTGCATATATTCCTCAGTTCTCTAGCTCTCACTGTTTATACAAACGGCAGTCCCCTACCTCTCACTGTGTTTACACTCCTCAGTCCCCTACCTCACACTGTGTATACACTCCTCAGTCCCCTACATCTCACTGTGTATACACTCCTCAGTCCGCTACCTCTCACTGTGTAAACAATCCTCAGTCCCCTACCTCTCACTGTGTATGCACTCCTCAGTCCCCAACCTCTCAATGTGTATATACTCCTCCGTTCTCTACCTCTCACTGTGTATACAGTCCTCAGTCCCCTACCTCTCACTGTGTATACACTCCTCAGTCCCCTACCTCTCACTCTGTATATTCTTCTCAGTCCCCTACCTCTGTGTATACACTCTTCTGTCCCCTACTTCTCACTGTGTAAAAACTCCTAGGTCCACTACCTCTCACTGTGTTTTCACACCTCAGTCCTCTACCTCTCTCTGTGTATACTCTCCTCAGTCCCCTTCCTCTCACTGTGTATACACTCCTCATTCTCCTCCCTCTCACTATGTATTCACTCCTCATTCCCCTACCTCTGTGTATACACTCCTCAGTCCAAGACCTCTCACAGAGTATACACTCCTCAGTCTGCTACTCCTCTCTTTGTATACACTCCTCAGTCCCTTGCCTCTGACTGTGTATACACTCCTCAGTCCCTTGCCTCTCAGTGTGTATACACTCCTCAGTCCCAGACTTCTCACAGTGTATACACTCCTCAGTTCCCTACCTCTGACTGTGTATACACTCCTCAGTCCACTACCTCTCACTGTGTATACACGCCTCAGTCCCCAACCTCTCACTGTGTATACACTCCTCAGTCCCCATCCTCTGACTGTGTATACACTTCTCAGTCCCCTACCTCTCACTGTGTATGCACTCCTCAGTCCCTTACGTCTCTCTGTGTATGTACTCCTCAGTTCGCTACCTCTCACTGTGTTTACACTCCTCTGTTGCCTCCCTCTCACTGTGTATACACTACTCAGTCCCCTACCTCTCATTGTGTATACACTCCTCAGTGTCCTACCTCTCTCTGTGTATACACTCCTCAGACCCCTACCTCTCACTGTGTTTATATTCCTCAGTCCCCTACCTCTCATTAAGTATACACTCCTCAGTTCCCTACCTCTGACTGTGTATACACTCCTCAGTCCACTACCTCTCACTGTGTATACACGCCTCAGTCCCCAACCTCTCACTGTGTATACACTCCTCAGTCCCCATCCTCTCACTGTGTATACACTTCTCAGTCCCCTACCTCTCACTGTGTTTACACTCCTCAGTCCCCTACCTCTCACTGTGTATACACTACTCAGTCCCTTATCTCTCACTGTGTATACACTGCTCAGTCACCTACCTTGCACTGTGTATACACTTCTCAGTCCCCTACCTCTCACTGTGTATACACTCCTCAGTCCCCTTCCTCTCACTGTGTATACACTTCTCAGTCCCCTTCCTCTCACTGTGTATACACTTCTGTCCCCTACCTCTCAGTGTGTATAAACAGCTCCGTCCCCTACCTCTCACTGTGTATGCACTCCTCAGTCCCTTACGTCTCTCTGTGTATATACTCCTCAGTCCCCTACCTCTCACTGTGTATACACTCCTCAGTCCCTTAACGCTCACTGTGTATACCTCCTCAGTCCCAGACTTCTCACACTGTATAGACTCCTGAATGCCCTACCTCTCACTGTGTATTCACTTCTCAGTCCCCTACCTCTCACTGTGTATATACTCCTCAGTTCTCTAGCTCTCGCTGTGTATACAAACCTCAGTCCTCTTCCTCTCACTGTGTATATACTCCTAAATCTCCTACCGTTCACTGTGTCTACACTCCTCAGTACCCTACCTCTCACTGTGTATACACTCCTCAGTCCCCTCCTCTCACTGTGTATACACTCCTCAGTCCCCTACCGCTCACAGTGTATACATTCCTCAGACCCCTATCTCTCACTGTGTATACACTCCTCAGACCCCTAGCTCTCAATGTGTATACACTCATCAGTCCCCTTCCTCTCACTATGTATTCACTCCTCATTCCCCTACATCTGTGTATACACTCCTCAGTCCAAGACCTCTCACAGAGTATACACTCCTCTTTCCACTACTCCTCTCTTTGAATACACTCCTCAGTCCCTTGCCTCTCACCTTGTATACACTCCACAGTCCCAGACTTCTCACAGTGTATACACTCCTCAGTTCCCTACCTCTGACTGTGTATACCCTCCTCAGTCCCCTACCTCTCACTGTGTTTACATTCCTCCGTCCCCTACCTCTCATTATGTATACATTCCTCAGTCCACTACCTCTCACTGTGTATACACTCCTCAGTCCCCAACCTCTCTCTGTGTATACACTCCTCAGTCCCCATCCTCTCACTCTGTATGCACTCCTCAGTCCCCTACCTCTCACTGTGTATACACTCCTCAGTCCCCTACCTTGTGTATACACTCCTCAGTCCCCTACCTTTCACTGTGTATACACTCCTCAGTCCCCTACCTCTCACTGTGTATACACTCCTCAGTCCCCTACCTTTCACTGTGTATACACTCCTCAGTCCCATACCTCATTCTGTGCATATATTCCTCAGTTCTCTAGCTCTCACTGTTTATACAAACTGCAGTCCCCTACCTCTCACTGTGTATACTCTCCTCAGTCCACTACTTCTGTGTATACACTCCTCAGTCCCCCACCCTCTCACAGTGAAAATACTACTGAGTCCCCTACCTCTGCTTATATACTCATCAGTCCCCTACCTCTCACTGTGTTTACACTCCTCAGTCCCCCACCTTTCACTGTGTATACACTCTTCAGTCCCCTACCTCACACTGTGTATACACTCCTCAGTCCCCTACGTCTCACTGTGTATACACTCCTCAGTCCGCTACCTCTCACTGTGTAAACAATCCTCAGTCCCCTACCTCTCACTGTGTATGCACTCCTCAGTCCCCTACCTCTCACTGTGTATATACTCCTCCGTTCTCTATCTCTCACTGTGAAAATGAACTGCAGTTCCCTACCTCTCACTGTGTATACACTCCTCAGTCCCCTCCATTCACTGTGTTTACACTCCTTAGTCCCCTACTTCTCACTGTGTGAAAACTCCTCAGTCCACTACCTCTCACTGTGTATACACTCCTCAGTCCTCTACCTCTCTCTGTGTATACTCTCCTCAGTTCCCTATCTCTCTCTGTGGATACACTCCTCAGTCCCCTACCTCTCACTGTGTATACACTCCTCAGACCCCTAGCTCTCAATGTGTATACACTCATCAGTCCCCTTCCTCTCACTGTGTATACACTCCTCATTCTCCTCCCTCTCACTATGTATTCACTCCTCATTCCCCTACCTCTGTGTATACACTCCTCAGTCCAAGACCTCTCACAGAGTATACACTCCTCAGTCCGCTACTCCTCTCTTTGTATACACTCCTCAGTCCCTTGCCTCTGACTGTGTATAAACTCCTCAGTCCCTTGCCTCTCACTGTGTATACACTCCTCAGTCCCAGACTTCTCACAGTGTATACACTCCTCAGTTCCCTACCTCTGACTGTGTATACACTCCTCAGTCCACTACCTCTCACTCTGTATCCACTCCTCAGTCCCCAACCTCTCACTGTGTATACACTCCTCAGTCCCCATCCTCTCACTGTGTATACACTACTCAGTCCCTTACCTCTCACTGTGTATACACTCCTCAATCCCCTACCTCTCACTGTGTATACCTCCTCAGTCCCCTACCTCTCATTGTGTATACACTCCTCAGTGTCCTACCTCTCTCTGTGTATACACTCCTCAGTCCACTACCTCTCACTGTGTATACACTTCTCAGTCCCCTTCCTCTCACTGTGTATACATTTCTCAGTCCCCTACCTCTGACTGTGTTTACACTCCTCAGTCCCCTACCTCTCACTGTGTATACACTACTCAGTCCCTTACCTCTCACTGTGTATGCACTGCTCAGTCTCCTACCTCGCACTGTGTATACACTCTCAGTCCCCTACCTCTCACTGTGTATACACTCCTCAGTCCCCTTCCTCTCACTGTGTATACACTTCTCAGTCCCCTACCTCTCACTGTGTATACACTTCTGTCCCCTACCTCTCAGTGTGTATAAACAACTCAGTCCCCTACCTCTCACTGTGTATGCACTCCTCAGTCCCTTACGTCTCTCTGTGTATATACTCCTCAGTCCCCAACCTCTCACTGTGTATACAGTCCTCAGTCCCCTACCTCTCTCTGTGTATACACTCCTCAATCCCCTACCTCTCACTCTGTATATTCTTCTCAGTCCCCTACCTCTGTGTATACACTCTTCTGTCCCCTACTTCTCACTGTGTAAAAACTCCTCAGTCCACTACCTCTCACTTTGTATACACTCCTCAGTCCCATACCTCTCACTGTGTATACACTCCTCAGACCCCTAGCTTTCAATGTGTATACACTCCTCAGTCCCCTACCTCTCACTATGTATTCACTCCTCATTCCCCTACCTCTGTGTATAGACTCCTCAGTCCCTTACCTCTCACTGTGTATACACTCCTCAGTCCGCTACTCCTCTCTTTGTATACACTCCTCAGTCCCTTGCATCTCACTGTGTATACACTCCTCAGTCCCTTACGTCTCTCTGTGTATATACTCCTCAGTCCGCTACCTCTCACTGTGTTTACACTCCTCTGTTGCCTCCCTCTCACTGTGTATACGCTACTCAGTCCCTTACCTCTCACTGTGTATACACTCCTCAATCCTCTACCTCTCACTGTGTATACACTCCTCAGTCCCCTACCTCTCATTGTGCATACACTCCTCAGTGTCCTACCTCTCTCTGTGTATATACTCCTCAGTCCCCTACCACTCACTGTGTATACACTCCTCAGTCCGCTACCTCTCACTGTGTATACACTCCTCAGGCCCCTACCTCTCTCTGTGTATACACCCTGAGTTCCCTAACTCTGTATATACACGCCTCAGTCCACTACCTCTCACTGTGTATACACTCCTCAGTCCCCTACCTCTCACTGTGTATACACTCCTCAGTCCCCTACCTCTCACTGTGTATACACTCCTCAGTCCCCTTCCTCTCACTGTGTATACACTTCTCAGTCCCCTACCTCTCACTGTGTATACACTTCTGTCCCCTACCTCTCAGTGTGTATAAACAACTCAGTCCCCTACCTCTCACTGTGTATGCACTCCTCAGTCCCTTACGTCTCTCTGTGTATATACTCCTCAGTCCCCTACCTCTCACTGTGTATACAGTCCTCAGTCCCCTACCTCTCTCTGTGTATACACTCCTCAATCCCCTACCTCTCACTCTGTATATTCTTCTCAGTCCCCTACCTCTGTGTATACACTCTTCTGTCCCCTACTTCTCACTGTGTAAAAACTCCTCAATCCACTACCTCTCACTGTGTATACACTCCTCAGTCCTCTACCTCTCTCTGTGTATACTCTCCTCAGTTCCCTATCTCTCACTGTGGATACACTCCTCAGTCCCCTACCTCTCACTGTGTATACACTCCTCAGACCCCTAGCTCTCAATGTGTATACACTCCTCAGTCCCCTACCTCTCACTATGTATTCACTCCTCATTCCCCTACCTCTGTGTATACACTCCTCAGTCCAAGACCTCTCACAGAGTATACACTCCTCAGTCCGCTACTCCTCTCTTTGTATACACTCCTCAGTCCCTTGCCTCTCACTGTGTATACACTCCTCAGTCCCCAACCTCTCACTGTGTATACACTCCTCAGTCCCCATCCTCTCACTGTGTATACGCTCCTCAGTCCCCATCCTCTCACTGTGTATTCACTTCTCAGTCCCCTACCTCTCACTGTGTATGCACTCCTCAGTCCCTTACGTCTCTCTGTGTATATACTCCTCAGTCCGCTACCTCTCACTGTGTTTACACTCCTCTGTTGCCTCCCTCTCACTGTGTATACACTCCTCAATCCCCTACCTCTCACTGTGTATACACTCCTCAGTCCCCTACCTCTCATTGTGTATACACTCCTCAGTCCCCTACCTCTCTCTGTGTATACACTCCTCAGACCCCTACCTCTCACTGTGTTTATATTCCTCAGTCCCCTACCTCTCATTATGTATACACTCCTCAGTCCCCTACCTCTCACTGTGTATATACTCCTCAGTCCCCTACTTCTCACTGTGTATACACTCCTCAGGCCCCTACCTCTCACTGTGTATACACTCCTGAGTTCCCTAACTCTGTGTATACACTACTCAGTCCCTTACCTCTCACTGTGTATACACTGCTCAGTCTCCTACCTCGCACTGTGTATACACTCCTCAGTCCCCTACCTCTCACTGTGTATACACTCCTCAGTCCCCTTCCTCTGACTGTGTATACACTTCTCAGTCCCCTCCCTCTCACTGTGTATACACTTCTGTCCCCTACCTCTCAGTGTGTATAAACAACTCAGTCCCCTACCTCTCACTGTGTATGCACTCCTCAGTCCCTTACGTCTCTCTGTGTATATACTCCTCAGTCCACTACCTCTCACTGTGTATACACTCCTCAGTCCCTTAACGCTCATTCTGTATACCTCCTCAGTCCCAGACTTCTCACAGTGTATACACTCCTGAATCCCCTACCTCTCACTGTCTATTCACTTCTCAGTCCCCTACCTTTCACTGTGTATATACTCCTCAGTTCTCTAGCTCTCGCTGTGTATACAAACCTCAGTCCTCTTCCTCTCACTGTGTATATACTCCTAAATCTCCTACCGTTTACTGTGTCTACACTCCTCAGTACCCTACCTCTCACTGTGTATACACTCCTCAGTCCCCTCCTCTCACTGTGTATACACTCCTCAGTCCCCTACCTCGCACTGTGTATACACTCCTCTGTCCCCTACTTCTGTGTTACACTCCTCTGTCCCCTTCCTCTCACAGTGAAGATACTATTCAGTCCCTTACCTCTGTGTATATACTCCTCAGTCCCCTATCTCTCACTGTGTATACCCTCCTCAGTCCCTTACCTCTCACTGTGTATACACTGCTCAGTCCCCTACCTCTCACTGTGTATGCACTCCTCAGTCCCTTACGTCCCTCTGTGTATATACTCCTCAGTCCGCTACCTCTCACTGTGTTTACACTCCTCTGTTGCCTCCCTCTCACTGTGTATACACTCCTCAATCCCCTACCTCTCACTGTGTATACACTCCTCAGTCCCCTACCTCTCATTGTGTATACACTCCTCAGTCCCCTACCTCTCTCTGTGTATACACTCCTCAGACCCCTACCTCTCACTGTGTTTATATTCCTCAGTCCCCTACCTCTCATTATGTATACACTCCTCAGTCCCCTACCTCTCACTGTGTATATACTCCTCAGTCCCCTACTTCTCACTGTGTATACACTCCTCAGGCCCCTACCTCTCACTGTGTATACACTCCTGAGTTCCCTAACTCTGTGTATACACTACTCAGTCCCTTACCTCTCACTGTGTATACACTGCTCAGTCTCCTACCTCGCACTGTGTATACACTCCTCAGTCCCCTACCTCTCACTGTGTATACACTCCTCAGTCCCCTTCCTCTGACTGTGTATACACTTCTCAGTCCCCTCCCTCTCACTGTGTATACACTTCTGTCCCCTACCTCTCAGTGTGTATAAACAACTCAGTCCCCTACCTCTCACTGTGTATGCACTCCTCAGTCCCTTACGTCTCTCTGTGTATATACTCCTCAGTCCACTACCTCTCACTGTGTATACACTCCTCAGTCCCTTAACGCTCATTCTGTATACCTCCTCAGTCCCAGACTTCTCACAGTGTATACACTCCTGAATCCCCTACCTCTCACTGTCTATTCACTTCTCAGTCCCCTACCTTTCACTGTGTATATACTCCTCAGTTCTCTAGCTCTCGCTGTGTATACAAACCTCAGTCCTCTTCCTCTCACTGTGTATATACTCCTAAATCTCCTACCGTTTACTGTGTCTACACTCCTCAGTACCCTACCTCTCACTGTGTATACACTCCTCAGTCCCCTCCTCTCACTGTGTATACACTCCTCAGTCCCCTACCTCGCACTGTGTATACACTCCTCTGTCCCCTACTTCTGTGTTACACTCCTCTGTCCCCTTCCTCTCACAGTGAAGATACTATTCAGTCCCTTACCTCTGTGTATATACTCCTCAGTCCCCTATCTCTCACTGTGTATACCCTCCTCAGTCCCTTACCTCTCACTGTGTATACACTGCTCAGTCCCCTACCTCTCACTGTGTATGCACTCCTCAGTCCCTTACGTCCCTCTGTGTATATACTCCTCAGTCCGTTACCTCTCACTGTGTTTACACTCCTCTGTTGCCTCCCTCTCACTATGTATACACTCCTCAATCCCCTACCTCTCACTGTGTATACACTCCTCAGTCCCCTACCTCTCATTGTGTAAAAACTCCTCAGTCCCCTACCTCTCTCTGTGTATACACTCCTCAGACCCCTACCTCTCACTGTGTTTATATTCCTCAGTCCCCTACCTCTCATTATGTATACACTCCTCAGTCCCCTACCTCTCACTGTGTATATACTCCTCAGTCCCCTACCTCTCACTGTGTATACACTCCTCAGGCCCCTACCTCTCACTGTGTATACACTCCTGAGTTCCCTAACTCTGTGTATACACTCCTCAGTCCACTACCTCTCACTGTGTATACACTCCTCAGTCCCCTTCCTCTCACTGTGTATACACTTCTCAGTCCCCTACCTCTCACTGTGTTTACACTCCTCAGTCCCCTACCTCTCACTGTGTATACACTACTCAGTCCCTTACCTCTCACTGTGTATACACTGCTCAGTCTCCTACCTCGCACTGTGTATACACTCCTCAGTCCACTACCTCTCACTGTGTATACACTTCTCAGTCCCTTACCTCTCACTGTGTATGCACTGCTCAGTCTCCTACCTCGCACTGTGTATACACTCTCAGTCCCCTACCTCTCACTGTGTATAAACAACTCAGTCCCCTTCCTCTCACTGTGTATGCACTTCTCAGTCCCTTACGTCTCTCTGTGTATATACTCCTCAGTCCCCAACCTCTCACTGTGTATACAGTCCTCAGTCCCCTACCTCTCTCTGTGTATACACTCCTCAATCCCCTACCTCTCACTCTGTATATTCTTCTCAGTCCCCTACCTCTGTGTATACACTCTTCTGTCCCCTACTTCTCACTGTGTAAAAACTCCTCAGTCCACTACCTCTCACTTTGTATACACTCCTCAGTCCCATACCTCTCACTGTGTATACACTCCTCAGACCCCTAGCTTTCAATGTGTATACACTCCTCAGTCCCCTACCTCTCACTATGTATTCACTCCTCATTCCCCTACCTCTGTGTATAGACTCCTCAGTCCCTTACCTCTCACTGTGTATACACTCCTCAGTCCGCTACTCCTCTCTTTGTATACACTCCTCAGTCCCTTGCATCTCACTGTGTATACACTCCTCAGTCCCTTACGTCTCTCTGTGTATATACTCCTCAGTCCGCTACCTCTCACTGTGTTTACACTCCTCTGTTGCCTCCCTCTCACTGTGTATACGCTACTCAGTCCCTTACCTCTCACTGTGTATACACTCCTCAATCCTCTACCTCTCACTGTGTATACACTCCTCAGTCCCCTACCTCTCATTGTGCATACACTCCTCAGTGTCCTACCTCTCTCTGTGTATACCCTCCTCAGACCCCTACCTCTCACTGTGTTTATATTCCTCACTCCCCTACCTCTCATTATGTATACACTCCTCAGTCCCCTACCTCCCACTGTGTATATACTCCTCAGTCCCCTACCACTCACTGTGTATACACTCCTCAGTCCGCTACCTCTCACTGTGTATACACTCCTCAGGCCCCTACCTCTCTCTGTGTATACACCCTGAGTTCCCTAACTCTGTATATACACTCCTCAGTCCACTACCTCTCACTGTGTATACACTCCTCAGTCCCCTACCTCTCACTGTGTATACACTGCTCAGTCTCCTACCTCGCACTGTGTATACACTCCTCAGTCCCCTACCTCTCACTGTGTATACACTCCTCAGTCCCCTTCCTCTCACTGTGTATACACTTCTCAGTCCCCTACCTCTCACTGTGTATACACTTCTGTCCCCTACCTCTCAGTGTGTATAAACAACTCAGTCCCCTACCTCTCACTGTGTATGCACTCCTCAGTCCCTTACGTCTCTCTGTGTATATACTCCTCAGTCCCCTACCTCTCACTGTGTATACAGTCCTCAGTCCCCTACCTCTCTCTGTGTATACACTCCTCGATCCCCTACCTCTCACTCTGTATATTCTTCTCAGTCCCCTACCTCTGTGTATACACTCTTCTGTCCCCTACTTCTCACTGTGTAAAAACTCCTCAGTCCACTACCTCTCACTGTGTATACACTCCTCATTCCTCTACCTCTCTCTGTGTATACTCTCCTCAGTTCCCTATCTCTCACTGTGGATACACTCCTCAGTCCCCTACCTCTCACTGTGTATACACTCCTCAGACCCCTAGCTCTCAATGTGTATACACTCCTCAGTCCCCTACCTCTCACTATGTATTCACTCCTCATTCCCCTACCTCTGTGTATACACTCCTCAGTCCAAGACCTCTCACAGAGTATACACTCCTCAGTCCGCTACTCCTCTCTTTGTATACACTCCTCAGTCCCTTGCCTCTCACTGTGTATACACTCCTCAGTCCCCAACCTCTCACTGTGTATACACTCCTCAGTCCCCATCCTCTCACTGTGTATACACTCCTCAGTCCCCATCCTGTCACTGTGTATTCACTTCTCAGTCCCCTACCTCTCACTGTGTATGCACTCCTCAGTCCCTTACGTCTCTCTGTGTATATACTCCTCAGTCCGCTACCTCTCACTGTGTTTACACTCCTCTGTTGCCTCCCTCTCACTGTGTATACACTCCTCAATCCCCTACCTCTCACTGTGTATACACTCCTCAGTCCCCTACCTCTCATTGTGTATACACTCCTCAGTCCCCTACCTCTCTCTGTGTATACACTCCTCAGACCCCTACCTCTCACTGTGTTTATATTCCTCAGTCCCCTACCTCTCATTATGTATACACTCCTCAGTCCCCTACCTCTCACTGTGTATATACTCCTCAGTCCCCTACCTCTCACTGTGTATACACTCCTCAGGCCCCTACCTCTCACTGTGTATACACTCCTGAGTTCCCTAACTCTGTGTATACACTCCTCAGTCCACTACCTCTCACTGTGTATACACTCCTCAGTCCCCTTCCTCTCACTGTGTATACACTTCTCAGTCCCCTACCTCTCACTGTGTTTACACTCCTCAGTCCCCTACCTCTCACTGTGTATACACTACTCAGTCCCTTACCTCTCACTGTGTATACACTGCTCAGTCTCCTACCTCGCACTGTGTATACACTCCTCAGTCCACTACCTCTCACTGTGTATACACTTCTCAGTCCCCTTCCTCTCACTGTGTATACACTTCTCAGTCCCCTACCTCTGACTGTGTTTACACTCCTCAGTCCCCTACCTCTCACTGTGTATACACTACTCAGTCCCTTACCTCTCACTGTGTATGCACTGCTCAGTCTCCTACCTCGCACTGTGTATACACTCTCAGTCCCCTACCTCTCACTGTGTATACACTCCTCAGTCCCCTTCCTCTCACTGTGTATACACTTCTCAGTCCCCTACCTCTCACTGTGTATACACTTCTGTCCCCTACCTCTCAGTGTGTATAAACAACTCAGTCCCCTACCTCTCACTGTGTATATACTCCTCAGTCCCCAACCTCTCACTGTGTATACAGTCCTCAGTCCCCTACCTCTCTCTGTGTATACACTCCTCAATCCCCTACCTCTCACTCTGTATATTCTTCTCAGTCCCCTACCTCTGTGTATACACTCTTCTGTCCCCTACTTCTCACTGTGTAAAAACTCCTCAGTCCACTACCTCTCACTTTGTATACACTCCTCAGTCCCATACCTCTCACTGTGTATACACTCCTCAGACCCCTAGCTTTCAATGTGTATACACTCCTCAGTCCCCTACCTCTCACTATGTATTCACTCCTCATTCCCCTACCTCTGTGTATAGACTCCTCAGTCCCTTACCTCTCACTGTGTATACACTCCTCAGTCCGCTACTCCTCTCTTTGTATACACCCCTCAGTCCCTTGCATCTCACTGTGTATACACTCCTCAGTCCCTTACGTCTCTCTGTGTATATACTCCTCAGTCCGCTACCTCTCACTGTGTTTACACTCCTCTGTTGCCTCCCTCTCACTGTGTATACGCTACTCAGTCCCTTACCTCTCACTGTGTATACACTCCTCAATCCTCTACCTCTCACTGTGTATACACTCCTCAGTCCCCTACCTCTCATTGTGCATACACTCCTCAGTGTCCTACCTCTCTCTGTGTATACACTCCTCAGACCCCTACCTCTCACTGTGTTTATATTCCTCACTCCCCTACCTCTCATTATGTATACACTCCTCAGTCCCCTACCTCCCACTGTGTATATACTCCTCAGTCCCCTACCACTCACTGTGTATACACTCCTCAGTCCGCTACCTCTCACTGTGTATACACTCCTCAGGCCCCTACCTCTCTCTGTGTATACACCCTGAGTTCCCTAACTCTGTATATACACTCCTCAGTCCACTACCTCTCACTGTGTATACACTCCTCAGTCCCCTACCTCTCACTGTGTATACACTGCTCAGTCTCCTACCTCGCACTGTGTATACACTCCTCAGTCCCCTACCTCTCACTGTGTATACACTCCTCAGTCCCCTTCCTCTCACTGTGTATACACTTCTCAGTCCCCTACCTCTCACTGTATATACACTTCTGTCCCCTACCTCTCAGTGTGTATAAACAACTCAGTCCCCTACCTCTCACTGTGTATGCACTCCTCAGTCCTTTACGTCTCTCTGTGTATATACTCCTCAGTCCCCTACCTCTCACTGTGTATACAGTCCTCAGTCCCCTACCTCTCTCTGTGTATACACTCCTCAATCCCCTACCTCTCACTCTGTATATTCTTCTCAGTCCCCTACCTCTGTGTATACACTCTTCTGTCCCCTACTTCTCACTGTGTAAAAACTCCTCAGTCCACTACCTCTCACTGTGTATACACTCCTCATTCCTCTACCTCTCTCTGTGTATACTCTCCTCAGTTCCCTATCTCTCACTGTGGATACACTCCTCAGTCCCCTACCTCTCACTGTGTATACACTCCTCAGACCCCTAGCTCTCAATGTGTATACACTCCTCAGTCCCCTACCTCTCACTATGTATTCACTCCTCATTCCCCTACCTCTGTGTATACACTCCTCAGTCCAAGACCTCTCACAGAGTATACACTCCTCAGTCCGCTACTCCTCTCTTTGTATACACTCCTCAGTCCCTTGCCTCTCACTGTGTATACACTCCTCAGTCCCCAACCTCTCACTGTGTATACACTCCTCAGTCCCCATCCTCTCACTGTGTATACACTCCTCAGTCCCCATCCTCTCACTGTGTATTCACTTCTCAGTCCCCTACCTCTCACTGTGTATGCACTCCTCAGACCCTTACGTCTCTCTGTGTATATACTCCTCAGTCCGCTACCTCTCACTGTGTTTACACTCCTCTGTTGCCTCCCTCTCACTGTGTATACACTCCTCAATCCCCTACCTCTCACTGTGTATACACTCCTCAGTCCCCTACCTCTCATTGTGTATACACTCCTCAGTCCCCTACCTCTCTCTGTGTATACACTCCTCAGACCCCTACCTCTCACTGTGTTTATATTCCTCAGTCCCCTACCTCTCATTATGTATACACTCCTCAGTCCCCTACCTCTCACTGTGTATATACTCCTCAGTCCCCTACTTCTCACTGTGTATACACTCCTCAGGCCCCTACCTCTCACTGTGTATACACTCCTGAGTTCCCTAACTCTGTGTATACACTCCTCAGTCCACTACCTCTCACTGTGTATACACTCCTCAGTCCCCTACCTCTCACTGTGTTTACACTCCTCAGTTCCCTACCTCTCACTGTGTATACACTACTCAGTCCCTTACCTCTCACTGTGTATACACTGCTCAGTCTCCTACCTCGCACTGTGTATACACTCCTCAGTCCCCTACCTCTCACTGTGTATACACTCCTCAGTCCCCTTCCTCTGACTGTGTATACACTTCTCAGTCCCCTCCCTCTCACTGTGTATACACTTCTGTCCCCTACCTCTCAGTGTGTATAAACAACTCAGTCCCCTACCTCTCACTGTGTATGCACTCCTCAGTCCCTTACGTCTCTCTGTGTATATACTCCTCAGTCCACTACCCCTCACTGTGTATACACTCCTCAGTCCCTTAACGCTCATTCTGTATACCTCCTCAGTCCCAGACTTCTCACAGTGTATACACTCCTGAATCCCCTACCTCTCACTGTCTATTCACTTCTCAGTCCCCTACCTTTCACTGTGTATATACTCCTCAGTTCTCTAGCTCTCGCTGTGTATACAAACCTCAGTCCTCTTCCTCTCACTGTGTATATACTCCTAAATCTCCTACCGTTCACTGTGTATACACTCCTCTGTCCCCTACTTCTGTGTTACACTCCTCTGTCCCCTTCCTCTCACAGTGAAGATACTATTCAGTCCCTTACCTCTGTGTATATACTCCTCAGTCCCCTATCTCTCACTGTGTATACCCTCCTCAGTCCCTTACCTCTCACTGTGTATACACTGCTCAGTCCCCTACCTCTCACTGTGTATGCACTCCTCAGTCCCTTACGTCCCTCTGTGTATATACTCCTCAGTCCGTTACCTCTCACTGTGTTTACACTCCTCTGTTGCCTCCCTCTCACTATGTATACACTCCTCAATCCCCTACCTCTCACTGTGTATACACTCCTCAGTCCCCTACCTCTCATTGTGTATACACTCCTCAGTCCCCTACCTCTCTCTGTGTATACACTCCTCAGACCCCTACCTCTCACTGTGTTTATATTCCTCAGTCCCCTACCTCTCATTATGTATACACTCCTCAGTCCCCTACCTCTCACTGTGTATATACTCCTCAGTCCCCTACCTCTCACTGTATATACACTCCTCAGGCCCCTACCTCTCACTGTGTATACACTCCTGAGTTCCCTAACTCTGTGTATACACTCCTCAGTCCACTACCTCTCACTGTGTATACACTCCTCAGTCCCCTTCCTCTCACTGTGTATACACTTCTCAGTCCCCTACCTCTCACTGTGTTTACACTCCTCAGTCCCCTACCTCTCACTGTGTATACACTACTCAGTCCCTTACCTCTCACTGTGTATACACTGCTCAGTCTCCTACCTCGCACTGTGTATACACTCCTCAGTCCCCTACCTCTCACTGTGTATACACTCCTCAGTCCCCTTCCTCTCACTGTGTATACACTTCTCAGTCCCCTCCCTCTCACTGTGTCTACACTTCTGTCCCCTACCTCTCAGTGTGTATAAACAACTCAGTCCCCTACCTCTCACTGTGTATGCACTCCTCAGGCCCTTACGTCTCTCTGTGTATATACTTCTCAGTCCCCTACCTCTCACTGTGTATACACTCCTCAGTCCCTTAACGCTCACTGTGTATACCTCCTCAGTCCCAGACTTCTCACAGTGTATACACTCCTGAATCCCCTACCTCTCACTGTGTATTCACTTCTCAGTCCCCTACCTCTCACTGTGTATATACTCCTCAGTTCTCTAGCTCTCGCTGTGTATACAAACCTCAGTCCTCTTCCTCTCACTGTGTATATACTCCTAAATCTCCTACCGTTCACTGTGTCTACACTCCTCAGTACCCTACCTCTCACTGTGTATACACTCCTCAGTCCCCTCCTCTCACTGTGTATACACTCCTCAGTCCCCTACCTCGCACTGTGTATACACTCCTCAGTCCCCTACTTCTGTGTTACACTCCTCTGTCCCCTTCCTCTCACAGTGAAGATACTACTCAGTCCCTTACCTCTGTGTATATACTCCTCAGTCCCCTATCTCTCACTGTGTATACCCTCCTCAGTCCCTTACCTCTCACTGTGTATACACTGCTCAGTCTCCTACCTCGCACTGTGTATACACTCCTCAGTCCCCTATCACTCACTGTCTATGCACTGCTCGGTCCCTTCCCTTCACTGTGTATGCACTCCTCAGTCCCCAGCTCTCACTGTGTATACACTCCTCAGTCCCCTACCTCTCACTGTTTATACACTCCTCAGTCCCCAGCTCTCACTGTGTATACACTCCTCAGTCCCCTACCTCTTACTGTGTATACACTCCTCAGTCCCCTATCACTCACTGTCTATACACTCCTCAGTCCCCTACCTCTCACTGTGTATACACTCCTCAGTCCCCTACCTGTCAGTGTGTATACACTCCTCAGTCCCCTACCTCTCACTGTGTATACACTCCTCAGTACCCTACCTCTCTCTGTGTATACTCTCCTCAGTTCCCTACTTCTCACTGTGTATACACTGCTCAGTCCCCTATCTTTCACTGTGTATACATTCCTCAGTCCCCTCTCTCTCACTTTGTATACACTCCTCAGTCCCCTACCTCTGTGTATACACTCCTCAGTCCCCTACTTCTCACTGTGTATACACTCCTCAGTCCCCTACCTCTCACTGTCTATACACTCCTCAGTCCCCTCCCTCTCACTGTGTATGCACTCCTCAGTCCCCTACCTGTCACTGTGTATACACTCCTCAGTCCCCTGCTGCTCACTGTGTATACACTCCTCAGTCCCTTATCTCTCATTGTGTATACACTCCTCATTCCCCTACCTCTCACTGTGTATTTACTCCTGAGTCCCCTACCTCTCACTGTGTATTCACTCCTCAGTCCTCTACCTCTCACTGTGTATACACTCCTCAGTCCCCTCCCGCTCACTGTGTAAGACCTGCCCTGAATGCTCCTCCCAAAGGGCAACACCTCGCACTGGTCCTCAATGAATTCCATTTGCCATTTTTCAGACTTTTTTTCCAGCTGGTCCAGATGCTGCTGCAAGCATTTTTAGTCTTCCTTGATCTCCAATACACCCCCAATCTTGATATTAATCTCTACATTGCTGAACCAGTTTACCGCATTATTTTCCAGCTGATTGATAGAGATGACAAAAAACAATGTACCCAGAACCAGTCCCTGTGGCTCACCTCTATTTGTAGGCCTCCAGTCAGAGAGGCAACTATCTATAACCACCCTCTGACTTTTTCCATGAAGACATTATCTAATTCAATTTACTACCTCATCTTGAATGCTAGGTAATTAAATCTTTTTGACCAACCTTCCACGGGGACCTTATAAAAGGCCTGGCTAAAGTCCATATAGACAATATGTTCTAACTTGCTTTCATCAACTTTCCTGATAACTTCCTCATTAAACTCTATAAAATTGTTTAGACATGACCTCATATACTCAAAGCCATGTCTGTCCAAATACTTAACCACCTGGTTCCTTTCAATACCTTCCAATAACTTTCTCACTACTGATGTCAGATTCACTGGCCTATAATTTCATAGCTTATTTTTAGAGCCTTTCCTAACCAATGCAAGAACATTAGCTATCCTCCAATCTTCTTGCACTTCACCTGTGGCTAAGGATGTTTTAAATATCGTTGCTAGAGCAACTGCAATTTCTGCAATAGCCTCCCACAGGGTCCAAGTGAACAAATTGTCAGGCTCTGGGGACTCATCCACTTTAATTTGCCCCAAGACAGTGAACACCTCCTCCTCTGTTATCTGTATAGGGTCCATGATCTCACTGCTACATTGCCTCACATCTATAGACTCTGTGTCATTCTGCAGAGTAAATACAGATGTAAGAATCTGTTTACGATCTCCCCCATCTTATTCAGTCCACATATAGATCACTACTCTGATCTTCCAGAAGACCAACATTGTCCCCTACTGTCATTTGCTATTAATATACTTGCAGAAGCCCCTAGGATTGTCCTTCACCTTTCTGCTAGAGAAACCTCATGTGTTCTTTTAACCTCATGCCTCCTGATTTCCTTTTTAAGTATTATCTTGCATTTATTATACTCGTCAAGTTCCTCCTTTGTTCCTGCCTGAATATATTGTACCTCTTGTGCACTTTCTTCTTTTTCTTAAACAAGACCTCAATATCTCTCAAAAATCAAGGTGCATAAACCTGTTATCCTTGCCTTTTAGTCTGACAGGAATATACAAACTCTGTCCTCTCAAGATTTCACTTCTCAAGGCTTTCCACTTTCCAAGTACATCTTTTCCAGAAAACAACCTGTCCCAATCCTCTTGCCCAATCTTTCTGATACCATCAAAATTGGTCTATTTTCAAGTTAGAATCTCAACCTGAGAACCAGACCTGTTCTTTCCATAATTACCTTGAATATAATGGCATTAGATGCAAAGTGTTCCTCTACACAAACTTCTGTCACCTGCCTTGCCTCATTCTCTAATAGGAGATCTAGTATCACACTCTCTCTAGTTGGGAATCCTATGTACTGATTAAAGAAACTTTTCAGAACACTTTTGACAAACTCTTTCCCATCTATCCCTGTTACAATATGGGAGACCCAGCCAATATGTGGAAAGTTAAAATCACCTACTATCACAACTTTATGTTTCTTGCAACATTCATGTCTGTCTACAAATTAGCAGCTCTAAATCCTGCAGATTGCTGGGTGGTCTATAACATAATACCACAAACTTGGCCGTACCTTTCTTATTCCTTATCCCTACCCATTAAACCTCACTAGATAACTCCTCCAGTCTGTCCTGACTGAACACTGCTTTGACGTTTTCTCTGACCAGTAAAATCACTCCTCCTCCCGCTTTAATCCCTCCAGCTCTATCATATCAAAAACAACAGAATCCCAAAATATTGAGCTGCCAGTCCTGCCTCTCTTGCAACCAAGTCTCACTAATGGTTACAATATCATAATTCTGAGTGCTAATTCATGTGTTAGCCTCATCTGCCTTTCCTTCAATACTCTTTGCTTTGAAATATATGCGGCTTAGAACATTTGTTCCACCATCCTCAACCTTTTGATTCCTGATTTTGTATGTTGGCTTAACATCTTTCTCCACAACCACTCCACCATCTGTTTTGTCACGTTGGATCTTGTCCCCTTGAAACTCTACTGTAAACCATTAAAACTTTCCCCTGCCCCACCATTACCACCATGCAGCACTAGCTCAGCTGAATGCAGCTCTTCCACCGATGCATTTCTTGTCAGTGTAGTCACCAGGAACACTGGAGGTCTCCACCTTTTCCCACATCCCACAAGGGGAGCATTTCACTATTCTACCTAGCATCCCCACTTCTCTAAATGTGCTAAAAGAATGAAAAAACGAATAAATAATGAAAAAAATCTGCCTGCAGCCTTTGCCTCCCTTTGCCAAAGCCATGATAAGCCAAAGCTTCAACTCCCCACTCCAACACTGGCCCACTCATACAATGATCGCTCCACTTACACCTAACTTATTTTTTGTGGCCCTTGCCAAATGTCTAATTATGCGCAATCCAATGTCTCTTTGGGAAATACAGTGTGCAAAATGCGTCGACTGATGCCGTTCGCTTCTTTTAAACACGCTCCCTCTATACAATTCAGTGTCTCCTTGGGACTGTAGTACATAAATGTTCCAACTGCCCCCTCGCTTCTTTTACACACTCACTCCCTCTACGCAGCCTGGGGTCTCCGTAGAACTGCTGTGTGCAAAATATGCCAACTGCTTCACTCACTTCATTTAAACTCTCTGCACTGTCCACCAACTATGGCTAAATTTCTAAATATTTATTAACAAAAAAAGACAAACACTACAACAATCACTAAACTATTCAAGTTGTAGATACTTATTTAAGAGTGTGCACAGACTCTCTATCTGCAGCACGCTTCCACTCTTTCTGTGGCAATGATTGTATGAGAACAGGCAATCAGTGAGCCCAGGAGGAACTTCATGTGGGCTACATTTATACGCTAGCGGTAGTTTGATATGCGCTACATTTATACGTGTAAGGGGTTTCTTCTTTTTATGTTACTACGTATGTTAATCAAATGGCTTCTTTGTTATGTTAATCTTTATGTTACTGCATATGCTAATTAAAATGGCTTCTTTGTTATGTTAAACGCTGATAAGGTCTCTAGCTAGAACTTAGCTTGGGTTATAATATAGATAATAGAGTAAATGCACCAATGGGTGTCCATGTTATTCTTTTTTGGAGTGATATGCTGTCTCATATGGCTGGTAACCAGGGGGTTTGGGGGGGAGTTAGAGGAGAAACCGTGAGGACGATGGACATACGGGGAGAGCTCTGGTCGATCACTTCGGGTGGTGCCGAGCTGCGAGTCGAAGGGGTCTGAGTGGTCCCGAAGAGGTCCCTGAGCTCCAACGTGTGCACGAAGAAATTTAACTTTGATAAGTCTGGCACCTTTTCCATTCCTTTTTTGTATTGTACTTATTTTAATCTCATAGACTTCGTAATATCTATAAAGCGTAATTGGTAAAACGTACATTGTGTGCTGGCTGATGACTGATGTTTGAAGCTGAATCAGGTGGCAGTTGTACAGCAACCGGCGTAACCGGGAGACAAGGTGGGCAGCGGACGGGGTTTCCCCGAGATAAATACGAGCCAATCTAGCTGAGCGTTACATACGCTAGCAGTAGTTTGATGTCAGAAGCCAGAACTGTGGCGCCTAAAGCAGCCAATGGAAGTGCTGCAGCATTCTTTAAATGGGTAAATTAACAACTAACATGGTGGCAGCAGATAGTGTTAACTCTTTGCACTACAGACTGACTGATGTAAGAATGCATCTTAAACCGAAACAATTACAGTGAATTTTCTTTACATTTAGTGAATCTAGAACCTCCTGTTTTCAGAAACATTGCCTTATAGATTGAACTCTCAATAATGTCTGATTCTACAAAGTGTTGTATTTGCTGACTTTATAGCTTTAGGAGTGCAGACAAGATAGTCAGACAGTGAGGATGCCAGGCAGGATAGTGTACTGCCGCCCTCTGCAATTCTCCGCATTTCATTTCTTTAAGATATAAAATGCAGAGCTCTGAATAATGTTGTCAATATTTATTGTATTTTATTTTATGTAAATAAGTTTGAAAGAGCACAGAGAAAATTTACAATGATATTGCCTGGTTTGAAGGGCCTGAGTTATAAGGAAAGATTTAATAGTTTAGGGCTTTATTCCTTGGAACGTAGAAGATGGAGAGGAGAATTGATAGAAGTATACAAATTATAAGGGGCAGAGATGGGGTAAGTGCAAGCAGTCTTGTTTCACTGAGGTTGTGTGGAACTAGAACAAAAGGTCAAGGGTTAAGTGTGAAAGGTGAAAAGTTTAAAAGGATAACGAAGGGAAACCTTACAGGGTCATGCCAAGTACGAAATGAGTTGCCAGCGCAAGTGGTGCATGCGAGCTTGATTTCAATGTAAATGAAAAGTTTGTATAGGTGCTTGAATGGTAGCGCTATGTCCTCAGAGCATATTAATGGGAGAAGGCAGTTTAAATTTTCCCCCACAGACCAGATGGGCTGAAGGGCCTGTTTCTGTGCTGTACTTTTCAATGACTCTATTACTCTATTTATTTCAGAGAGAATAGATAGAAGTCTTCACACACAGTTAACACCTAAATAAATATTTGCATTGGCTGTAGATACTACTTTGGCAATCACATTGAATTTGTCTTGAACTTCATGCCCATTCATTTGAGCTAACTGTATTTCAGAGGGGCATCAGTGCTTTGTACTCTGCACTCAAAATTCTATCTGTAAAAATGAAAGAAATGAATAGCAATGTGCTGCTGTGACTTTAAAAGACCTTTAGGAAAAGTGACCAAGATGCAGAAAGACAGATCAAGTGGATATCCAGAGACTTTTTCCCAGAGCAGAAATGTCGAATTTGTAGGTGCATAATTTTCAGATGATTGGAGAATAGTATAGGGGGGATGTCAGGGGTAGAGAAAGTGGTGAGTGCATGGAACGCCATGCCTAGGATAGTGTTAGAGGAAGTTACATGAGGGGCACATAATAAACTCTTAGCTCGGCTCATGAATAATAGAAAAATAGTGGATTATGTAGGAGGGAAGGGTTAGGTCGATCTTAGAGCTGGCACAATATTGTGGGCTGGAGAGCCTGTACTGGGCTGTACTGATCAATGTTCTATATATTTTATGGGAAATAATGTAATAACAAGCTTGTATGTTTTTGTTTTAGAAAACATTTCAGCAACAGTGCTTATAGCTACCAGTAAACGAGCTATAAGCACAATTTTGTTTCAGCTGCAAGGGACTCTTGAAATCATATGCTCCTTTCTAACCTAAATGACATTACAACTTCTACATGCAAGTTATCCTTTTTTAGTTGTCCTGTTTATTGCCTTTCCTGACATACAGGTAGATAAATAAATAACAAATTAACTGCCCCAGCCAAAGTATTACCACAAACTATTTCAATAACTTGTTTTGTGCTTGCCCAATAAATTGTTAATATATTATTAATGCTATTCTCAGGTGTTATAATTCAGTGTTGCATGATGAATAAGAATCACTATAGATGGCATCAAGTAATAGCAAAGGACAAAACTTGTTGTACAAGTTATGATTTATGTTTGCCTTCATAAAACCTTGGTTGTGACCTTTAAAAGTAGATTTCATGTTATTTTATTATTTTGGAGGTGCTAAGCATGAGTAGAATTTATTGTCCCCTTGTGAGTTAAGTTGTCACTTTGACAACATAAACCAAACAACAAAAAAATCATCTCAGGAATAGAAAGGAGGATAATCATGTTACAGTCATGTTCTGCTAGGCAAGCCTAGAGGATCAAATTTTGCACAAATGGAGATAAAACCTGAAGCATTATTTGGGCCCTGGAGCAATTTAGATGATGGAGTTGCTTGAGAGGATTTGAATGTTTTTCAGAGTCAGCAACAAAATGGTACATGGAATTCTCAGCAGTCAGTCAAAACCTCGTTGTTGACTACATCATGGCTAAATAATGGGACAGTACATTTTGTTTGTTTTCATTACTGTAGATGCTATCTTATGAATTAAAAACAGACCATTAGATAGACGACCCTCAAAACATTTAGCTGAGATCACCAAGAGACAAATGGTTGAGGTTGAGAGAGGTGGGCAAAAAAGAGACTGTTTTTTCCATCTATCTATTCCTTAACATTTCAACTGGCCAAAGTTAATTACTCATGTCCAATTTGCCTTGAAGTGAGTCATTTGTTATGTCATTTAAGAATTGACCTTACCACATGAATGGTCAAGTTTTAAAGGGCCTAACAAAACACTTATGAAGCAGCTCAGGTAAAGAAAGCCAATTTTGTCCTCTGAAAGACATTAGGAACCAAATAGTTTTTAAATGATGATCTAGTGCCAGTGTCATGACTTACATCAATGAACGAACAGGCAAAAGTTTTGAAGAGCTTATTAGAACTTTTCAGATTACAACAGATGGAAGACCATGATCAACCATGTCATATGACATGGCACATAATGAATGAATGTCTGCCATTATATATTTTGGTAATCATTGCTCATAACTAGACATGTTTTCAAATTCCAACATATTAACTGAATTTAAATTCCACATGCTGACATGCGAACTTGGATTTTTGCTGTAGACCACTAGGTTCTCTGTCCAGAAACCTACTATTGCATCACTGCTATAATTCCTTTCTCTTACCTCCAATTTGACAAACAGATTTCCTAACTGAACTCTCCTTACTGAGAATTTAAGAAATAGGGCTTAGGTTTCTTCAATCTCATTCCTACTGAGCCAATAAAATTGAGTATTTTTTTCAGGAAACTCCTTTTACTGCAGCCCTAATTCATCAGCATTGAAACAAATGTCCAAGCAAATATGGCAGTTTTATTATGTCAATAATAAATTTAATAGCTTAATCTAATAATTTTATTTTGAAAATATAGTTCACGAGTTAAATTATAAAGTTCAAAGTAAATTTATTATCGAAGTACATCATATACAACCCTGACATTCATTTTTTGTGGGCATACTCAATAATTCTATAGAATAATTACCATAACAGAACCAATGAAAGACTGCACAATTTGGACATTAAACCAGAGAAGACAAAACACAAAGCTAACGCAAAGATTATAAGTAATTATTTGCTTAGGGATAAAATCACAGTAAGGATAAAATAAATCTAAGCAGTATGTTAGCCACAAATCAGAAACATCTTACAGATTACATTTTAATAGTGAGGATTAAATATTTGATTCAGAGTTTGCTCGGATTCAGAATTGTAAATGCAATTTTGAAAAAAAAACCTTCTTTGAGAAAATGGAGCAAACTTGGCTGAGTCGCTGAATATACCTGGGCTGAGCAATTCAATGGATTTTAAAGGCATTTCTCAATTTTTGATTTTATGCAAACCGTCAGTCTATTTTACCCAGATTCAGTGTTCAAGGTTGAATCTAATATATTTGATTTTTTTTTCACTGCAAGTGTAACTTACACATTCAAAATCAATGGAAGTCATAAGGAAACTAAATCCACTATTGATTGTCTCAACTGATAAATTCTAATCCCAGTAATCCTAACATAATTATGTCAAGCCCTTAGTACAAATAAGATTTGAATTCAGAACATCTGTGCCTGTATTCTTGAGTGTTCATTCATTCCTTCCTTGCATTGCTGCCAGAAATTGAAGAAATATTTCACTTAATTATATGAATATCCTGTGTGGGAAGGGGATGGATGAAGGGAGAGGTTGAAAGATAGGTAGATATGGAGAGCAGCAAAGCACTGTTGTCTTTCTGGAGTAATAGAGATCTCTTTTGCTTGTCTGGCTGCATATTAAGATCAGTCAAAATGAAAAGTCAGATTCTTCAATGGCCTAGTTAGAGCAGAAATGTGTCTAGAAAAAGGGAGAACAGTTTCAGAGAGAAAGCTTCCAAGGAGCAAAAGGCTCCTTATTAACAACGTAAGGTATTTAATGCCTTTTTATGCCTGCTACTATGGAAACCAGACTATCAGATGAGTAAGTCTGAAATAGACAGATTTGAGGCATTGTTGAAGGAAATTGGACTATTATGCTGTCATTTTATGCCCAGGAAGCTAAGAGAGCACTTTCTCCAGTGTAGAAAGTAGGTAAATCAAGAACTCTTTTATTTCTGGATTTTCCACCAGTCTTTTTTTGCCACATTTGCTGCTTTGGTTTATGCAGTTCTCATAGATTTTGTAATTCTGCGTATGCACATTTCACAAAAAATTCTGAAATATTCTGCTGTGGGGTCAAATAAATCAGATCAAAGCATTATAGAATAATAAGCTCAAAGCACAAAACATTAAAAATAAAACCATTGTTTCTGCTGGCCCTAGTGTCAATAACACTGGCCTTTTAAACCTACTTCCTTGAGAGTGGATCAGATCAATATTCAGTGATTACAAGAGTATTATTGTAAGGTACCTGGCTGGTGGCGTAGTGGCATCAGTGCCGGACTGTGGGGCAGGAAGTCCTGAGTTCGAATCCAGCCAGCTATCCTGCATGCTTTTCATCCGTGCTAGGTTAAGAGCTGGTGATCTCTTTGAAGAAACTCACCCGGCAGAAGGCAATGGCAAACCACTGCTTTAACTTGCCTTGTACTTCCACTACATCAGAGCGGTGTGGGAGGAAGTTGTCCGCCAACTGGAGAAATTCTGGATGCGACGGACCTTTCCTTTATTGTAAGGTGGAAATATCTGCCCTAATTGTTGATTATTATTGAAGGGAGTTGTCTAAATGATTTATACTTACAGTCAAGCAATAACAAAACAAAACAATAAGATATATTTTTGATGTTGAAACGAGCAGTTTACTACAGGAATGTGACAAATGTTACAGAGGTAAAAATGGTCCGTTTCCTTGATACCCATGTTGGTTGTTAAATTATTTTTTAAAAATGTTACGTCCATAAAAAGGGCAGTAGATTCAACAGCTTAATCTTAAGATATTCAAACTGATTGACCTCCATTGTAACATTCAATGTAGACCTCAACAAACAGTTAACTATTCTCAACAAACAAAAAATGTTGGAGGAACTGAGCAATTCAGGCAGCTCCTATCTGGAGAAATAAACAGTCAATGTTAAAGGCTGAGATACATCATCAGGTTTAGAAGCCAGAGTAAGAAGGTGTGGGGAGAGGAAGGAGTACAAGCTGCCCTAAGAGAAAGGTGGGTGTGTAGGTTAAGGGGGGGATCAAATGAAGTGAAAAGATAAAAGGTAATACATGAAGGAGGTAAAGGGCTGAGGAAGGAACCTAACAGGGGTGGAGGGTGGACCATGGAAGAAAGAGAAGAAGGATAATAATTAACAATTAGGGTTCATTATTTCTTATGCAGAAATACTACTGTAACTTTAAATAAAGCTAATTACATGATAAAAGCTGTAAATTCAGGAGTTTATGCTAAAATGATGTATTGCTGGCTGGCATCATTGTTCTTATACATTATTATCACTACACTCTATTCACTACACTCAAGATACACTGGAGCAAGTCTAGATGTGGATCAATGGTGACCCAAGTGCAGCGCACAGACTTAGTGTCTGGTGAGATGAAGGAGAATTCCAGCCTGGAAGCACCCCACAGAGCTGAAGATCTCTCCGCACTTGAGTCGCCTCAGCACCAAACAACCAACATAGTGAGTTCCTCCTCAGCTACCCCAATCCATTCGTCAAGGAAAGACAGGATCAAATGGCCTAGATCGTCAGACAATGTCGCCTGGATGCAGTTCGATGATGATCTAGATGGCATCCTGGAAGTTGGCTTAGCAGGTCCAGTACACAGAAAGATCGACTCACTCACGGCCATAACATACAATCTAGCTAAGGAACGATTTGGCCCAATAGAGCGGAAAAGCCAGCTGGAGTTACCGCGGCAGCCAAATAGAAGGGAAACGGAGATTTGTTGCTTGAGAGGCGAATTAAGGGCACTCAACAAAAGGTTTAAAACCAGCTCACCGGCTGAAAAAGAAGGTATAAAGGATTTAACCAGTATGCTGCGGGAAAAGCTGTGCAAACTCCGGAGGGCAGAACATCTGCGACAACAAAGAAGGAAGAAAGAGAAAAGGCAAGCGCAGTTTGTGAGAGATCCATTCAGCTTCACCAGGACTCTTCTCGGCCAACAAAGATCTGGTATACTATCCAGCTCGAAGCCAGAGGCAGAGGAGTTCCTGCGGGAGGCACACAGCCACCCACGGAGGGGTCAGGGACTAGGAACCAATCGGGCTGTGCGTAGACCGGAAAATCCATCAATTGAGCTGAATGTGAAGGAGCCTACATGGCAGGAAATCCAGGACATCATCCGGAAAGCTAAAGCATCAGCTGCTCAGGCCCAAGCGGCATACCTTATAAGGTGTATAAGAAATGCCCAAAGCTTCTTCGGAGGCTGTGGAAGGTCATGAGAAAGATCTGGGCCAAAGGTACTACTCCATCAAGTTGGAAATTGGCAGACGGATGCTTTATTCCAAAGGAAGAGGTTTCTTCCACAATTGCCCAGTTTAGGACAATTTCTCCCCTGGATTGGAATGCAAGATTTTCTTTTCTGTGCTTGCAAGAAGGCTGACTTCTTACATGACGCAGAACCGCTATATCAACACATCCATCCAGAAAGGCGGTATTCCAGGCTTTTCAGGGTGTCTGGAGCACACCTCAATGATTAGCCATTTGATCCGTGAGGCCAAGCAGAAAAAAGGTGACCTAACAGTTGTCTGGTTAGACCTCGCGAACGCCTACGGGTCTATTCCACATGACATCATCCTAGAAGGACTCGACCACTACTACATCCCAGTGGCTATTCGAGACATGATCACCAGCTACCTAGGAGGATTCAAACTCAGATTTACAACAGCCCATTTCACAACTAGTTGGCAGGACCTCCAGAAGGGGATTCCAACAGGGTGCACCATCTCCCCCATCCTATTTATTATGGGAATGAACCTCCTATTATCAGCAGCAGAAGATGTAACCCGCGGCCCAACGCTGGAGTCGGGCATTGTTCAGCCGGCTCTACAAAGATTCATGGATGACATCACTATAACAACTGTGTCACATGTCCAAGCAAGATGGGTATTGGAAACCCTGGGTAATGTAGCCACTTGGGCGAGGATGTCCTGCAAGGCCAAGAAGTCCAGGTGTATGGTGATCAGAAAGGGCAAAGTTACTAGCAAGTTTAGCCTCCAGGTTCAGGGTGAGGTCATCCCTTCCATCGAAGATAACCCGATAAAATGCTTGGGGAAGTGGTTTAATGTGTCACTGATAGATGGGGCCAATGTCACCAATGCTGCGAAGCAGACAGAGGAATGGCTGAAGAAGATCAACAAATTCGGACTTGAGGGTAAATTCAAGACCTGACTGTATAAATATGGCATTCTGCCCTGGCTTCTCTGGCTCTTCACACTTTATGATTTCCCCATGACTGTCGTAGAGGGCATCGAGAGGAATACCCCCCCTCTTCTACGGACCGTGCCTTTCAAATTTGGAAGACTAATGGTATATCACGGTTTTTGGATTTGTTTTTAGACGGCTCCCTTATGTCTTTTGAATAATTATCTAACGAATATAACTTGCCAAGAATACATTTTTTTAGATATCTCCAAGTTAGAAACTTCCTAAGTACCATACTTTCTTCCTTTCCAGCGTTACCCCCTACATATATTTTAGATACTATAATTAACCTTAACCCATGTCAGAAAGGTGTAATGGCTATTATTTATAATACTATCATGGAACTTAGGAAAGCTCCATTCGATAAGATTAGGTCAGATTGGGAAAAGGAATTGGGCTTCACTATTTTGGCGGATGACTGCGCGCATATTTTACAACTAGTCAATACTTCCTCTATCTGTTCCAAATATTCCCTAATTCAATTTAAAGTTGTTCATAGAGCACATATGTCTAAGATAAATTAGCTCATTTTTATTCTCATATTAACCCTCTTCATGACAGATGTCATGGGGAGATAGCTTCCTTAACTCATATGTTTTGGTCCTGTCCTACTTTGGAAACTTTTTGGAAAGACATTTTTAATATTATCTCAAAGGTATTGAATACAGATATTTCTCCCCATCCTATTACTGCTATCTTTGGATTACTTAAAATTTCCAGTAATCTTTCCCTTTCAGCCGGTAAAATGATTGCATTTCTTACTTTAATGGCAAAAAGATGTATTTTACAACATTGGAAGGAGATTAATGCCCCAACTACGTGGGGCATTAATCTCCCAGTGGCCACACATTTTAATTCCACATCCCATTCCCATTCTGACATGTCTATCCACGGCCTCCTCTCTGTAAAGATGAAGCCACACTCAGGTTGGAGGAACAACACCTTATATTCCGTCTGGGTAGCTTCCAACCTGATGGCATGAACATCGACTTCTCTAACTTCTGCTAAGGCCCCACCTCCCCCTCGTACCCCATCTGTTACTTATTTTTATGCACACATTTTTTCTCTCACTCTCCTTTTTCTCCCTCTGTCCCTCTGAATATACCTCTTGCCCATCCTCTGGGTACCCCCCCCTTGTCTTTCTTTCCGGACCTCCTCTCCCATGATCCTCTCGTATCCCCTTTTGCCAATCACCTGTCCAGCTCTTGGCTCCATCCCTCCCCCTCCTGTCTTCTCCTATCATTTTGGATCTCCCCCTCCCCCTCCAACTTTCAAATCCCTTACTCACTCTTCCTTCAGTTAGTCCTGACGAAGGGTCTCGGCCTGAAACGTCGACTGCACCTCTTCCTACAGATGCTGCTTGGCCTGCTATTATATTACCTCGTTATTTTATAACTAAACTGCACTGTTTGTACTACTTTTTTGTGTATTAATATCTCTTGTAAATTTATATCGCAACAGTGTATTAGTTTCTACATGGTTTATCTTTTGTGTACTAATTCAATAAAAAGATTTAAAAAGAAAGAAAGAGAGGAAAACCAACAAGCACCTGCGGAGATGGTTGGGAATTCCCCCAAGCTTCTCTTCAGTGGGCCTTTACATTCGTTCTGGGCAACTGCAGCTTCCCCTGTCATCTGTTGTGGAGGAATTCAAGGTGGCAAAATGTAGAGCTTTATTAAGCTTGAGAGATTCTAATGACGTCTTGGTAAAGCAAGCAGGTGTCACAACCAGACCTGGGCGTAAGTGGGCAGCCAACGCAGCTGTGGAGGAGGCAGTGTGTTCTCTGAAGCTGCGAGATATCATCGGCAACCCCTGCGTCGGGTGGCAAGGCCTCGGCTCCGTTCACTACCAGAAGTGGGGAAACACAAGGATAAGGAACAGGCGAGACATGGTACAAGCAGAAGTACGGATCCGTGAGGAAGAGAAGCGGATTTCAAAGACAGTGGAACAAGGGTCCCAGGGTGCCTGGACAAAATGGGATCTGCCTAAGCGCAAGGTCTCATAGGCAGAGTTATGGAGACTGGAGCCCTTCCGTATTTCCTTCCTCTTGTGATCCGTGCATGACACCCTTCCTTCACCATTACATCTGTACACGGAGGATGAGAGAGGACCCGAACTGTAAGCTCTATGGTCAAAAGGGGACACTGGCTCATATACTGTCCGGGTGTAAAACAGCTCTAACTCAAGGACGGTATAGGTGGCGCCATGATAAGGTGCTTCTGGCTCTTGTTGACACACTAGAGCGGGAGAGATGCAAGAAGAGGATGGCTGGCACGGATCTGAGGAAGGCCATCACCTTCCTCAAAGAGGGAGCTAGGCCTTTCGTAACCAAACAACCAAAGCCCAATCTGCTAACGGCCAGGTCCTGGAAGATGAGGGTCAATGTGGGAAGGACGTTGCAGTTCCCGGATGTGGTGCACACAGCCCTACGCCCGGACATTGTATTGTGGTCAACGGAAGACAAGAAAATAATTCTGGTTGAGTTGACTGTGTCGTGGGAGGAGGGATGGGAAGAGGCCCACGAGAGAAAGGCCTTGAAGTACCAGCCCTTACTGCAGGAGTGTAAAAACAAGGGATGGCAGGCATGGTTGTTCCCTGTGAAGGTCGGCTGCAGAGGTTTCCCAGCCAAATCAGCATGGCGGTTGTTGTCAGATCTGGGCCTGGACAAAAGGAGCAAAAAACAAGCAGCTCGAGGCAGAACAAGCTTCTTGTTGGATTTGGAGTAGGTGAGAGGAGGGGAGCTGGAAGCCAGGAGCAGATGGGTAGTGATTTGGCCACCATTGCCAGCCCACCAACTGGAGAGTGTCGTGGTTAAGGGTCGAAACACTCGGTGAAGGTTGGGAACCACCTGATGACACCTGCTCCTGGCTGAAGGCTACGGTTACTTTATAAGGTAACTGGAGAATGCACTCTAACAAGTGTATGTAACAAGTATTGAGTGTTGCTGTACTTGCATAATACAGTGGATTCAAGTTAATTGGGCCATTGGTTATTTGGAACAACTCTTAAAGAACAAAAACTAATAAGGAGAATAGCCAGAAATCTCTTCATTTATTTGGGACACTATGCCACTAAATTGGGAGAGAAGACTGTTGCTGAAGTTTCTGGCTAGCATCGGTCGTATGCACTTGTGTGGCTATTAGATACAACACTGTGCTTAGAGTGAAATGTTTTAAAATAGTGTCAGTTGCGTGCATTTGTGTTCAAAAAACAGTGATTTCTGTCACAGATAGTTGGTGAAAATAAGCAGTGAGACAGTTTGGAATTGCTTTGCTCACTGTAGTTTTAAGCATTCAGGCTTGGAGATGCCAGAAATGGTCGAGAGTGAAAATGAAACGATTTCACTACTTCAACAATTTAGTAAACATCAACAATCACTTCAATGTTATGATGAAAATGAAGATTTGAAGGAAGCAATCACTCAACACATTGCATGAAGGGACTTCATCATCTGCACCAGATATCTGTACTGATTTTGTTTATTTCCAGTCAATCAAAAGGTCATGGCAACATACACTGGATGAATTCCTCCGTCGATAACTATTAGGAATTAATACTGTAGTAGTATTCTAATTTGTTCTATATGTCATTTAAATACATAATTTGGTACTTACCTTAAACAGTAGTTTGTCTTTTTTATACGTTTTTAACTATTTCCATGAAATTTTAGCTAATTAGGCCAACCGTTAAATTTAGCCAAAAAATACTGGTCCCAATGTGTCCTAATTAAACAGAATCCACTCTAATTCAAATTAAACATGCCATAGAAAATCAGTATTATAAAGTATTGAGACAAAAAATCCTTTTTAACAATATTTAAGGTCTGCATATACTTAAATGTCTTGATTAAGTTGTCAGTGGTTCTTTTAATGATCTGCCAATCATTAATTCCTGTTAATTAACTGAAAAAAGTTCAGATTTTAATTGCTCTGAAATGTTCTTTAAAAGTGTTACTTAAAATTTGAGTTAATCTTTAATTTCATTTTATTCGTAATTAAATCCAATTATTATTTCTTCTGTTTCTCTTTTTGTATCTCAATTGGCAAAGAAATCTTTTTCATCATTCTTGAGTAGAACATGTCTGTTAAAGAATCCTTCAGTTTGATTGGTTAAGTGTGCACCTAACTTTTTCACCTGTTCACTCATCTGAAACTGTCTGGTTTCTCTTGGTCTGATCACATTTCTGGGAACTTGTGGCATAAAATATTGCTGAAATTAAAATGGGAGGGACAAGTCCAACTAAAGACAAATGCCATTGCATTAGCCATTAATCATTTCAGCTTACTGTCGGTTTGGATCCTGTGAATCTAATCATGATTTAATGCATTCTCAATTTTCTCTGCATGTCTGTCAGAATAAATTATTCAGGAAATGAAGAACCACCTTCAGTTCAAGATGCTGTTCTCTAATTGTCTTATTATAATTTTGGATAGAAGTCTGGTAACCTATTATACTTTCAAGACTTCCAAAATAGATTTGTCCAGTAAATTTATTTTAGCAGATGGTTGAAAGAGACACCTTCTACATCTGAAATAGAATTATCAGGTGATTGCCTGGAGGTTTTTAATGTATTTGCTCTACATGAAGTTTATTTTTAGATGATGCTAATGAGCTGAATGGACAATCAGGCATCCAAAGTACGGACAGCCACGATTGCTAACGAGTTCTTCTTGCCAACTTTTAATTGACACATGTTGATTGTCCCATTTCCAAATTGAACCATTGGCTGCAACTGCATATCAAACTGTGAATGTTTGGGAAAATAGTCTGAATTTCTCACAGTATATTATTAGTATCCATACTGATGATATTGAGCCAAGCATCTGTGTTTTTGCAGCCTTAAGTTCAGTTAATCATTTGACTATCTGCCTCAGCAAAATCAAAGTTCTTTTATTATTGTTATTTTATCTTCCACACACTTTATGTCTCGCACTTCCTGGTGGATTAGATGAAACATAAGAATCAAAGAGGAGGACATTCATCCATTGAGTTTATGCTGACTAAGCTGTCAATAATTAGTATCCAATATTCTTTGAATAAGAAAGGTATAGGCCATATGGTCCCTTAAGCCTGTTCTGCTACTCAGTATGATCATGGCTGATCAAGGCTTGAGTTCAACTCCACCATCCTGTGCAGTCTCCACTGCTCTTAGTTCAATCCTGATCTGGGTCTCTGTAACTCTTTGGTATATAGGATTTCCAGAAATTCATTGTTTTCTACGAGAAGGAATTCCCCTTGATCGCCATCTAAAATTAGTGACCTTTATCTTCAGGAGTTAATTCTAGATTATCGCATGAGGAGGAAGAATGCCTTTCAGCAACTAATCTATAAACTATTCTGGGGGGCAGTTTTCTATTTTCTTTATGCCAAATAAGCTGGTAAATATATATAATATATAACTTAGGGTTTTGATAGGACTGGAATATTCATCAGTGAAGCCAATAGAGATTTTATCATGCAAGAAGGAGCTTGAATGTTATGGAAATTGCCTTACATAACAAAATGTCTATTAATAAAGGATATTTATTGAGACGGATTTAATTTTGCATAAGGAGGTAGCTTCTATTCAGATTGCTACTGTATTGGCAGTGGTGGTATAGTCCTGCCATTATGTTACACATTCATGTATAAGTGGAGGTTGTCCATTGTGTCCAATGATGACAGAGCCAGTGTCGGGGAGTTTTTAAAGTGAAAAAGAATAAGTAGTGAATGGTTAATCTAGCTCTTAACACACCCATGATGAGCTGCAATGCTTTTGTGCAATCAATGCACAGTTTCAGCTTTGCAGTTGATTGATTAAAATGAATTAAAGTAAGGAATTTTAAACTGAATTAAAGCCTGGTCAGCTGAACAAAACTAGTTATCATGTTTTCCAGAGGCAATAGATAGCATGAAGTAATTATGCTCAGCTACTTAGTATATAATTACTTCTTAATTGTGATACATGTTTAATATGATTGAAGTTACTATACAGTGGTTAGAGATAATTTTTTTCTTAATACATTTTTAAAATTTGTAACAATTAAAAATCCAGTCCAATGATCAATTGAAGTGATTAGTATACTTTCATTTTAAACCTCAAGTCTATCAGCCTGTCCCAATGAGGTTTAAACATGTCATAACATTGAGAAAGAACTTTTGGGGATCTGCTAGTCTTGTTTCAGTCAGTCCAATTGAACTGTTTTGTGGAGTCCCAGAGCACTATATGAAAAGTAATGAATTTCCCTATCTGGCATTTAGCCTTTAACCAATGCCACTAAATATAAAAAAATGTATTTAACTCTTTTTTTGAACTTTTCACTGGAATAAATTGGTCATCATATCTGCCAACATAGCAGATGACTGTGGTTCTAAAAAATGCATGATTGTCAAATACATTTGGTAACACCCTCAGCATATGATGTAATTGCAAATTTGTTATTTCCAGAATATGTCAATCCTAGAATATCTTAAATAGTGACACTTTTTGCTGAAAGGAAACTTAGTCTGTTTATGTCACATAGAAAGAAAAATGTGACTTTTAGGTTGTAAGCGTTCCATGTCAAATAGAGCCAAAGACCTTTCAGTAAACTTAGCCTTAAATATCATTGCTATTTAATCAGAAAAAATCCTGTAGTTCTACCATTCCAGAGAAATTTACTTGGTGGTACTTGCCATGAGTATATTTGAAAATAAATTCCTATCAATATATGAGTTGTTTTGAAAAGCAGAAAAAGAAATGGAAGAAAATAGCAGTTATTCTAAGCAATTGATATAGTTGTGGAAGATACATGATTCTACTTAGAACACACAAAATTATCAATATAACTTTATGTTTTTCTCTTGAACAGCATTTCCTACCTGCACTCCGTTAATGCAGTTCACGTGTAATAATGGAAGATGCATCACAATTAAATGGCGCTGTGATTCAGGTAACAAAAAGGCATTACCAATGATTCGTCACTAGCTTTATACAATGGAACTTTGAAAAACAAAATTCTTTTTTAATATCTTTTTCTTAAAGACTAAATTTCTCTCAGAAAGGTATTGTTACTTAAGATGGTGTTTCCTTATCAAGAGGACATGCAGCAAATTTTGTACAATAAAAATTTAAAACATTTTATCTTTGATTATATCACTTGTGAAATGGGGAACAAGACAATTTTAAAATGCTTTTGCCTCTACTGCATAGTAATAAATGGTAGTTGTTAAGGGACTGGGGGATACATTGTGAGAACAGATTCCATATAATTGTACAACACTTCAACATGGAAATTGGACCATTAGTCCAAAGCCTCTCTGCCATCACAGTGCCTTGGAGCTTGTCTCATTTTCCTAGTTTGGCATGTATACCATGGAATCTTTCTAATCCATGTAATTATCCAAATAACGTTATAAATGTGCCCACCTCTACCACTTACTCTTGCAGCTTGATCAAGATACCCACCCCCGGTGTGTGGGGACAACTTGCTCTCGAGCCCTCTTTAAATATTCCCCCCCTATATTCCCTATGGTTATTTCTTCAGCAGTTTGATCAGGGCACAACTGTGCAAGCACGTGGATGTCAGCGAGTGAGAATAGCAAGAAGAGTTGAAAAGGCGATAGCTTTATAGAGCAGGCACAAGAGGAGCGGGCGATGGAGTAGAGGGAGACAGAGTTGGAAGTCTTTGGCTCAACGGGGCTTAGCCGTTAACAGGTTGAGGCCAGGTTATCTATGCAGAATACAGACTGGAAATATGTGTGTTCTGTGCTCGGTCTCAGATGTGGGAAGTCCAGGAGACTTCCAACCTCCCAGACGGCCACATCTGCACCAGGTCATTGAGCTGCAGCTTCTTAGGGACCATGTTAGGGAATTGGAGCTGCAGCTTGATGACCTTCATCTGGTCAGGGAAAGTGAGGAGGTAACAGAGAGGAGCTATAGGCAAGTGGTCACACTGGGGCCGCAGGAGACAGATAAGTGGGTAACAGTCAGGAGAGGAAAGGACAAGGTCAGATACTAGACAGCACCTCTGTGGCTGTCCCCCTTAACAATAAGTACTCCCGTTTGAGTGCTGTTGCCGGTGGGGAGGGTGGAATGACCTGCCTGGGAGAAGCAACAGTGGCCGCGCCTCTGGCACAGAGTCTGGCCCTGTAGCTCAGAAGGGTAGGGAAAGGAAGAGGATGGCAGTGTGATGGGGACTGTATAGGTAGGAGGTCAGCAGGCGATTCTGTGGACGCAGGAAAGAAACATGGATGGTAGCTTGCCTCCCAGGTGCCAGGGTCAAGGATGTTGCTGATCGTGTCCACAATATCCTGAAGTGGGAAGATGAACAGCTAGAGGTTGTGGTACATATTGGTACCAACGACATAGGCAGGAAAAGGGAGGAGGTCCTGAAAACAGACTACAGGGAGTTAGGAAAGAAGCTGAAAAGCAGGACCTCAAAGGTGGTAATCTTGGGATTACAGCCTGTGCCACACAACAGTGAGTATAGGAATAGAGTGAGGTGGAAGATAAACACGTGGCTGAGGGATTGGAGCAGGGTGCAGAGATTTGGATTTCTGGATCATTAGACCTGTTTTGTGGCAGGAGTGACCTGTACAAAAAGGACAGGTTGCACTTGGAACTGAGAGGGACCAATATCCTGGCAGTGAGGTTTGCTAAGTTTGTTGGAACAGTATATCTAGAATTGTTGGGGGGTGGGAACTGAACTGAAGAGACAGAGGAAGGGGCGGCTGGCTCACAAATAGAGAAAGCTTGGAGGCAATGTAAGAGGGCGGACAGACAGGTAATAGAGAAGGGATGCACTCAGACTGATAGTTCGAGATGTGTCTATTTTAATGCAAGAAGCATCATGAACAAAGCAGATGAGCTTAGAGCATGGATCAGTACTTGGCCATTACAGAGACTTGGATGGCTCAGGGGCAGGAAGGGTTACTTAGGGTGCCAGGCTTTAGATGTTTCAGAAAGGACAGGGACGGAGGCAAAAGAGATGGGGGTGTGGCACTGTTGATCAGAGATAGTGTCATGGCTGCAGAAAAGGAGGAAGTCATGGAGAGATTGTCTACTGAGTGTCTGTGGATGGAAGTTAGGAACAGGAAGGGGTCAATATCTCCATAGAACTCCCAAGAGTAACAGGGACATTGAGAAGCAGATAGGAAGACAGATTCTGGAAAGGTGTAATAACAACAGGGTCATTGTGGAGGGAGATTTTAATTTTCCAAATATTGATTGCCATCTTCTTAGAGCAAGGGTTTTAGATGGGGTGGAGCTTGTTAGGTGTGTTCAGAAAGGGTTCTTGATACAATATGTAGATAAGCCTACAGGAAGAGAAGCTGTACTCTGATCTGATATTGGGAAATGAACCTGGTCAGGTGTCAAGTCTCTCAATAGGAGAGCATTTTGGAGATAGTGATCATAATTCTAACTCCTTTACCATATCATTGGAGAGGGATAGGGACAGACAAGTTAGGGAAGTGTTTAATTGGAGTAAGGGGAAATATGAAGCTATCAGGCAGGAACTTGGAAGCATAAATTAGAAACCGATGTTCTCAGAGAAATGTACCACAGAAATGTGGCAAATGTTCAGGGGATATTTGCATGATCTGCATAGGTACGTTTCAATGAGACATGGAAAGAATGGCAGGGTACAGGAACCATGGTGTACAAAGGCTGTTGAAAATCTAGTCAAGAAGACAAGAAAAGCTTATGAAAGGTTCAAAAAGCTAGGTAATGATAGAGGTCTAGAAAACTATAAGGCTAGCAGGAAGGAGCTTAAGAATGAAATTAGGAAAGCCAGACGGGGTCATGAGAAGGCCTTGACAGACAGGATTAAAGAAAACCCCAAAGCACTCTACAAGTATTTGAAGAGCAAGAGCATAAGACGTGAGAGAATAGGATCAATCAAGTATGATAGTGGAAAAATGTGTATGGAACCAGAGGAGACAGCGGAGGTATTTAATGAATACCTTCCTTCAGTATTCACTATGGAAAAGGACCTTGGCGATTGTAGGGATGACTTGCAGCGGACTGAAAAGCTTGGGCATATGGAAATTAAGGAAGAGGATGTGCTGGAGCTCCTGGAAAACATCAAGTTGGATATGTCTCTGAGACAAGATGAGATATATCTCAGCCTACTGTGAGAGGCGAGGGAGGAGATTGTTGATCCTCTGGCAATGATCTTTGCATCATCAATGGGGATGGGAGAGGTTCCGGAGGATTCGAGGGTTGCAGACATTGTTCCCTTATTCAAGAAAGTGAATAGAGATAGCCCAGGAAATTATAGACCAGTGAGTCTTACCAAAGTGGTTGATAAATTGATGGAGAAGATCCTGAGAGGCAGGATTTATGAACATTTGGAGAGGCATAATATGATCAGGAAATGCTAACATGGCTTTGTCAAAGGCAGGTTGTGCCTTATGAGCCTGATTGAATTTTTTGAGGATGTGACTCAGCGCATTGATGAAGGTAGAGCAGTAGATGTAGTGTATATGGATTTCAGCAAGGCACTTGATAAAGTACCCCATGCAAGGCTTATTGAGAAAGTCAGGAGGCATGGGATACAAGGGGAGTTTGCTTTGTAGATCCAGAATTGGCTTGCCTGCAAAAGGCAAAGTGTTATTGTAGATGGGTATATTCTGCATGGAGGTCGGTGACCACCGGTGTGCCTCAGGGATCTGTTCTGGGACCCCTTCTCTTCATGATTTTTATAAATGGCCTGGATGAGGAAGTAGAGGGATGGGTTAGTAAATTTGCTGATGACACAAAGGTTGCGGGTGTTGTTGATAGTGTGGAGGGCTGTAAGAGCTATAAGTGGGATATCGATAGGATGCAAAACTGGGCTGAGAAGTGGCAGATGGAGTTCAACCCAGATAAGTGTGAGGTGGTTAATTTTGGTAGGTCAAATATGATGGCAGAATATAGTATTAATGGTAAGACTCTTGGCAGTGTAGAGGATAAGAGAGATCTTGGGGTCCGAGTCCATAGGATACTCAAAGCTGCTGCGCAGGTTGACTCTGTGGTTAAGAAGGCATACGGTGCGCTGGCCTTCATCAACCGTAGGATTGAACTTAAGAGCCAAAAGGTAATGTTGCAGGTTTTTAGGACCCTGTGCAGACCCCACTTGGAGTACTGTGCTCAGTTCTGGTCACCTCACTACAGGAAGGATGTGGAAACTATAGAAAGGGTGCAGAAGAGGTTTACAAGAATGTTGCCTGGACTGGGGAGCATGCCCTATGAGAATAGGTTGAGTGAACTTGGCCCTTTCTCCTTCGAGTGACGGAGGCTGAGTGGTGATCTGATAAAGGTGTATAAGATGATAAGAGGCATTGATCGTGTTGCTAAACAGAGGCTTTTTCCCAGGGCTGAAATGGCTAACATACGAGGGCACAATTTTAAGGTGTTTGGCAATAATTACACAGGAGATGTCAGGGGCACATTTTTGACATAGAGGGTGGTGAATGCGTGAGATGGGCTGCCGGCGATGTTGGTAGAGGCGTATACCATAAGGTCTTTTAAGAGACTCCTGGATAGGTACATGGAACTTAGAAAAACTGAGGTCTATGCATAACCCTAGGTAATTTCTAAAATAACTACATGTTCGCAATGGCATTGTGAGCCAAAGGGCTTGTATTGTTCTGTAGGTTTTCTATGTTTCTATGTTTCTATCTATGTCCCTCATTATTTTGTATGTTTTTAACAAAGTTACCCCTCAGCCTCCTGCACTCTAGAGGAAACAAGTTCAGTCTGTGCAGTCTCCCCTAATACCTTAAGCCTTCCAATTTCAGCAGCAACCTTGTGAATGACTGGAATCCCACTAAATGAGATCTTGCTTATAGCTAGTCAACCAGAAATGCAAATAGTACTCCAAAAGCAGTCTCACTAACATCATGTAAAGGAACATGAAAACTCAGCATGTGTACTCTATGCCATGACCGATGAAGGCAAGTATGTTAAACACCTTCTGCTCCAGATTATCTATGTCACCACTTTCAGGGAACTATGTACTTGTACCCTGAGATTTTTCTGTTCTGTAACACTCCCCAGGACCCTATAATTTATCGTACAAGTATTACCCTAGTTTAACTTACCAAAATGCAACATCTCACTCTTGTCCATGTTAAATTCTATCTGCAATTTCAGTTAACCTCCTTCATTGTCCATTATACCACAAGTTGTGATGTCATCTGATAACTTATCAATCATGCCATCTACATTCTCATCCTAATTGTTAATGTATCTGATAAACAACCCTCAACTACAAACTTTGGTACTACCACCAAGCAAATGTTGTATCAAATTGGCTATTTCACCTCAGCAAGTGATCTAATCTTCTGACCTGCCTACCATGTAATTTCTTGACAAAAACCTTGCTGAAGTACATGTCAATAGATCTACTGCTCTGTCCCCATCAATGCTCTTCATCACCTCTTAAAAAATCTCATTCAAATTTGTAAGGCATGACTTCCCATCCATAAAGACATATTGCCTATCCAGGCAAGGACAAGTACTTGGCTGGCATTCATTTGTGATTAGAAGATAATGGGTGAATATAATTTTGAAAAGTTCAAAAGGCAGTTTCTGAGTACATAAAGGAGAATTATTTCCTATAATGGGGAAATCAATTGTGAGGTCACAGGTGCAAAATTAAAGCCAAACCATTTCAGTGGGAACTAAATGAGCCTTCTACCATTTTACTAGTTGTGAATCCAAATTTGCAATTCACCCTGGATCCCACACTCTTTTATCTTCTGAATCAACCTGTCATGAAGGACATTATTAAATACCTTACTAAAGTCCATGTTGATACCTTCATCAAGCTCCTTTGTCACCTTCTCAAGAAACTCAATCAACTTGAGAAAGCATGACCAGACCAGCACAAATCCAATCTGATTGTCACTTAGCAGGTTGTGCCTTTCCAAATATGCATAAATTCTATCCCTACCTTTCCTCCCATTGATGTGCTCACTGGCCCATAATTATAATTACCTTGTTTATCCTTGTTTCCTTTTTTGAACAAAAGCACACATTTGCTACTCTCCAGTCCTCTGTGAGCTCACCTGTTACTAGTGAGGACACAAAAAACTACGTCAAAGCCCCAGCAATTTCCTCACTTGCCTTTTTCAATTGTTTGGGACACATGCCATCAGGTCCTGAGGACTTATACACATGAATGCATTCAGAAGACAAAACATTTCTTTCTTACTTTCAAACTGTCCCAGCACATTTGCAAACCCCTCATCCTTGAATATCCTCCTAATCCTTCTCCTTGGTAAATACTGACACAAAGTACTCATTTAGTACCTCAGCCACTTGCTCTGACTCCAAACAGAAATTTCCTTCTCTGTTCTTGAATGGACCTATTCTTTCCACACACACAAAATGTTGGAGGAACTCAGCAGGCCAGGCAGCATCTGTGGAAGAGTACAATTGACATTTTGGGCCAAGACCGTTCAGAAGACTCGAGATGAAGGGCCTTGGCCTGAAACGTTGACTGTACTCCTTTCCATCGATGCTGCCTGGCCTGCTGAGTTCCTCCAGCATTTTGTGTGTATTCCTTGGATTTCCAGCATCTGCAGATTTTCTCTTGTTTATGATTGGACCTATTCTTTCTTCAGTTATCCTCTCTTTCTTAATATAAGTAAAATGCCTTGGGATTCTCCTTAATCCTGCTTTCTAAGGACACTTCATGGTTCCTTTGACCTTCCTAATTACTTGCTTGAAAACTTGGTCACTTCCTTACAGGCCGATAGGCCGGTCCTGGACTTATTTCATAATTTACTGGCATAATTTACATATTACTATTTAACTATTTATGGTTCTATTACTATTTGTTATTTATGGTGCAACTGTAACGAAAACCAATATCCGCCGGGATCAATAAAGTATGACTATGACTATATTCTATAAGGGCCCATTCTGATTTTGGCCAGCTAAATCCTATGTATGCTTTTCCTTCCTGACAAAATTTAGGACCTCTTGGGCTTCCTTTACCTCACCATCCTTTTCCTTATTACTTATCGGAGCATGCAAGATTCCAAACTCCAATCAGCTGATCTTATAACAACTCCATATGTTAGATCTCGTCTTGCCCAGAAAGAACTGGTACCAGTCAGTGCCTCTTAACTCCCATCTTATCCTACCTCTTTTTCCTGCTCCCAATTTACTACCTTCCCGCAAGATCCAATTTTATCCTTACTCATAGGTGTCTTGAAACATAATGGTCACTATTCTCAACATGTTCTCCTACAATCAGGTCACTTGGGCTGGCTCATTTCCCCAAAACAATCCCGTTAGGTTTCCTCCTCTAGCTGGGCTCTCCACACACTGTTTCAAGAACCCCATTTGTATGCACAGAAGAAATTATCCCCCATATCACCTTCTTATGTTAAGGAATTTGCGATCAATACTCGGGAAGTTAAAGTTCCCCACTATGACAACTCTGTTGTTTCTGGACCATTCGAAAAGTGTCTACCTATCTATTTCTCCACCTCTCAGTGTATATTGCATGTGTGTGGAGGAGTGAGGTGTTGGGGGGGGGGGGGGGGAAGGTGGGGTGTTATAGTATAATCCCATCGAAGTAACTGCATGTTTCTTATTTAAGTGTCCTGCCCAAATCGCCCCGTTGACAGCCCCCCAATTTGCTCTCCTCCAGTGTTGCTGTAAAGTTCTCTCTTATCAGTAGTGGAATCCCTCAACCTTTCTTACATCCCACCCTTCATGTAAAACATCAAAACTCAGGAACATTGAGCTGTCAGTCCTGTCCCTCATGTAATCAAGTCTCTGTAATAATAACAAAATTGTAACTTCATAAAACTGATCCTGGCTCCAATTCAATCTTCTTACCCATAATAGCATTGAATGACATATTTCAGCCCATCAGTCACACCGTGTTCTTTAGCCTGCGGCTTGTTGAGTTTCCTTTCAGTCTTACTGATCATACCATGTCTCTTACCCCCAATCCTACTACCTGTTACCTTGCTGCTGTGGTTCACATCCCCAGCCTCTCTAGTTCAAATGTTATTACTGGGCTATTACTGGAAAACCAGCCAGCAACGATTATTTGTTTCCCTGCAGTTCAGGTACAGACTGTCTTGTTTGTGCAAGCCCCACCTTCAGTGGAAGAGGACCCAATGATCCATAAGTCTTAAGCCCTTCCTCCTTCTACATCTTCCATAGTTTAGTTGCATATTTCTTCGGTCAGTCCATATGAGGTAGATTAAAGTCATTTTTATTGTACTACCCTTCTAAAACTCATTTTCAATTTCCAGTGTGATGCTGTCCCTCATACTATTTGTAGGCGTACCAACCAATCCCATGCATGCTTTCTACCCTCTGGTACTTCTTAACTCCACACTGACTGATCCTACACCTCAGTTTACTGTGCCAATATATTTTCTCACTGTTTTTTCATTTTCATTTTCTACTGGCAACACCTTCTTTCCTGTTTTCCCTTTTTGCCCGTTCTTCCTAAATATTGAATCGCATCTACCTTATAATGATGCTTAGGTTTGTCTTTTTAACACTTTTAGACATGCTCTTTTAGACTTTTAGACAAGAATAGGATGCTCTGGAGGATGAACAAGTGGCTGAGGAACTGGTGTAGGGGGCAGAGTTTCAGATTTCAGGATCATTGGGACCTCTTCTGGGGCAGGTGGGACCTGTACAAGAGAGACGGGTTACACTTGAACTACAAGCGGAGAGATATCCTTTCAGGGAGGTTTGTTAGTGCTATTGCGGAGGCTTTAAACTAGATTTGCAGGGGGATGGGAACCAGAGTGCCAGAGCTGACAGTTGGGCTGGAGTGAAAATAAATTAGGTTAAAAGTTCAAGCAAAGCCGCAAATAGAAAGGTTGTGAGTGGTGGTAAAAATCTTCTGAGGTGTATATATTTCAATGCTAGGAGTATTGCGGGGAAGGCAAATGAGTTGAGGACGTGGATTGACACGTGGAATTATGGCGTTATAGCAATTAGTGAAACTTGGCTACAGGAGGGGCAGGACTGGCAGCTTAATATTCCAGGGTTCCGATGTTTCAGACGTGATAGAGGCAGAGGAATGAAAGGTGGGGGAGTGGCATTGCTTGTTAGGGAAAATGTTACAGCAGTGCTCAGGCAGGACAGATTAGAGGGCTTGTCTACTGAGTCCTTATGGGTGGAGCTGAGAAACAGGGAAGGTATGGCCACATTAGTGGGGTTGTATTATGGAACACCCAATAGTCAGCGAGAATTGGAGGAGCAAATCTGAAGAGAGATAGCAGGCAACTGCAGGAAACATGAAGTGGTGGTGGAAGGGGATTTTAATTTTCCACATATTGATTGAGACTCCCATACTGTTAGGGGTCTAGATGGGTTAGAGATTGTAAAATGTGTTCAGGAAAGTTTTCTAAATCAATATATAGAAGTACCAACTAGAGTGGATGCAATATTAGATCTTCTATTAGGAAACGAGTTAGGACAAGTGACGGAAGTATGCGTAGGGGAGCACTTTGGTTCCAGTGATCATAACACCATTAGTTTCAACTTGATCATGGATAAACATAGATCTTGTCCTAGGGCTGAGGTTCTAAACTAGAAGAAGGCCAAATTTGAGGAAATGAGAAAGGATCTAAAAAGTGTGGATTGGGATACGTTGTTCTCTGGCAAGGATGTGATCGGTAAGTGGGAAGCCTTCAAAGGAGAAATTTTGAGAGTGCACAGCTTGTACGTTCCTGTCAGGATTAAAGGCAAAGTGAATAGGAATAAGGAACTTTGGTTCTCAAGGGATATTGCAATGTTGATAAAAAAGAAGAGAGAGTTGTATGACATGTATAGGAAACAAAGAGTAAATAAGGTGCTTGAGGAGTATAAAGAGTGCAAGAAAATACTTAAGAAGAAAATCAGGAGGGCTAAAAGCAGACATGAGGTTGCCTTGGCAGTCAACGTGAAGGATAATCCAAAGAGCTTTTACAGGTATATTAAGAGTAAAAGGATTGTAAGGGATAAAATTGGTCCTCTTGAAGATCAGGGCAGTCAGCTATGTGCGGAACCAAAAGAAATGGGTGAGGTCTTAAGTGGGGTTTTTTTTGGCATCTGTATTTACGAAGGAAACTTGCATGAAGTCTATGGAATTAAGGGAAGCAAGTAGTGAGATCATGGAAACTGTACAGATTGAAAAGGAGGAGGTGCTTGCTATCTCAAGGCAAATTAAAGTGGATAAATCCCCAGGACCTGACAGGGTGTTCCCTCGGACCTTGAAGGAGACTAGTGTTGAAATTGCATGGGCCTTGGCAGATATATTTAAAATGTTGGTGTCTACGGGTGAGATGCCGGAGGATTGGAGAATGGCTCATGTTGTTCCGTTGTTTAAAAAAGGATTGTAAATTAATCCGGGAAATTATAGGCTGGTAAGTTTGATGTCGGTAGTGGGTAAGTTTTTGGAGGGAGTACTAAGAGACAGAATCTACAAGCATTTGGATAGACAGGGACTTATTAGGGAGAATCAACACGGCTTTGTGCATGGTAGGTCATGTTTGACCAATCTATTGGAGTTTTTCGAGAAGGTTACCAGGAATGTGGATGAAGAGAAGGCAGTGGATGTTGTCTACATGGACTTCAGTAAGGCATTTGACAAGGTCCCGCATGGGAGGTTAGTTAGGAAAATTCAGTCGCTAGGTATACATGGAGAGGTGGTAAATTGGATTAGACATTGGCTCAATGAAAGAAGCCAAAGAGTGGTAGTAGAGGATTGCTTCTCAGAGTGGAGGCCTATGACTAGTGGTGTGCCACAGGGATCAGTGCTGGGTCCATTGTTATTTGTCATCTATATCAATGATCTAGATGATAAAGTGGTAAACTGGATCAGCAAATTTGCTGATGATACAAAGATTGGGGGTGTAGTGGACAGTGAGGAAGGTTGGAAAAATGGGCTGAAAAATGGCAGATGGTGTTTAATACTGACAAGTGTGAGGTATTGCACTTTGGCAGGACAAACCAAGGTAGAACATACAGGGTAAATGATAAGGCACTGAGGAGTGCAGTAGAACAGAGGCATCTGGGAATACAGATACAAAATTCCCTAAAAGTGGCGTCACAGGTAGATAGGGTCATAAAGAGAGCTTTTGGTACATTGGCCTTTATTAATCAAAGTATTGAATATAAGAGCTGGAATGTTATGATGAGGTTGTATAAGGCATTGTTGAGGCCGAATCTGGAGTATTGTGTTCAGTTTTGGTCACCAAATTACAGGAAGGATATTAATAAGGTTGAAAGAGTGCAGAGAAGGTTTACAAGGATGTTTCCGAGACTTAAAAACCCAGTTACAGAGAAAGGTTGAATAGGTTAGGACTTTATTCCCTGGAGCGTAGAAGAATGAGGGGAGATTTGATAGAGGTATATAAAATTATGATGGGTATAGATAGGGTGAATGCAAGCAGGCTTTTTCCACTGAGGCAAGGGGAGAAAAAAAAACAGAGGACATGGGTTAAGGGTGAAGGAGAAAAAGTTTATAGGGAACATTAGGAGGGGCTTCTTCACACAGAGAGTGGTAGGCGTGTGGAATGAGCTGCCAGACGAGGTGGTAAATAAGGGTTCTTTTTTAACAATTAAGAATAAATTGGACAGATACATGGATGGGAGGTGTATGGAGGGATATGGTCCATGTGCGGGTCAGTGGGACTAGGTAGAAAATGGTTCGGCACAGCCAAGAAGGGCCAAAAGGCCTGTTTTTGTACTGTAGTTTTTCTATGGTTTCTATGCTAACACGTCAACAGTTTTTATATTATGCTTGATTTATCTTATCACCAATGTTTTTCTTACTTTGACCCTGTTGTTAGTACAATCTTTTGCTATTATGCTCTGTCTGTCACTATAGAATTTGTGTATCTGTATCCCATTTGGGTGGTGGGGTGAAGGTACGTCTCTACCAAAGGAGATGTAAGGCAATACTTCCCTCTACTAGCCTGCAGGTCACCCTTGGGCGAGGTATGGCACCTGCTTAACCGCGCCACCTCCCTACCTCTTCCGGATCAGAGTCACGTGAAGCCATGGGAACAGATGGAGGATGGTCATATGAACAGCTGGTGCATATCACAAGTCCTGGTTATGCAACCACTGACAATCTCTGAAAACTGTTGATAAAGGCTGGGGTCACCCATCTTGTAAAGATACTGCCCAGGAGAAAGCAATAGCAAACCACTTCTGGAGAAAAAATTGCCAAGAACTGTCATAGTTATGGATAGACCATGATCTCCCACGTCATACACGGCATGTGATAATGATGATGATGATAATGATGATGGGCCCCATTCAGTTTTCTGAGTTCCCTCTGTTTTTCTCTTTAATATTCTGGATTTCTCTCCTCCATAACCTTCCACTCTAACCACAGTACTAGAACCATTATTGTGATCACATTTTTCTCTCATTTCTCTCCCTCTTCTCTCTCTCTTTCCCCCTCCCCCATCATAACATGATTCAGATAGGGTCAATCTCAACAAAACAGTTCTCTCCATCTCTCGTAATGAAGCTACTTCCTCTCAAATTAAAAACTATTTCTCTATTACACCTACACCAATTCCCCAGATGTTGTAAATCTGTGCAAATTTGCCTATAGCACAGACAATAATCCAGTATTTATTGCCTTTGCTGAATTGCTCTTTAATTTCTTCCCTAGCTGCTCAAACTCTCAACAGTACACTATTCATATCTTGTGTTTTTAGTACATATGTGGACCATAGTGGTATCCTTGCCCTCCCATTCTGTTACCCGGTCCATACAAGATGTCACCCAGCCTATCACAGGATAAATTATATAACCTTTGAGACACTTGATCCTGATTGCCAAGGATAGTATGGATGCCCCTGACAATATTTTTATCTACTACAGCTAATTTCCTTTCTGGTCATATTCAGTTCTGGTCACCTCACTACATGAAGTATATGGATACTATAGAGAGAGTGCAGAGGAGATTTACAAGGATGTTGCCTGGATTGGAGAGCATAGCTTATGAGAATAGGTTGGGTGAACTTGGTTTTTTCTCCTTGGAGTGACAGATAATGAGAGGTGACCAGATAGAGGTATATAAGATGATGAGAGGCGTTGATCGTGTGCATAGCCAGAGGCTTTTTCCCAGGGCTGAAGTGGCTAACACGAGGGGGCGTACTTTTAAGGTGCTTGGAAATAGGTATAAGGGGGATGTCAGAGTTAAGTTTTCCAGAGAGAGAGTGATGAGTGCATGGAATACACTGCCAGCAATGGTGGTAGAGGCTGGATAACATAGGGTCTTTTAAGAGACTCTTAGATAGGTACATAGAGCTTAGAAAAATAGAGGGCTCTGCGGTAGGGAAGTTCTGGGCAGTTTCTAGAGTAGGTTACATGGTTGGCACAACATTGTGGGCTGAAGGGCCTGTAACGTGCTGTAAATTTCTGTTTCTATGTTTCACTCTCCCAACTTCAATGAGGAGACAGCCATTATCCTTTCTCCCCAATGTCTAATGCCAGAGGGAATGCCCTTCAGGTGAGAGGGGATAAGTTCAAAGGGGATGTGTGGGGCAAATATTTTGTACAGTGAGTGGTGCAGGCCAGGGATGATGGTGGAGGCATATATGATCGAGGCATTCAAAAAGTCCTGAGACAGGCACATGAACGTGCAGGAAATGGAATGGTATGGACATTGTGTAGATAGAAGGCATTAGTTTAGTTGAGCTTTTAGTCCAGCACAACTTTGTGAGGTGAAGAGCCTTTTCCTAAGCTTTTCTGTTCTATGGTCTAATGCTTTCCTGTTCTCAGTTGCCTTCATTATTTGTATTTGCAACACAGTAGCACAGGTTAGTGTAATACTGTTAAAGTGCCAGGGACTCGGCTTCACATCTGCCATTATCTGTACAGAGTTAGTATTTTCTCCCCATAATCGTGTGAGTTTGCACCGTGTGCTCTGGTTTCCTCCCATATTCCAAAGGCATATAGGTGAGTTGGCTAATTAGTCACCTCGGTGCAACTGGGCAATGTCGGCATGTTGGGTCAGAGCAGCATGTTACCATACTTTAGGAAGGTGCAGGCTGATAGTTCCTTTCTGCATATAAATGGCTCCTCTATGGAGAGAATTCGGAGCATCAAGTTTCTGGGAGCACACATAATGGACAACCTTACCTGGTCTCTCAGCACCACCTCTTAAGTCAAAAAAGTACAGGAGCATCTCCGATTCCTGAGTAGATTAAAACTAAGGAGGCTCCCCCTCCCTTCCCCGATTCTAACCAATGTTAACAGGAGCACCACTGAGATTGTCCTGCGCAGCTGCATCACCTTCTGGTTTGGGAATTGCAAGGGCATTTGCCCACAAGAACCTACAAACGATTGAGGCCTGCTAAGAGGATTATTGGGTTCTCTCTTCCACCCATCTGATATACTTATCAGGAGCACTGCATAAACAGGGCCCTCAGCATTGTCAATGATCACTTCCATCCTCCATCAATCTCTTTGACCCCCTCAGGAAGGACGTATTGTAGCATAAGAGTATAGCTAGGCTGGGAAACAGCTTCTTCCCCCAGGACATGAGACTACTGAAGTCCCTGCAACCAACCAGTTCTCTCCACATACAGTATAAAGTGCCAGTAGTGTTATACTGTTACACTGCTTATTTTTTAACTTGTAAATGTACCTTATTATTTGTTAATTTATTTGTTTGACGATATTACTTCATGTGTTTTATGTGTGTTCTGCGCCTTGGTCCGGAGGAGCATTGTTTCGTTTGGTAGTATGTATGTATACAGTTGAAATGACAACAGACTTGAACTTGAACCTATCATCTCTAAATAGGTACAGAAATAAATATTCTCCTAAGTCTCACACTAATCTTATACACTTCCAGAGAAAACAACCCAAGACTGTCCATTTTCTCCAAGCAGCACATGCCCTCTAATCTAGTTAAAGTTAAAAGTAAATTTACTGTCCAAGTACGTAAATGTTATCATACACAACTCTGATACTGAGTTTAGCAGGCACTCACAGGAAAATATAGAAATAGAATGAATTTTATGAAAAGCCATATATGAACAGACAAAGACAAGAAGCACCAATATGCGGAAGAAGACAGGCTGTGCAAATAACAATTACTGAGAACATGGGTAGTAAAGAGTCATTGAAAGTGAGTCTTTCGGTCATAGAATCAGTTCAGTATACTGGTGAATGAAGTTATCCACATTCATTCAGGACCCTGATGGTTGTAGGGCAATAACTTCTCCTGAGCTGATGGATTGAGACCTAAGGCTTTTAAACCTCCTGCTCTGATGGAAGTAGCAAGAAAAGGCATAACCTAAATAGTACAGTTCTTTGATGATGGATGCTGCTATTTTCCTGGCAGTGATTCTTGTAAGTGTGCTCAGCTGTGGGGAGGGCTTTGCCTGTCATGAACTGGGCTGTATCCATCACTTTCTGTAGCCTTTTCCATTCTTGGACATTGTTGTTTCCAGGAACACCATGTGTTACAAGGTCCCTTTTAATGCAAGAGCAACACATTTCCTATCCCGTCATCTCATAGTTTTAGATTAATTTGGATTGTAGGTTTTCATACCATGGGTATTTTTGGAGCATTTTCATGTTTAAATTACATAGTTAATTAATTCTACAAGATATTACATCAGAGGTGAGATTTTATCCATATCAGCACTGTCCCAAGCTTTCTTTATCACCAGACTAAAACAATCAACCACTCTATCATCACTCTGGTTTTTGTTATAATTCTCCATTGTTTTATTTTTCAAAGATGTGCAATGATATACCAAATAAAAAGAAACCAGTTTCACATTTATAATCCGACTGTAGCATTCAGGTGAGTTTTTGCTGCAGCTCTATCCTGATATCCACTGCATTTCTTGCTGCTGATCCAAAAAAGAAGAGATTTTGAAATAAAAAGATACAGCAAAAAAAAACCTTAATCATTTAGATTCTGCTTGGAAATTTTAGTACCCTGACAGCTTACACTATCACATACTCTCTTCTCACTGCTGCCATCTGGAAGAAGTACAGGAGCTCCAGGACGCACAGCACCAGGTTCAGGAATAGTCAACCATCAGGCCCTTGAACCAAAGGGATAACTTCTCTCAGCTTCACTTGTTCCATCATTGAAATGTTGCCAAAACCCATGGACTCATTTTCAAGTTCTCTTCATCTCACTTTCTTGATTTTTATTGTTTATTATTTATTATTATTATTTCTTTCTTTTTGTATTTGCACACTTTGTCAGCTTTTGCACGCTGGTAAAATGCCCAAGTTGGTGCGATCTTTCATTGAGTCTATTATAGTTATGATTGTATTATGGATTTGTTGAGTATGTCTGTAAGAAAATGAACCTCAGGGTTGAATATGGTGACATATATGTACTTTGGTAATAAAGTTACTTTGAACTTTGAACAGTCCAGGAGGATATACATTTGAACCTCAGCTGAGTTACTCAATCATATTTGGACATCCACTATATTGTTAGAAATCTCACAAGGATCCTAAATTATAAAACATTGCTGATAGTACGTAACGTCAGCATCATATACAATCAAATATTTTGCTAACACTACATTTCTATTAGAGTTTAAATTAACCTGGACAAGTTTGGAGTATGTTTGCTTCTGTGAAACCTCTGTTGGATTTTTAAAAAACACTCTACAATCAATGTTTTAGGTTTTTTGTATGTGACGTTTTAATTATGTTGTTTTTGTTACAGATGATGACTGTGGGGATGGTAGTGATGAGGCAGGCTGTTCTCCTTCCTGTTCTGACGCACAGTTCAAATGTGACAATGGCCGTTGTGTTCCTGAGCACTGGACCTGTGATGGAGATAATGACTGCGGTGATTTCAGTGATGAAACCAATGCTAACTGTTCTGAACCAGGTATGTGCCTGTGTAGCAAGGATTTTATATTTCAAAAGCTGCATTATCTGGAGAAGTACTGAAATATGCAAACATATTCATTGTAGTCATGTTATTTTCCGTCTCCAAAGTTGCTGTACTACATTTCATTTGAGATGGACTGGGGAAAAAAAAAGATAATGTTAACAACAAAAGCAACACAAATAGATTTTTTTACTTGCATATATGCTTAGGTATTTTGCAAGATATTTTTTGGAATATCAAAGTATTGGTGGCATACGGTATATTCCTGCTTTAAAATCATTTGGCTCATTCTAGATACATATGTAAATATATAATTCTGTACCATTAATACAAGCATTTATGTATAAAAAGTTGTCACAATGAAACATTGAATCAGCTCCAGTGCTTGACTAATTACAGGGGTCTGGATCTTGTCTTCAAAAATGCTCAAGGGTATAAATAATACAATGTAAACCATTCCATTTAACTTCAATGTGATTGCAAACATCAGAATGGAGATGAAGGCTTCTTTTTTTGCAACACACCAGCTACTAAGTATGCCATATGAAATCTTATTCAAATCAGCTTTTGATATATCCCTCCAGCTTGGATTAAATGCAGGAAAGAACAATATTGATATGTATTTATTCCATTTGAAAGTCATTTTATGTCCTCTTTCACCAGATCAACTTCCATAATATTGTACACATGGAAAGGTACAATTTCTAACGAACACAATGCATCCTTTCAAAAATTACAATAATTCCAGCATTTGTATGATGAACTCATGCCAGTACCCATACTTATATTCAGTGTTTCAGCAAAATGTATAAGCCGAATACTTCTACATTTTATACAATGAATGAAAACATTAATAACTTAGGAATGCTGAACTTGCAAATGACCAAAAGGTTTTCTTATATTATCTAATTTTCTATTCATCCTAAACGTCCAAAATAGAGAAGAAATTATGATAAAAAAAATTAGACGTAATACCATATCTGGTTGTACAGATAACTTACAAACTGATTCTCAACACTATCCTGGCATTGTTCCTGGCCTAAATATATTAATATTGTAAAATGCATTCGGTACCATGTGCAGAGACATTTAAAAAATGTCGAACAATGTAGCACAGAAACAGGTCATCTGGCCCATGATGTCTTTGCCAGTCATGATACCAGATGTAACTAAGCCCATCTGTCTAAATCCTACCATATTCTCTTCATGTTCAAGTATCTAAATGCCTCTTAAACACAATGGTCATTCTGCTTCCAACGTGACCACTGGCAGTTCGTTCCAGACACTCAGGAATCTCTGTGGGACCAACATGTCGATCCTTGGCCTCCTCTTGTGCCAGGATGAGGCCACCCTCAGGGTGGACAAGCAACTCCTTATATTCTGTATGGGTACCCTCCAACCTGATGGCATGGATAACAACTTCTTCATTCAGTGAACAAATTCCCTCCTCCATTCCTCTGTCCCCCACTCTGACCTTTCACTTCTTCTCTCCTGCCTATTACTTTCCCCTAGGTTACCTCCTCCTTTCCTTTCTCCACTCTCCTCTCCTGGCAGATTCTTTCTTTTCCACCCCTTGACCTTTCCCACCCTCCTGGCTTCACCTATCACTTTCCAGCTAGGCTCTTCCCCCTCCCCACCCTTTTCATTCTGGCACCTTCCCTCTTCCTTTGCAGTCCTGATGAAGGGTCTCAGTCCAAAACATTGACTGTTTACTCACTTCCATAGATGCTGCCTGACCTGCTGGCTTCCTCCACCGTTTTATTTGTGTTGCTGTGGAAATAAAAATTTGTCCTACATATTTCACTTAAACTTTCTCCCTCTCAACTTAAACATTTGCTCTCTCAGGTTTGACATTTCTAGCCAGGGAAAGGGATTTAATCTACCCTATCTATTTCCCTCATGCACTTTGAACTTTGAACTTTGAGCATCCAGTACCCCAGCGAAAACAATCCAAATCTATCCATCCTCCTCTGATAGCTAATATACTCTCATCCATTTAACTGTGTAATGGCTTATCTCTCAGACCACACTGCATTATCTCTGTTATTATCACAACTTACTTCTACTTTGGCCACAGCCAATAAAAAGCAGTTAAAACATGTCTGTATAAATTGGGTTTTGTTTCCTTCCAGAATTATTTAAACACTGCCCTGGGAATTTTAAAGCAGATTTTGGGTTTGGTACCTTAGTGTAAAATTGGTGTCACAGGTTAGTCATCCATTATAAAAAAAGCACTTAGTATTCTTTTCCTTTCAAATCGAAGATAATAATAAACAGGTAGTTTTATTTAACACACAGCAAAATCTCAATGCCAGGTTTAATGCTTGGCCAGCCAAATGAAAATATCTGATATCATGCCTGAATATTAAAAGATTCATTCTGGAGTGCTTGAAAATTTCTTAATAGTCATCAAAATATAAAGAGTCAATTCTTTATAAAACATAATCTAAGAATTAGTTCAGAAAGTCATACTTTGCTGGATATAATAACTCAAAAATTAAGCTTATTTAAATAAAAATACAGTATATTTGAAATATTTTATTTACAATGCTGAAGATCTTATTTTAAATTAAATAGCTGAATAGCATTTTGGGAACCAGCTGGTTGAATAAAAAATTCTTAGTCCTCTTTCAGAAGTACTGACAAATTTTATGTTGGCGAAGCTTTGCTGTGAATAATAGGAGAGCCGGTATACACACAATCTGCAAAATATTACAGAATAATTCTTCATTTTCCTGGATCCATTGACCAGAAAGTTGTATGAAAGTGAAATGAATTTCAAGAAGACTCATGCATGGGTGCACTCGTCGAAGGTTATGCTGTTTGTCATGTTTGCACAGAACAAGACAATCTTGCTGAATCCAGTGAGTTGTTCTGCTTAATTAGTTTCCTTGCTTTGTTCAGTCATTGATGGAGGTTATTTGAGACATAATGATGCAGCTGGAGTCAAAACTTCAAACTATATTTGAACCACTTTTTATCCAAATTTCTTTCTAATAGCCTGAGAAATGAGTCTACATGGTACTAATAAAAGCTATAAAGAAGCGTTCTGTTGTTCCAAAATACAACTTTAAAAAAAATGTGTTAATAGACAAAAGTGTTTAAGAATTATGAAGCCAATACAACTACTTATATATGCCTTGAGAAATATAAGAATACTTGCTTTTAGAACTATTCACAGTTTCCTTGTAGTCCATTGAGGTATTCCTCCAAATTGCAAGTTAGTTATTTCAGCAAAAGGTTTAACGCATAATCACAGAAACACCAGCACAGAGGGAGGCTTTGCAACCTTTCATGCCCCTGCTGAGTTGTCATTCCTGCACAAGCATTCTCCCTTTTATTCTGTAATCCAATTACTCCTCCGTACCCCCGGTCTCCACCCAAATCCCATTGATGGAATCAACTTGCACCACCTTTTCAGATGGAGCAGTTCTGAAAATCCTAAGTGGAAAAGCTAACTTCTCCTTTCTCCAACAACTACGTTTGTTGAGGATATTGAACTCTCGGCCATTAGCTTGGCCACAGTGACCAGATTGAATTATTTTTTTCTGCAGCTATCCTCTCAAAACTCATATCCTTCTGAAAATCTTTACAAGCGCATCTCCAAAACATTGTCATTGTAAATAGAATGTTCATAGCCACATTGGCTTCTCTCATAAGTAAAAGTTGTCAACCATCATGACACCTCTTGAAATTTTCCAAGCTCTTGACCTGACATCAGAGCTGTCCGCAGAAATCCAGCTGAGGTTTCAATGGTATTCAGTGGTAAAGTTCTAGAATAACCTGTTTGGATAAGTGTAAACGTATGAGCATTTACGTATATGATGTGCCAAAGGGCCTGTTTCTGCACTATACACCTCTGTAGCACTCTAACTGTATGTGTTGTGTTCTTCCTTCTTTAAACCCAAGATGCCATATGCTTTTTCAGACACCAGGACCTCCTCTGCTACCTTTTAAAATTTCAAGTACATGGACTCAAATTTCTTTGTTATGTTTCATAATATGTCATACATATCAGGAATAGTGTTTTAATTCAGTACTTCTAATTTTGGGTGCTATGGAACCCTTTGCACTTGTAAATGATATATTTGTATATTTATTTGATAAGTCAACCCAGACTAGATAGGAATGTTATTGTTATTTCATATGTAGCAGGTGACCAATAGAAATATCCTAACAACGTAATTGAGGAACTCAGAAATCACAGATGGTTAATTTTATGCCATCAGTGCCATTTGCCATTGACACTGCTTCCTAGTCACAATGGGCGAATATCCATTACAGCAGATGAAATCCCAGTTTTGACCACAGCACCAATTTCAATTAAAAGGTAGATCCATCAGTTACAGATTGGTTGATGTTTGAGGTTTTTTTTCTAGTGATGTAATTGTATTTTCTGTATCTAGAATTTCTTTTGTTTGTTTTAAGTTGAGGATTATTCAAGGAGTATTGCAGCAGGTGCTGAAATTGGGACTCTACATAACTTCATTAATAGGGTTTTCCTTTGAAAATGACTGGGAGAGTAGAATCAGAATCAGGTTTATTATCGCTGATGTATATCATGAAATCTGTTTTGTGGTAGTACTACAGTGCAAGACATTAAACAGTTACTGTAAGTTACAATGAGAATAAATAAAAAAATGGTATAAAAGAGACAGAGGGTATGTGGAGCAGGGCAAGATGTCGGAAGAGTAACAAGGAAGAGTAGGAAGGAAATGCTCTCAGCTAAATGCCTGAAGCAATTCTCAATCTGAACCTCATTAAGGAATGAGATATCTGTTCTTGCATAAGGATGTCATTAGCAAAATGTGCCATCTGGTACAGCAGCAAACGTGATTTCTATCTTTATTTGTTCATGAAGTGAAAGTGTCACTGATATGACCAGCATTATTGTTTCTCCCTACATCCAGCTCTAAATTATCATGGAAATTGCAGGACTCAAATGTAAACTTAAGAAGACACTACTGTTTATAACAACAACGTCCACACAGAGTTAACACGGCCAGCTTTATATTCTTCATACCAATTAATTGTTGGGTTCTATCTTCTTCATAAACCTTCTACATGGTGCTTTGTTAAATGTCTTTTGTAAAACCATGCGAACTGCTGAATCTTGATCAGGCATTCCTATAGTATCTGCTTCCATCTCTTCCTCTGACATCATGCTTCAGGCACCTGCACTCTCTGTATAAAGAAAACTTGTTATGTAAATCTATTTTAAATATTCTCTCTCTCACCTTTAAACCCATGCCTTCTAGTGTTGCACACTGGAAAGAATAGGCTCTGACTATCTACCGTGACTATGCCATCAGTTTGCCCTTTAGCCTTCAACACTTATGAGAACTGTCCAATCTCTTCATTTGGTTAATAACCTCTAATATGGCATTCTGGGAATAATCCTGCATCCTCTCCAAAGCCTCCGCATCCCTGGACTGCACACTAAGTACTCGAAATATACTCCAACAAAAAGTTTATACAGCTGTAATATGACTTCCCAACTTTTATACTGAACATCCCAGCTGATGAAGGAATGTATTCCATAATCTTATATTATTATCTACTTGTGTTGTCACTGGCAGGGAGCATTATTAATTAATCAAGTGCAGTTTTCATCCAAAAAATCTAAAGTGAGACTCCTTGATTATTCAAGACTTGCTCAAATGAAAAGTTTAATTTGATCCTGATAATTGAAATTAATTTCCCACCATTATTGTCAAACTAACTGGTCTGGAATTTCACCCATTCCTTACTTAATGGTATAGCATCAAACCTGTATCCAGTGAACATTTAACAATTGAGATCAATGTCAATGTCCTGAAGAATGGTCTCGGCTCAAAACGTCAACTGTTCACTCTTTTCCATAGATGCTGCCTGGCCTGCTGAGCTCCTCCAGCATTTTGTGTGTGTTGCTTTGGATCTCCAGTATCTGCAGATTCTCTCATGTTTGTGAGATTAATGCCACTGCTTTGCTCTTATTCATTCTTTAAGTAAAAACAGGGGCATTCTTTTTGGATTGGAAGTTACTTTTGTTGAAGCCACTTTTTTTTAGTTTACCTTCTCGGACTATATTTTACTGCCCATAACTTTATTTCCTATTAGTATACTCTTCTTATATCCTGAAAAAGGTTCTTCTGTGAAGGTGCTTGAAAAATACCCATCAAGTACTTCAGTCATGTCTTATGTACCTCAGGAACGTTTTCCTTTGGGGCTTTATTAGGCACACTTTCTTTCCTGGTGAATCATTAAGGCTTTTTCTATTTAGAAACTGATTTTGGGTTCAGTTCAGATACAATCATTTCTTGTTCCTCTGCTTTGCTTCCTATATTAATGTTTTCAAATCTCTTTTGCGCTTTGTATAATTTTCTTTGCTATTAATTGAATCCTGCTCTGAGACTTGCTACAACTAGCCTTGACTGCTTTAAATAAAATGTTATTTTGTTTGTACTGTCTGGTATATTAGCTTAGTCCACTCTACTACTCCTTTAAAAAATATAAGTCTGCCTGGTTTATGCTTTACCTATCTTGTTCTGAAATTCTTCAAATGCTTCACTATGTCTTTTCCTGCTAATCACCATTTTCCATTTGCCACTAAAATTAGATCTTTCTGTTGATCAGCTTTACCTTCAACGTTTGCTGATCTCTCTTTGTTATTCATTTAAACTGCAAAGAATTGTGAAGGGTGAGAATACTTCCTGTAATTAACATTTGTGTTATTTCATCTGTATGTTTAATATTGATTACTATAAGTATGTTTAATTTTGATTTAAATAAATCATGTTAATATTTTAACTCCTACACAAACAACTACTGAATCATTCTCTTTTAAAATAGCTTTCCTATTTAAAGCAGAACAGTTTGACAGAATACCAAATGTGTTCACTGAAGGGAGAAAGGAAAAGCTTTCTGGGGAAATATGAATGATATACAAATGTTGTAGATACTAAGAAAATGCAATTAATACAGTTTTCAAAGCAAATTCATCTTTTTTTAACAATGTTATTGTTTCTATTATCCTTCCAGCCACTAGATCACCAGGTATTTGTCACCGAAAACAATTTCAGTGTTATATGGATGGTAATTGTGTTCCACTGCGATGGCATTGCGATGGAGACTGGGACTGTGAAGATGGTAGTGATGAAAACAACTGCGCAGGGAATACAAGAACATGTGACTCGCATTCTGAGTTTACATGTAAAGACACAGGTATGATTAATATCTTAGAGTCTGCACTGGACCAATCATAAATTACTTTAATGTAGCATTTTTAGATAAATAATCCCAGCTATGTTCTATATTCTACATCCTATGCTGTATCTTCTATATTCTATGCTCTATGATTGAAGGTTGGTAGAGTTGTGGGAAGTGTCGAAGGTTGGTGTAGGTTTACAATGGAACATTGATAGGATGCTGGCCTGGGCAGAGCAGGGGCAGATACAGTTCAACCCAGAGGAGATTAAATTTGAAGGTAGAATACAGAGGTAATGGTGTGATTCTTAGCACTCTGGAGGAGCAAAGAGATCTTGGGATCCACACAATAGATCCCTCAAAGTTGTTGCTCAAGTTGATATGGTTGTTAAGAAGGTTTATAGGACGTTGGTTCATTGGTCTGCAGTTGAGTTGAAGAGCTGTGAGGTAATGTTGCAGCTCTCTAAAACCATGTTTAGACCACATTTGGAGTTTTGCCTTCAGTTCTGGTTGCCTCATTATAGGAAAGATATGCAAGTTTTAAAGAGGATGCAGAGGAGATTTACCAGGATGCTTCCTGGTTCAGAGAACATGTCTTATGAGGATAGTTTGAACAGAAAGAGGAGGATGAGAAGTGACTTGATAGAGCTGTATTAGATGATAAGAGGCAGAAAGCAAGTGAACAGCAGGAGACATATTTTCCAGGGAGGAAGTGACTTAATACAAGGGGGCATAATTTTAAGATGATTGGAAGATATGGGCAGGATGTTAAGGGTAAGTTTTCCACACAGTGATGGGTGTGTGGAGCGTGCTGACAGGGGTAGTGGTAGGGACAGATCATTAGGGACATTTAAGAAACTCTTTGATAGGCTTATGGATGATAGAAAAATGGAGGGCCATGTCAGAAGGAATGGTTAGATTGACCTTAGAGTAAGTTAGTAAGTCAGCATAAGTCATAAGCTGAAATGCCTGTATTGTGCAGTAATGTTCTATGTTCAAAATTATGTTCTATGTTCTTATGAGGTGGTTCCTTGGAGTTGAGGAATACTTGTTTCCACTTGACCTCTATGAGTTCTAAGATGATCAATAAGAGCAATGTCAGGGACTCCAGACTCTGTTGGACAAGAGTTTTAAGGAGGTGGATGGGTGGATAGTGTTAAAGTGAAGTGCACTTTCTACAGTTAGCACAAGGCTTCCACATACTCCCAACAAAGAAATAGAATGTTTCTGCTCCTCTGTTTTGATCAGTCACATGCCAGAGTTTCCCCAGCAGAGGGTATGGGTAATACATATTTTTAAGGAGGCTTTAGAAACATTTTTTTTTTCTGTTCTCTTAGTAATCTCTTGCTCTGATAGAGTTCAGAGTTTTGTTCGACTTGTGAGTCTGGTGCCAGACATGAGGATGTTTTAACCTATTCATTGAAAATGACCGGGGGTAAGTAGGACCCCTCTGTTAAGAACATTGACCTGAGAACAGATGATTGTCTGACCAATGAATTTAGAAGATTATGCAAGGTCAATGGTAGCAATATTCTCCAATGCTTTGAGGTGCCAGTCTTTGAATCCATGTTTCTGAAGCATCGAGTTGAACAGGAATTGCTGTTCTGTGGCAAATCTGGATTTAGTGCTGAGCTTGAGGCCTTGACCTTCAAGCAGTCTTTTCAATCTCTGAAGGCGCACAGAAGAGCTTGGCAATTTCTTTATCATTGGCTAATAATAATATTATTGGATATGGTGTTCATTTTTGGGTCATACAGGGTCATAAGGTTATTATACACTGTCAGATTTAAAAAAAACTATCAGGGTGATGAATAGGTCTGAGTCTGAGGGCAATGTCTCAGACAGAACTGAATGAAAGAGATGGCCTTGAATGCTAATTAGTAACATGCTCTGGATTGTTGTTAACAAACCAGACTTTGGAATGGTTTGTGCAATATTTATAAAAAAAACAAACACTCTACAGGTCAGGCAGCACCTGTGGGGAAGAGATAGAGTTAACCATTTGAGGCTGGTGATCTCTGATCACAACTGGGATGAGTTATAAATCAAACATGTTTTAAGTTTCAGAGAAGAGGCAGAGAGAATAAATTGGCTCCATCCAATCATAGATACTCTTTTGTCTTCACCCCTCCTTCTATGTTGCAACTTAACTCATGTTTCATTTTTAACTTCTCTTCATTTTGAGTAAAAGTCTTTGACCTCAATTTTAACTGTTTCTTGCTGGAGATGTTGCCTAACATATTGAGTATTTATTGCATATTTTGTTTTTATTTCTGAGTTCCAAATCTGACGTAGTTATTTTTTTTAACAAGAATGCAGTTAATCATAGCAAGGTACAACTAGCCATCACTGCTGTCTTGGTGTATCTATGAAAAATAGTCTGTGGATGATGTACAGTAGATCAGTGGCTCACATAGAGGGCCATATTGCCCCCCCCCCTTGGGGCAGTAGGAATTTCTAAGTCGTGATAATGATAAAGGGGGCAGTGGGATATGCTTGGTAGCAAGGGGCAGCTGAAGGATGACAGGTTTATTTTAAGAAATTAATTGTAGATTAAAAGCATTTGATCCTCGGTACCTCATAATTGATTACTATGATCATGTGATCACTTCATCACTGTTCTCTAGGACTTTGCTCACAGTGCATTATGGTTGTTGAAAAGCAATGTGATACTTCTGTGTTTGGCATATCATGAGAAATGTGGACTGAATAAATCGTAAACATGAGAAATTCTGCAGATGCTGGAAATCCAAAGCAACACATGCAAAATGGTGGAGGAATTCAGCAGGTCAGGCAGCATCAATGGAATGAACAAACAGTCAATGTTCTGGGCCGATACCCTTCTCCAGGACAAGAAAGCGTTTTATTTCCGGGCCCAGCCCGCACATTATTGCCATTCACTACTGTAGTACAGTGTTAGCTAGTACAATTCCCATACTCTAATTGTGCAGTGTTGTGCTTCCTGTGAATTAGGGTATGGTTTTCCTGTCCAATGATCTTGTCCACTTTCTGTAGCCAATGGCCCAATTGACATATTGCTGCCCCACTTTGTGTACCTTTAGGCAGAGTGTCAGATTTTGACCTGACCTATGATGATATCATAACTTTCCCCTTTATTGATCACAACCTTTGAGGTTGGACTTGAACAACAGGTGATGGACCACGGTCATTAATCTATAACGAAAACAGCAGAGGCAGGTAAAATGAAAAGGAAATTTAGACAGTTTTGTGTGGCATGGACTATCTGAAATATGGATTTATACCAGCACCAAGCTACCAACAGCAGCCAATGTGCCTGTTGTGAGAAAAAATTTTTTTGAAAGGAGGCAATGAAACCATCCAGTTTCCTAGAACATTTGAAAATAATACATTCTGATAAAGCAAAAAGAAACTTGGCTTATTTTCAGTCACTTCATGAAAACTTTCAACAACAGAAACCACTTCAAAACATGTTTACCAGCACTTCACAACCAAATAGTTGATTACATCAACTTCTGTGTGGACTGCAATGTTCCGACAAAAACTGTCCTTTGTTATTCAAATAACAAGCCATGGGTGACAAAGGACATTAAGGACATCCTGAACGCTAAAGAGGGCGTTTAGAGATGGAAATAGGGAGGAGCTGAGGGCAATACAGAGTGACCTGAAAGCCAGGATCAGGGAGGCTAAAGACAAGTACAGGAGGAAGCTTGAGTGGAAACTCCAGCAGAACAACATGAGAGAGGTCTGGAGGGAGATGAGAACCATCACTGGGTTCCGGCAAACTAGCAACAGAGGAGCGGAAGGCAGTGTGGACAGGGCCAACGAACTTAACCTGTTCTTTAACAGATTTGACAGTGTGGCCCCTGCCCATCCCACACATGAGCCATCCGTTGTCGGCCCCCAACCAACACATATTCCACTCTCCCCTCCTAACCCTCCTCACAGTCCCCCACCCTGCTCTCATGACTATACCACTTCCCCACTCGAAACCACCATGGTGTGCTTCACAACTCTACAGGTGAGAAGACAGCTGAAACGTCTCAACCCAAGCAAGGCTGCAGGACTGGATGGTGTCAGTACCAGGATGCTCAAAGCCTGTGCCCCTCAGCTATGTGGAGTACTTCTCCATGTATTCAACAGGAGCCTGAGGCTCCGGAGGTTTCCTGTACTGTGGAAGATGTCCTGCCTCGTCCCTGTGCTGAAGACGCCGCGCCCCAGCGGCCTCAATGACTACAGACCAGAGGCATTGACCTCCCACATCATGAAGACCCTGGAGAGACTTGTTCTGGAGCTGCTCCGGCCTATGGTCAGGCCAGACTTAGATACCCTCCAGTTCGCTTACCAGCCCCAACTAGGAGTTGAGGATGCCATCGTCTTCCTGCTGAACCATGTCTACGCCCACCTGGACAAGCCGGCGAGCACTGTGAGGGTCATGTTTTTTGACTTCTCCAGTGCGTTCAACACCATCCACCCTGCTCTGCTGGGGGAGAAGCTGACAGCGATGCAGGTGGATGCTTTCCTGGTGTCATGGATTCTTGATTACCTGACTAGCAGACCACAGTACGTGTGCTTGCAACTCTGTGTGTCCAACAGAGTGATCAGCAGCACTGGGGCTCCACAGGGGACTGTCTTGTCTCCATTTCTCTTCACCATTTACACCTCGGACTTCAACCACTGCACGGAGTCTTGTCATCTTCAGAAGTTTTCGGATGACTCTGCCATAGTTGGATGCATCAGCAAGGAAGATGAGGTTGAGTACAGGGCTACGGTAGGAAACTTTGTTACATGGTGTGAGCAGAATTATCTGCAGCTTAATGTGAAAAAGACTAAGGAGCTGGTGGTAGACCTGAGGAGAGCTAAGGTACCGGTGACCCCTGTTTCCATCCAGGGGGTCAGTGTGGACATGGTGGAGGATTACAAATACCTGGGGATACGAATTGACAATAAATTGGACTGGTCAAAGAACACTGAGGCTGTCTACAAAATGGGTCAGAGCCATCTCTATTTCCTGAGGAGACTGAGGTCCTTTAACATCTGCCGGACGATGCTGAGGATGTTCTACGAGTCTGTGGTGGCCAGTGCTATCATGTTTGCTGTTGTGTGCTGGGGCAGCAGGCTGAGGGTGGCAGACACCAACAGAATCAACAAACTCATTCGTAAGGCCAGTGATGTTGTGGGGATGGAACTGGACTCTCTGATGGTGGTGTCTGAAAAGAGGATGCTGTCTAAGTTGCATGCCATCTTGGTCAATGTCTCCCATCCACTACATAATGTACTGGGTGGGCACAGGAGTACATTCAGCCAGAGACTCATTCCACCGAGATGCAGCACTGAGTGTCATAGGAAGTCATTCCTGCCTGTAGCCATCAAACTTTACAACCCCTCCCTTGGAGAGTCAGACATCCTGAGCCAATAGGCTGGTCCTGGACTTATTTCATAATTTACTGGCATAATTTACATATTACTATTTAACTATTTATGATTCTATTACTATTTATTATTTATGGAGCAACTGTAACGAAAACCAATTTCCCCCGGGATTAATAAAGTACGACTATGACTATGACTATGACTAAATAGCAATGGTTTGCATGCTTCATACAACATCTTATTTCTCATGCTGAACCTGGAAACCTCATACAATTGGAGAAGAACTGATTCTGCCAGCAGTAAGAAAGGTTCTGAGTATGGTTTTATATAATTTACCAGACCAAGTAATTAAAGCGATTCTGCACAACAACTCCTCAGCAATGACCTGGACCTGCTGCAGTTTGCCTATCATCACAATAAATCAATGGCAGATGCAATCTTTATGGCTCTTCACATGGCCTTAGATCACCTGGACAATACAAACACCTATGTCCCGATACTGTTCATTGACTATAGCTCAGCGTTTAACACCATCAATCCCACAGTCCTGATCAATAAACTACAGAACCTGGGCCTCGGTATCTCCCTCTGCAATTGGATCCTCGACTTCCTAACAGGATATCTGCTCCTCGCTGTCAATCAACACTGGCACAACTCAGGGGGTGTACTTAGTTTTTCTTTCCATATAATCTTGTAACGCATTGTACTCTATTTGTAAGAGAAGGGAAAACATGACACGCTGACTGTAGTTTCTAGGTCTTACTTACGTATTCCCTCTTTACCTTAATGATTTTTTTAGTTGCCTTCTGTTGGCTTTTAAAAGCTTCCCAATCCTTTAACTTCCCACTCATTTTTGATCTATTATATGCCCTCACTAGCTTTTATGTTGACTTTGACTTCTCTGGTTAACCACAATGTGTCACCTTTCCTTTAGATTACTTCGTCCTCTTTGCAATATATATATCCTTTGCCTTCCGAATTTCTTCCAGAAATTCTAGCCATTGTTGCTCTGTCATCATCCCTGCCAATGTTCTTTACTAATCAATACTGGCCAAGTCCTCTCATGCCTCTGTAGTTCCTTTTACTCCACTGTAATACTAATACATCTGACTTTAGCTTTTCCTTCTCAAATTTCAGGGTAAATACAATCATATTATGATCACTTTCCCCTTAGGGTTCTTTTACCTCAAGGTCCCTAATCAGTTCTAATTCACTGCACAACACCCAATCCAGAATAGCTGATCCTTTGGTGATCTCAACCACAATCTGCTCTAAAAAGCAATCTCGTAGGCACTCTAGAAATACCCGCTCCTGTAATCCTGCTGCAACCTTATTTTCCCAATCTACCTGCATATTGAAGTCCCACGTGACTATTATCCAAATTGGGAATGTAACCTTTACAGCATTGACAATTTCATTGTGAAAATGCGTTATTTCCTGAGTATATCATTTGTCAATCGATATTAGCTTTCCTTATGAATCAAATAAACAAGTAAAATGCATGAAGTATGCAAAAGATGGTGAATGGCATTGGCACCTTTCCCAGGTTTAATGGACATGTTTTGCTGACATCAAAATTGACCTCTTCAATCTACAGAAATCTTTTCCTGATGATAGAAAGGAAAACTCTATCTGTAAGAGAAGGGAAAACATTACACGCTGACTGTAGATTCTAGGTTTTAGTCTTGAGCTAGTTTAGCATTGTCATGATTGAGCTGCTGCCTCACTCTGCAAATCCACGTAAGAATGAAGTGAAAACAGGTTTATGCACGGAAGTGCATAATCAATGTGACTAGTAATCATATATAGAATCTATCTAAACTTGTGTATGCAATGCACAAATCTATACATGAAATGTACTGATGAATATTATTATGCTCAGAGGGAGAACTGCTTCACTTCAAATGAGATGTTCTTTAGCCATAGCAAGTGGCTGCAGTCTTCTGACCTGAAATTCACCCAATCACTGATACAGCAGCGTGTTGCACTTGAAATGCAAATTTTGGAAACAGTCAAGAAGTTGCCATTGTTTTTGCAATACTGAATACAAATGGACTGCTAATTGTGTATATTTTTTCCTTTTTTTTCATTTTGAATTCTCTTCAGTTCTCATTTCCTGCTCATTACAAATGTTTTTCAAAAGTACTCAGCCCATTTTCTGTTACAGTCACATCTAACCAATTTTAAAATATATGCATTTTTTTGGTTCAAGTCCTGTACCTAACAGCTATGCGAACTGATTCTGCCAGGTTGTATAGGCTTTTCTTACCTTTCCAGTCTATTTGCCCTGGCATTACTTTCTATCTTTCTAGTTTCTGGCCCTGTCATACTCCAAAACTAAACTATCCTCCACACAAAGGCCATTGCTAGTTCTCCCATTTTGTCACAAGATCAAGAGATAAACTGCAAGAAGTTCATGAATCCATGGCAACTTGGCCATGTGCCTCATACACAATTATTGTTACCAAGGTGAAGCATCGAGACAGCTTAACAATTTCATATCTGTTCAAAAACAAAAAAAGAAATTAGTTAAATACATACCTGTATATTGGATACTGATTCTGAAGGAAAAGGTTAACACAGATCTGATGCTTCCAAGCAAATACATTTGATAGATAACTCATCCATTTTGTATTAACATTTATTAGTCAAGATTAAATATATATTGGACACTCGAATATCAGTGGCAAAATGACAATCAATATTCATAGATTTAAATTAATCTCATGTAATGCAATAGTTATGAAAAATAATATCTTTGAGATGGTTACTTGTCAGTTGTAATAATGTATCACAAGTATTTATAATATCTAGTTCATTAAGTAGTGGGAGAGTTAAATACAATCAAAACTAGCATTGGACACAATTTGGACCTCAGTCTCATCACTGATCATATCCTGAAAGTGTTTAAATAGAATGTATACTTTTTTTAAATCTCAAAATATTTCTTCAATGCCTGCTGTTATTTCTTTATTGATAAAAGTTTTATTTCCCAATCTATCTTGGATTCAGACCCCCTCACGTGTTCAAAGTTCATTGTGGGTAAGATTTGTTTTGTCTTGCGCCAATCTTCTTTCTAGAAAAAACGAAACTTAGATTTATATTAGGTAGCTTATATGTAAAGCTGTTTAGTAGAAATTTATATTAAATTTCTACCAGGCAGCTCTGCATCTGAATATCAAAACCATCGTCACTGATGTCTTATTTTATTAAATAGATTTCAGTAAAATAAATTATTTGTTCCTTTTGAACAGTCTCTCTATCATTAAGATTTGCATTGTATATTAAGGACATAAATGTAGCTGGAAAGAAATGTCAGGCAGATGTCTTACAAATTTAACATTACTGGTAAGAGGAAACATATGACTAAAACAGCTTTATTGCTTTTCAGTGGCATTAATACATCTTTATGGGTCACACTAAATTTGTTTGTAGAAGTTGCAAAAAGTAAGATATAAGAGCAAGAGTGGGCTGTTTGGTATTGCATCCTGTTCCATCATTAAAGAAGCTTACAAATGATCTTCTTCCTCAACATACAGTGTCCTGAAAAAATATTCAACCCCCACAAATATTTTCACATTTTACTCTCTTATTTTCTGAATAAAAATATATTGAAGTAGAATTTTTTGAGCTGGTCTACAAAACATTGTGCGTCATGTCATATCAAAAGGAATATTCCAGCACCTGTCAACAATTTACTAAAAATTATAAACCAAACTTGTGAGGCTGAAAAAATACTCATCCTCTTTGTAATTACTGTGCTAACTTTCCTCACGTGTGATACTGCATATTACCTTTAGATGTAGAAAATTAGAGGATCTCCTGAATAAATACCCCCTCTCTCTGTAAGGTCCAACAGTGTTGTCAAAAGACCAAACCAAACTGAGTACAAAAGAACAAAAGGTCAGACGTCCCTCTAAACTTTGTCACTGAAAAAGAATAGCTTTTGTAACAGAGGCTGCTGTGATGTCAACAGTCACTGAGTAAGTTGCAGAAGTCAGTAGCTGCAACTAGAGTTAAAATTCCTGGCTCCATAATCACTATGGCTTTGAACAAAAAAGAATATTTATGGAAAAGTAGGAAGGAAGAAACCCTGGCCAAAAAAAAACATATCCATGCCTGTAAAGATTTTGCAAAGCATCACTTAGATCATATTGTAAAGATCTGGAAGAACGTCTTGTGGTTGGATGAGACGAAAGTCGAACTTTCTGGCCTTTACAATAAGTGTGGCGTAAATCTAATACTGTGCATCAGCCAGACAACATCATCAAGTATGGTGGATGTAGTATCATGATATGGGGATGTTTTTCAGCAGTAGGGACTGTGATCAGGATTGATGGGAAGATGAATGCTGTTAACTACAGAAAGATTCTGGATAAAAACCTGCTAGCCTCTGCCTGGAAACTTAATCTAGGGAGGAAATTTGTCTTTCAGCAGGACAATGCTGAAAGACAAATTTCATGCACACTGCCAGAGCAGCCGTGGATTGGCTCCAGCTGAAGAAAATTGATGTCCTTGAGTGGCCCAGTCAGAGAACTGGCCTTAACCCGATCAAACATAATTGGCAAGACCTTAAGACTGCTGTCCACCACCACTCTCCAACTAAACTGGCACAGCTTGAGCTGTTTTTCAAGTAGGAATGGGCAAATCTTACTCCATCACATTGTGCAAAACTAGTAGAGACTTATCCAAAAAGACTACTGGCGTAATAGTTGCAAAAGGTGTTTGGACTGAGCACTGAGCAAAAGGGAGATGAATACTTTTGAACTGCTGACTTCTGAATTTTTAGCTTTTAGTTTTAGACTCTGCTGTGAAAAAATATAAGCATGCAATTTAGAAGTAAAACAATCAGTTAAAATTGATCAAAAATCCTTGGTTATAATACTCATTTATGTGAACAAAGGGTTGGAGGCTGAATACTTTTACAAGGCATTGTAATTACCCTGAATAATTATCGTATCCTTTGCTTCCTCATTTACTGCCTTGAATGAAATCTGATACTGTACCTCTAGAGTCCTTTGGGCTAGATAATTCCAAATATTCACTGAACCAATGAACTACACAAAGAATTTCATTTTCGTTCTATATGGTTTGCTTATTTTGACGTTGTGACTGACCCTAAACTCTTAAGTCAGGGCAGCATTCTTTCTATATCTACTTGTTGAGCCACAATAATTTTGAAAATTTCAATTGGCTATTTCTCATTCTTCTGAATTCTGGAGAATCAATTTCTCCTGATGTGACATCGTAGGAGTCAGTGCTTATATTCTCTGCTGTTCCCAATCTACATCAGGTCTCACCAATATAGAGAAGGCTGCACCAGGAGAACCAGATACAATAGCTGATGCTGACAGACTTGCAGATGAAATGTCATCTCAGCTGTAAGGACTTTTGGAGTCTTGAATAGTGGTGAGGGAGTAGGTGTAAATTTCCATTGTTAAGATTGAAAGGCCTGGTTTCACATTAAACTACATCACTTTGACACTATCTAAAATTCCATTATATTAAGATTGCTCTTTCCTAGAGAACCATTTAAAAAGGATTATTAATTATTCTTTTTCTCTTATCAGCAAACTTAGTGTAGGCTGGCCTCTCACCTGCTCCTTAACATACTGATGTGGAAATCCATGAGGAAATATAGTCCAGGAACCGGTTGTCTATGTGATTAGTACTGTTTGATTTGTTTACAGGGCTGCCTAGGATTTCTGCATTATCCATTACATGTATTTGTAATTTCCACATCTACACAACATTACTGTCACACTTCAAAGGCCTTTTACCAAGGTTTTCTGCTCTGTTGCTGCCTTTGTCCACCAAGACTGATTCTAAATCTACTCTATAATCAGCCGTCAACATCCTTTCCAAATCCTGTACTATTAACAATGCTACCCTGCTTCCTTTTCCCTTGAATGTCGAATACCCTGAAATATTTAGTTTCCACATTATTCACCCTACAATCATGTTTATGTAATGAGAATTATGTCATAACCACTTCTGTTGTTAATTCATCTACCCAGGTGTAGGTGCAGTTTACATCTCTCTATCATGCTTTAAACTGAGCCTGTCAACATTCTTTCTTTCTTTTTCAATCTTTTTTATTGAGTTTCAAATTGATAAACATAACAATGATAATGATACAAAGAGATCGGGATTACATTAATAACGGTTAACGTATACAGACACTGACTCTGAGTAACATTTAATTTAAGCCTCCCAATCTCTTAATAACAGAACATGAAAAAGATTCAAAAAAAATATTTTACCCCTACACTAAAAAAAGCAAAACAAAACAAAACAAAGACTGGGCTGCCATATTTCATCAGTTAAGATCATTATTTGTCATTAACTCCGCTCCTCTATACACAAACAAAAAGTTATTAAAAAGGATTCGGAAAAGGTCATTTTCATCATATGAAAATGTTGAATAAGTGGTCTCCAAGTTTCTTCAAATTTAACCAAAGGATCGGGGTACCACACCTAATTTTTTCCAAGTTTTAACATGTTATAGTTTGGGAAAACCATTGAAATGTAGTAGGGGAATTAGAATCTTTCCATTTAAATAAAATGGATCTTCTGGCTATTAATGCAACAAATGCAATCAAACGACAAGCTGAAGGGGATAAATGACTAAAGTCTATCATTGGTAGTCCAAAAATTGCAGTAATAGGATGAGGTTGTAAATTAATAAGCAAAACTACTGAAATAATATCAAAAATGTCTTTCCAATATTTTTCCAAAACAGGACAAGACCAGAACATATGTGTAAAGGAAGCTACCTCAGAATTACATCTGTCACAGACAGGATTTATATGACCATAAAAACGAGTTAACTTATCCTTAGACATATGGTCCCTATGAACCACCATAAATTTTATCAAAGCGTGTCTAGCACACATTGAAGAAGTGTTAACTAGTTGGAGAATTTTCTCCCATTTCTCTATGGGTAAAGATACCTGAAGTTCTCTTTCCCATTCATTCTTAGTTTTATCAGACATACCTAAACGTATGTTCGTAATTAATCATCAACAATTGCTATTAAACTCTTATGAAAGGAGTTTAAACCTAAAATATTTTCTGTAATTTCAGTTTGATGTGATATCGGAAAAGTAGGTAAAATAACCGTCATAAAGTTTCTAAACTGTAAATATCTGAAAAAATGTGATCTAGGCAAATTATATTTATTAGACAACTGTTCAAAGAACATGAGACAATTATCAATGAATAAATCATGGAAACATATTATTCCCTTTGTTTTCCATAAAAGAAAAGCTCGGTCAGTTCTGAATGGTTGGAAGAAATAATTGGATATAATAGGACTTGATAGCATAAATTTATTCAATCCAAAAAATTAACGAAATTGAAACCATATTCATTTTGTATGTTTAATTATTGGATTAATCATTTGGTTATTCAGTTTAGTAAGTGCAAAGGGAAGCAAAGACCTTAAAATAGAAGCCAATGAGAACCCCTGTACAGACTCACACTCAAGGTTCATGGACATTGAATTTCATCCAAATCTTGTGTCCAGAATTAGATTATGAGGACACTCAGTCCTCGTTTATTGTCATTTAGAAATTCATGCATTAAAAAATGATACAACGTTCCTCCAGAATGATATCACAAGAAAACACAGGACAAACCAAGACTAAAACTGACAAAACCATATAATTATAACATATAGTTACAACAGTGCAAAGCAATACCATAATTTGATATAGAGCAGACCATGGGCACGGTAAAAAAAAAAGGTCTCAAAGTCTCAATAGACTCATCATCAGACGCAGGCAGCAGAAGGGAGAAACTCTCCCTGCCATGAACCTCCCAGCGCCGTCAACTTGCCGATGCAGCACATTGGAAGCATCCGACCACAACGGACTCTGAATCCGTCCAAAAACTTTGAGCCTCCGACCAGCCCCTCTGACACAGCCTCTCTGAGCACCATCCTCTGCCAAGCACTTCAACCCCGCCCCAGCCTCCGAGCAACAAGCAAAGCTGAGAACTTGTGGCCTACTTCTCCAGAGATTCTGGACCACACAGTAGCAGCAGTTGCGAAACAGGCATTTCAGAAGTTTCACCAGATGTTCCTCCATGCTCTCACATCCGTCTCCATCAAATCAGGATTGTGCACAGCACCCTACTTCACAAATAACAGACATCACCACTGGAGTGGCTGCTGTGAGCTGCGTCACGCCGCCATCTTCGATATCAAATGTTAGATGTTGAATATTAATTGCTTAATAATAGAATCTAAAGTTCAGCAATGCCAAACCGGCATCCTTTATTGATTTCTGTAAATATTTCTTACTTAATCTAGGATTTTTTTCTGGCATATATATGAAGAAATTTTAGAATCAATAATACCAGAAAAGGATTTAGAGATGAAGATTGGTACCGCCTAAAATAGATACAGAAACTTAGGTAGAATAATCATCTTAAAAGCATTGATTCGACCAATCAATGATAGGGACAATGGGGACTATTTAGTAAGCAGTTGTTTAACATGATCAATTAAGGGTAAAAAGTTAACTAAATAGATCCTTATGCTTCTTAGTAATTTTAGCACCCAAATAAATAAAATAATCAGTAACCAGTCTAAATGGTGATTGTCTATAGATTGGAACTTGCATATTTAATGTAAAAAGATCACTCTTATAAGATTCAATTTATAACCCGAAAAACTACTAAACTGAGCAAGTAGTAATATTACTCCAGGGATGGATTTTTCTGGATTAGAGATATAACAGGTCATCTGCATATAATAATATCTTATGCATCCCATTCCCACGAATAATGCCAAATATATTGGGTGAATCACAAAGAGCGATTGCCAAGGGCTCCAAGGCAATATCAAATAGTAAAGGGCTTAAAGGACCGCCCTGTCTAGTACCTCAAAAAAGACTAAAAAAGGGGGGATCTCTGATTATTAGTAAGTACAGAAGCCAAAGGTGTATGACATATCCATTTAATCCAAGATATGAATTTTGGGCTAAAATTAAATTTCTCAAGGATGTTAAATAATTATTCCCATTCAACTATATCAAATGACTTCTTGGTTTCAAGTGAAATAACACATTCTGGAGTTTTAGATGAAGGAGTATATACAATGTTCCTCAACCTCCTAACATTAAAATACGAATAACGATTTTTAATAAATCCTGTCTGGTCGTCAGAGACAATTTGTGGCAATACATTTTCCAAACTAATTGCTAATATTTTGGAAAAAAAATTGGAGTAAACATTTAACAAGGATATAGGTCTATATGGTGCACATTCGGTGGGGTCTTTATCTTTTTTAAGAATTAAAGAAATAGATGCTTCATAAAAAGATTGTGGTAATTTACCTACAAATAAGGCATCCTTAAAAATTCTACATAACCAAGGAGAAAGTAGACTTGAAAAAGATTTTAAAAATTCTACTCTGAATCCATTCAGGCCAGGTGCTTTACCAGAATCCATCGAGGAAATTGCTTTCTTTATTTCTTATTCCGTAATAGGTGCATCTAATGTTAAACATTCATTAAGTGATAATTTCGGAATATTCAATTTTCTTAAATATTCATGGTAGAATCGTCACGAAATTCTGATTGGTATAAAGAGGTATAGAATTCTTGAAAAGATTTATTAATTTCATCGTGGTCAACCATCAAAGTACCATCCCGTTTACGAACTTTAATAATCTGATGTTTAGCTGAAGCAGCTTTCAATTGGTTGGTCAGTAATTTACCCAATTTATCACCATGTATATAAAATTAACTCTTAGTTTTATGTAATTGATTTTCAATTGGGGATGTTAATAACAAACTGTGTTGCATCTGAAGTTCAACTCTCTTTTTGTAAAGCTCCAAACTAGGAGCAGCAGAATTTTTTTTATCAATTTCTTTAATCTTATCAACTAATGTGCGTATTTCATTATTTATTTGTTTTTTCAATCCAGCAGAATATGAAATAATTTGCCCATGGATATATACTTTAAAAGTGTCCCATAATATCCCACTGGAAATTTGTTCCGTAAAATTAGTTGAGAAGAAAAAGGCAATCTGTTCTTTAATAAAGTTACCAAAATTTAAGTCCTGAAGCAGAGTAGAATTGAACTGCCATTGTCTAGCACTGAAAGATACATCAGCTAATTTGATTGATAGTTTCAGGGGTGCGTGATCAGAGACGGCAATTGCATCGTACTCACAGGCAGTAACAGACGAAACTAATTGAGAGTCAATAAAAAAGTAATCAATTCTAGAGTAATTATGATATACAAGAGAAAAGAATGAGTACTCTTTATCGTTAGGATATAAAAAGCCTCCAAACTTCTAAGATTCCAGAGTCAACTAAAAAGGAATTAATAAAAATAGCGGATTTGTTTGGAAGTACCTTACTGGGTGCAGACCTGTCCATCAAGAGATTCAGGCAACAGTTAAAATCTCTGCCTATTATCAATGTATATTCATTTAAATTAGGAAGAGATGCAAATAAATGTTTAAAGAATTCAGGATAATCAGTATTTGGTGCATAGATATTAGCCATAACAACTTTCTGGTTATAAAGTAAAGCAGTAATAAACATTCGGGTCTGAAATTGTTTCATAGTGATCAAATGAAATCGAGGAGTCTATAAAAAATAGAGACTCTTTTCACCTTATTCTGTAAATTGGAGTGAAGTTGATGCTCTTTCCAAAACCTAAAAAATCGCTGGTTATCCTCCTTCCTTACATGAGTTTCCTGGACAAAGATAATCTGAGCACTCAGTCTACGAAAAACTTTAAAAATCTTCTTCCATTTAATCGGATGATTAAAACCATTCATATTCCATGAAACAATGTTAATAATATTATCCATTGTACTTGCTAAACCATATGGTATGTAAAGGGTTAACGTTACTGCATAGGAAACTCATGAATCAGGAAGCGGGAAAAAGGTTTAAAGTGGAAACGGAAGTCACGACAATTCAGACGTACTTGTATTTTCAGATCAGCCCAGATAGAAAAAACTAAACTAAAAGTAGCCCCACCTTCCCACCCACAAAGGCCCGAAAACTGGCCATTAGACAGCCGAGAAGCTTCCTTACCCCCATCTCTCTTGAAGGCAAGTCTCCAAAATTAAAAAGAATGCAAAACACCACCCACAGTCAAAACATTGAGAAAAGAATGCCATAAAAAACACCAAACAAATGTTTAAAATAAACAGCCATTTGCAAAACATTTTGAAAGGCAAGATCTTGAAAAGTGAAACAGAGTACAATCTTATTAATATTTCACGAAAAGAATCAATCACCAAATCAGATTCTTAATTATTTTCAAAAACAAACAATTGAAAATAATAAAATAAAATAATAAAGGGAGAAAAAAAGGAACTTGAACATAAAAACATGATAAATAGCCATATTTCAAAACAAAATACAAGTATTATCAAACCAAGGGCAAAATTCTTCAAACTTTAAAAGTTCAAATCTATGAACTGGTTAATAACTTATAAACCAAATGAGTACAGACATGAGGAAACAGTAATTTTATTAGACAGCTGAGATCAAATGTTGATCCTCAAGGAATTGATGAGCATCATCCACGGATTTAAACCAGTTACGTGATTTATCAGGCAGAACAACCCTTAAGCGAGCTGGAAGTAGCAGAGCTGGTTGGAACTTTCTTTGCTAGAGCTCAGACAATACCGGTTTAAAAATTCTTTCTTACTGAAAACTTATTTGCTGTTTGCAAATAAGCATTTCTTTTGCTTATTTTCACGGCAAGCCATATTAACTTTTATTTCCAGCTTTGACTTTCTTCCTCCTGACTTTTAGGTTCTGATTCCTCCTGCTAACTCAATGAAATCCTCTCCAAAAATACTAACAGACCTCCCTGTGTGAGAATGTTAGTCCAAATGCCATTGAGGTTTAGCCTGAATGAATTTACAGGTCATGTCTGCTTTAGAATTGGCCCCAAGATCTCAGAAATGTTAAAATTAAGATTTTCATTTTGAAGTTCACAGAACTTTATTGTCACTTTAGTGTGTGTTTTATCACAAAAAAAATCAATACTGTTAGCTTGAGTGTGGTATTCTTGGTTATCTATGCAAGCCAGCACACCAAGGAATATACCCATCAAATATAGGAACTCTTCCAGCTACCGGAGAGTAATACTACTGGATGAATGACTACTGGAATGATAGGAAAAGTTTTAACTGAGCGCTTCCAGGGGAAGTTGGGGAAAGGAGTAAATGCACAGGTACATTGGGATCCAGATAGGGTGGCGAAGAACTGTGGCTTTACAATCTGCAAAATAAGAACACAAGGATATAGCACACAGATTATTCCTCATAGTTCCTCAAACCTGCCTAGTAGTTTAATACAATGATTACTGATCTGCTCAGATCTTACCTCCAGTCTACTCTGCTATCATATACAACCCTGTATTCCAATTTCTCTCCAAAATATGTCCAAATCCTATTTAAATAGTGCTGTTGCCTGCTCATCCTTCAAGGACACATAAATTCAGAAATTCAACACCCTTTGTGAAGTTCTTACACTACATATTCTTCATATATTACGACCATAGAGATCTTCTGAGACAATAGATATCTTGCAAGGCCACAGCTAGAAAAACATAGCAGGGATGTTCCTGTAATTTATTATACTAGAAGACACTAGTCTATGAATGCGTGTCCTTAGGGGAAATATTGTGATGTGGCCCTGCCTGTTTTAGAGGATCAATGGAAAAAGAGCATGGAATATCAAACACTACAGCACAGTACCAGCCTTTCAGTCACAATGTTCTGCTGGCCTTTTAACCTATTCTAAGATCAATTTAACTCATCCCTCCTACAGCACATAACCTTGTATTTTTCTATCATCCATGGGCCCGTCTAAGAGTTTCATAGATGTTGCTAATATATCTGCCTCTACCACCACCCCTGGCAGGGTGTTGCACACACCCACCACTCTTTGTTTAAAGAACTACCCTCAAATATCCCCCCTATACTTTCCTCCAAAATATACTGTAAATTGAGTTTCTTTTCTTTGAGCATGGAGACTGGGTGACCTCTATAAATGCAACGAGGAGTAAACTATGAGATGTGGTGAAGATAAGCAGAAGCAACCTGGAATGATTATGAAGCTAGGCAGTTGAATAACTGTAAACCTGACCTCAATACATTTAATGCGCTTTGATGCTGGTGGAAGCCACAAATCCTTTAGAGCACACAAAAATATATATATAGTTTGAGTGCCGATCCTTTAAGCATCATGATTTCAGGAAACACAAACTAGTTGTTCTGTGAGGAAGTAAGAGTAATTGGTTTGCAGAATAGTGTGTTTGATTATCTCTCATTGAAGAAGAATTTCACCTATTGCATCACTGTCAATGCCATTTATAGGAGCTCCATGCCAAAGGAAATCAGTAGAGCAAATAAAAATTCCACCGCAAAGTCAAAGATTGAATTTCCTGACACATGCTAAGACATCCAAAAATTATTCAAAATTGCTCCTTTTAAGGCTAAAACATTTTCAACTCCATGTTACAATTTTACTTGGAGTTATGTGAAGTTATTTTGAGGTTTTGAAGTTTGAAAAGTCACTGAACTAGACCAAACAGACATGAAAATGCAGATGCAAAATATGACCCAAAGCCACATGCATTGTCTTGAATATATATGGGATGGAAGGCATGGAAGTCATTAACACATTTATTACATGCCATTCTGGAGTGCACTGAAGCCAAAATGAAGGCTTGGAGTTGTTCTGCATTCTATCAAACAAAGTTGGGAAACTTTGATTTTTTTTTTCAGGTCTGATTGTTTTCTTATTTCCCTGATGGAGTCTATGCCCCTAGATATGCCTTCAGCCCTTTGGCTGGAGGGTATTTTTGACTTCCCTTTATATTGGCAATTTGAAAGGTTCCCAAGCATGAGCTTATTACTATATTTATTGATTATACTTGTGCCTTTGGGCATCTCACTTGACTTTGAAAGTCAGTGAAGCAAACAATTTATTACACCCTGACTACACTATAAATTGTTGCAAAATCATAACCAAAAAGAAGAGCACATTTTTTACGAGTTATAGACTAAGCATTTGCATGTTAGAAAAATAATAAGTACAACCAACCTGCTAAACTGTAATATGAACATGTTTAGGCACACTGTCTAGATACTACTCTTTATGTAGTGGTTTTCTGCAAACTATCCATATTTTCTGCTTATGTGCCTTCATTTCACAGATAGGCTATAACTAGTTTGAATAGGAGAAGGTGAACAATATTTTTAAAAGTTATGATCAAAACAAAAATAATTTCACATAATTTCTGTAGGTACTCAGTGAGGCAAGAATGAGTTGTGGAGAGAGACATTTCAGATCAGGACTATAGTATAGGGTCAAAGATATTTTATCAAAACATTTTTATGGGTTCCAATGAAAAATAATTGACCTGAAATATTAATTATGCTTTCTTTCAGCACAAATGCTAACTAAATGAGTGTTTCCTATAGTTCATGTTTGTTGTTTTTTTTTTTTTTTTTTATTTAATTATTTATAGTTTTTAAAGTCAAGCTGCCAGTCCAGCAAGAATGCAGACCAAGGTTGCGGGTTACTTTAAACTCCTTGGCTTTTCCTCAAGTAATTGGGCTTACTTTTAAATCGACTTTTCTGGTGGTAACCAAGTTAATGGCATTTAAAGAAGAGAAGAAAATATCATTTTCTGCCTCAACCTTGCTGTTTCTAAATTTCGGACAATAAGAGCCACTAGTCTCTGGAGTCAATTTTAGACACATAGATTAAGCTTTAAGATCTAATCCAGTCTTCAGACATAAAGAAGGTAACTCAAGTAGCAGACACGGGAACATAGAACTGGCCCCAAAAACACTTCCAAGAATTAGACTTAAGAGTTGGTTTATAAATGTCGATTGTATCAAGATACAGTGAAAAACCTTTGTCTGTGTCCCATTCAGACAAATCATTCCATACACAATGACAATGAGGTAGTGAAAGGAAAACAGTGCAGAATATAGTGTTACAATTACAAAGAAAGTGTAGTACAGGTCGATAAACTGCAAAGATCAAGATGAAGTAGATTAGGAGATCATCTTTTAGCAAACAACAAGTTCATTCAACAGTTTGCTAACAGTGGGTTAGAAGTTACCCTTAGAGGTTGTCAGGTCACTCGTCTGAGTGCTACTGGTATGATGTAACCCAGTACTACCTGTTGCATGGTCGGTTGGTCGGCGACTAAACTGGCTCCCCCAAAAGGCTTACCTGGTAAGGAGGGTGGCTAGACACCCTGCAGGATGAAAAACAAGATCCATTAAAGGGCTGATGAACCCTCTCATAGGGTCAACAGCCATCTAGCAAACATGTGCCATGAAGCACGGAAAGGGCATCCCTTGCATCAAAGCTTGGTCTGGCTATTCACTGCAACAGAACTTCCCCCAGCCATCTTGGACCCTACCATGCCGCTGGATCCGGGAGGGAATGTTGAGAGGGAGGGGATGGACCTGTGCAACTCCCTATTCACCTAATTCCATTCACGCACACGTTGTTCCTTTCTGAGGAGTGGGGTATCCGATATTAACTGACTGAAAGGAACCATCATCATCCTATGGGATGGATAGCCAGGGAGAGAGAGAGAGAGAAGTTGCCCTTGAACTTGATGCTTTGTTCTACCAAACTTCTATAGATCCTGCCCCATGGAAGGGATGAGAAGAGAGAGTAACAGGATGGGAGAGGTTCTTGACTACATTGGCTGCCTTCCCAGGGCGTAGGAAGTGTAGATAGAGTCAGTAGAGAAAAGGAAGGCTTGCATGATGGAATGAGCTGTGTTTACATCTCTCTGAAATTTCTTGCGGTCTTGGGCAGAGCGGTTGCCATACCAAGCTGTGATGAATCCAAATCAATTGTTTTCTGTGATGCTTCTGTGAAAGTGGTTCAGACTATAAGACCTTAAGACATAGGAGCAGAATTAGGCCATTCAGCCCAGCAAGTCTGCTCTGCCATTCCATCATGGCTGATCCCAAATCTCACTCAAACCCATACATCTGCCTTCTTGTCATAACCTTTGATGCCCTGACCAATCAGGAAGCTATCAATTTTCACTTTAAATATGCCCACAGCCTTGGCTTCCACAGCTGTCTGTGGCAAAGCATTCCACAGATTCATTACTCTCTAGCTAAAAAAATTCCTCCTTACCTTGTTCTAAGGGGCTGCCCCTCAATTTTGAGGCTGTGCCCTCTAGGTCTGGACACCCCTACCATAGGCAACATCCTCACCACATACACCTTATCCAGTCCTTTCAATGTTTGGTAGGTTTCAATGAGATCCCCCGCATTCTTCTAAATTCCAATGAGTATGGGCACAAAGTTGTCAAATGCTCCTCATATGTAAATCCTTCATTCACGGAATTATTGTTGTGAACCACCTCTGGGCTCTTTCCAATGACAACACATCCTTTCTGAGATATGGGGCCCAAAACCGTTGACAATGCTCAAAATGCCTGACCAGTGTCTTATAAGGCCTTAGAATTTTCTCCTTGTTTTTATATTCTATTCCCCTTGAAATGAATGACAACATCGTATTTGCCTTCTCTACCACTGACTCAACCTGCCAATTAACCCTTCGGGAGTCTTGCCGGAGGACTTCTTTGTAAATGAAGTCTCTTTGCACCTCTGATATTTGAATTTTCTTCCCATTTAGGTAGTCGCCTGCACTTTTTTTCCTTTTACCAAAACTCATTATCATACATTTCCCAACATTATATTCCATCTGCCACATTTTTGTCCATATTTCTAATTTGTCTACATCCTTCTGCAATCACATTGCTTCCTCAGCACTACCTAGCCCTCCAACAATCTTTTTATCATCCACAAACTTTGGCACAAAGTCATCAAGTCCATTATGTAAACAGTCCCAATAAATACTGACCCCAGAGGAACACCACTGGTCACTAGCAGCCAACCAGAAAAGGCCCTTTTTATTCCCACTCACTGCCTCCTGCCTGTCAGCCATTCTGTTATCCATGCCAGTAGATTTTCTATAATGTCATGGGACTTTATCTTGTAAACCAGCCTCATGTGTGGCACCTTATCAAATGCCTTCTGAAAATCCAAGAGAATGACATCTACTGCCTCTCCTTTGTCCACCCCGCTGGTTACTTCCTGCTTGTTAGGAGACTTGGGCCGTGCTGAACTTTGTTAGCCTTTTGAAGAATTAGAGAAGTTGATATGCCTTTTTGGCCATAGTATCCATGTGGATGGAAACATTATTAGTGATATTTACACCTGGGAACTTGAAGTTCTCAACTATCTCCAGCTCAACACTATTGATACAGACAAGGATGTTCACTCTTCCCTACTTCCTGAAGTCAATGGCCAGTTCCTTTATTTTGTGGATATGGAGGGAGAGGTTGTGTTCTTGACACCATCCTATTTAGCTCTCTACGTCCTTCTTGTATTTCTTCTTATCATTGTTTGGGATCTGGCCCATTTACACTGGTGTCATCTGCCAACTTGTAAATGGAGTAAGAGTAGAATTTGACTACACAGTCATGAGTGTATAGGGTGAAGAGTGTTTAGAGCTGAAGACACAACCTTGTGGTACACTGGAGTGAGCAGTGAGGGTAATTGTGAAGGAGGAATTACTGCTTATTCTTTTTTATAGTTGTCTGTTGGTCAGGAAGTCAAGGATCCAGTTGCAAAGGGGTGTTCAAAGCATGGGTCTTGGAATTTGGAGATGATTTTTTTGGAGTAATAGTATTAGTTCTCTGAATTTAACAAGGAGCACCCTTTCTGATATTGCCCAACCCTAAAACACTTCTTGCCATGTTTTCATCCATAAAAATTCCTACTCCATTAGTATGGGATGTTCCACAAGAATAAATTAGTGTTTTATTTCTATTCTGACATATTCCGTACGACTACACAAAAGCATTTGATAAAGTGAAGCACAATAAGTCATTCGAAATATTACAGGAAACTCTAGATCTAGATTTGAAAGACCTCCACCTAATCAGAAGTTTGTACTGGGAACAAATTACTGCTGTAAAAATAGATGGAGAAGTGAGTCAGTTTATGAAAATCAAGAGGGACATTAGACAAGGGTATGTTTTCTCCCCTGATTTGTTTAACGTGTACAGTGAAACAATATTTCAAAAAAATAAGAGACATTTTGGGAATCAAACTTGACGGTGAAAACATCAATAATTTTAGATATGCGGATGACACTGTGTTAATTGTAAGTACAGAGGAAGAACTACAAAACTTAATCGATATGGTTGTTGAAGAAAATGCAAAAATGGGTCTATCTATCAATTGCAAAAAGACAGAATGTATGGTGATATCCAAAAGAAGGAGAATCCTATCTGTAGGCTGAGAATAAATGGGGAAGACATAAAACAAGTACTGAACTTTTGCTACTTAGGAAGCTGGATGACATCAGATGGCAGGTGCGATATGGACACCGAAAGAAGAATAGAGATGGCAAAAGGCATCTTTACAAGAATGAAGGGTATACTGACCAACACTAAACTAGGCATGACAACCCACCTCAGAGTACTGAAATGTTATGTTTATCCAGTTATGCTATATGGCTCAGAATGTTGGACAATATCTAGTGACATGAGGAAACGAAATAAAGCAGCAGAGATGTGGTTTTTGAGGACGATGCAAAGAATATCATGTATGAAATGAATATCTAATGAGGATGTCATGAACAGAGCAAGCATAAAAAGAGAAATAATGTATGAGATCATGAAAAGGCAACATGACTTCATTGGACATGTGATTAGGAACGAGGAATTAGAATGCACAGTAATTATGGGAAAGATTGAAGGGAAGAAAGCAAGAGGAAGGCAAAGACAAATGATGATGGAGACAGCAGCCAGAGAACTGGAAATGAATACCAATTAATTGATCCACTTGACCCGAAACAGGAGTATGTGGGCCATGGCAGGCAAAACTCAAACTGGGCATGGCACCTGATGACGATGATGATGATGATGATGATGAATAGTATTGAAGGCCAATGTGTAGTCAATAAATATTAATCCAATGTAAGAATGTATATACTTAGATGTTTCAAAAGTCTTCTATCAAAGCATATGCATTCTCCCTTTGATTTCCACCCTTACCAATAACATGATATGTGCTTGAGCTTGATTCCATATTATTAGGTCCCCAGAGGCAATTGATTAGATTGTAGACATTTGACAGCTTGCCTCTTATAGAAATCATGTTTAACTTCCTGCTGTTGCTCGAGTGAGTCAGAGAAATAAATGTCTAGATATGCTACACTTGATATTTCATCATTCGAGACAGAAACCATAGACGGATTTAGTTCCCTGTTGACATCTGATATAAAGTTAGGGCCAAGCAGCTTAATGCCATTTTGAATGGTGAACGTGTATTTTTTTTTAAGTAGTGCCAGATTCAAGATCCATTTGTGTTCTTGTAGTGGAGAGCTTGGAGCTTTTAATGATTTCATTGTCTTACTCTTCAAACAGAGTCATGCTGCATCTCAATATTTTCCTGGGAAAAGGAACTGTTGGACATTCGTTATTCCTGTGCCTGGTGTGAATTAAGGGGAAAAAACAGTATTATCAGCACAATGATCAATTTTAATGCACTGTAGTATTTCAAATATTTGTATGCCATTAGTAAGAACTGTTTAAACAGTGACTGCTCTTCTAAAGTATTCTGTCAGTGTTAAAGCATCCAGGATGATCTGACAGAGGAAGTCATAGTTGCATATATTGAGTAATTTTTAAGTTCACAAGGAATCTACTAATATTACAGAATAGCAAATAATATTAAATTGTAACATTTTGTTTAACAGCAGCCCTTACATGCCTGACAGAAATAATAATATCCCAAAAATTCATAGTTGTGTTTTAACGTTATTAATTGTTGCAATGTAGAAGAAAATTAAACAAAAGTGATGATACTATTGTGGCTAAATGAACCACTCACATTTTCTTCCCTATTGTACAGTGTTTGGCATTTTTATACTTCTCAGAAGCATGATTCTCCTAGCAGCACAGAAGCAATCAAATAAAAGTGTGCTTATTATCAGTTACTGTTGGCTTCACTGTACTCTACTTGTGCTTTGTGAATGCTCCATTCATCAGAGTTGAATGTACACGGTCACCATGTGAACTATTGTGCTATTCAATAGTGTCATTTAATATCAGAGAATGTACACAATATACAATCCGAAATTCTTGTTCTTCACAGACATCCACAAAAACAGTAAAGTACTCCAAAGAATGAGTGACATTAAAATATTAGAACCTCAAAGCCCCCCTACTGCCCCCTCCCATGCACAAGCAGCAGTAAAGCAATGGCACTCCCCCTCGCCCACTTACTTCAGTAAAAAAAAGGATCAACACCAAACAAGCAATAGCAAAGGCCCCAAGAAAGATTATGATCAATAGTACAACAACTAATTGTTCACCTGCCAATTCGACATACCACAGAGTCTAGTGTTTGAATTTTTTTCCACCAAGTTTTCCGACTCCAGAATTCACAACAAGCTCTCCCCCTCCAGTAAGAGAAAGAGAGAGATCACAATCTGAGTACAGAGCCACCAACAGCTGACCCGCTGTTCCTGATGTTCCACTTTCTCCTGCAAAGCTTCAGTCTGTGGCATCAAGATAGAATCGGCTCATCCTCAGGACGGCAAAGCCTTAGAACTCCAAAAGCATGTTTGTCTTCTAGGCCATATTCTTGGGAGGTCTTGGGTTGGTGAACCCTGGGAGTGGGTCCCATTGCCGCAACGAATTGACTTTGAATATAGCTCTAGGTCAGGGTGTTCGATAGAAACCCATCCACCTTCAAAAGGAAAAAGAAAGACATTAAAGGTAGAAATTCCAAGAACAAAACTGTTTTGACCTCTTCATTACCCACAATGAGAAATATTGTGGTCTCCGCTACTCTTAATGTAAACGTGTGCGTATTTGTGTGAGGGGACATTCTCATTCCTGGTTATTCACCATTGTGGCAGCAGTTCCCATCACACACCTTGTTTTTGTTATATTGCATTTGTGGTGTCCAATGGTTTCTATATGGTCTAAGGGAGATTTCATGTCTTTCTCCCCCTCCCTCCATTTCTACATATCCCATTTCATTTGCGTATACACTCTTCATGATTGACTGCAAATTACCATGCTTTCTATATATATATTCCTATAGAAATTAACCCTCTGAGCTGTTTCATTCTTTGTTTATACAAAAGAATTATAATTACCCCTCAACAGCTACCATTCTATCGATTTACAATTATTTGTAAATGGACTTTTGAACCTAAGCTTAGCTTGCTTAGCAATTAAAGATTACCCAACACCCACCTTGGAATATTGGACAGTATTTCATCAGTGATGAATTAAGAATTCAGCAAACTTGAATCCTTAGAAGAGAACCATATTTTTGTAATAATCAATTAATGGAACACATATCTGTGATTTATTCATAAATTGAACCAGACATTGCAGAAAGTTTAGTATCTATTGCCTATCTTTTGTAGCCTTTGAGAAGTTCTGGGAAGACTGCTACAACCTTTCTGATGAAAGTGCTCCTGCATTATTATAGAGCAGAGAGTTCTCAGATCTTGACAACAACTGAGCTCTAGGAATTTCAAAAGAATAGAGATGTATTTCAAAGTATGGATGCTTTGTGACTGGGAGGGAACCTATAGGTGATGACATTCCCATGTTTTCCCTTTATCTCATCTTTTTGGTGATCAGGATATCAGGTTTGGAAGTTTCTATCTGGGTAACAAGATGTGCGAGGTAGGAGTGTATCTTTTGCATGGTGGAAGGGGTGCAATATGTATTTAAATGAAGTTTATGCTTTAGGACTGGTTTGAAGAGAGCTCAAGTAAGCTCACCACTGTCATTGAGGTGAAACGTGTTGCACTACTAGAGCACAAACACTACCCCACTCAGGCAACAGTGCAAGTGCTAAGGATAGCAAGAAGCAAGACCCAGGAAACAACTAGACGCTGTGCAAATGACTACTGGCTTCAACTATGCAAAAGCATTCAGTCATCATTTGACACAGGCAACATCTGTAGAGTGTACGAGGGGATCAAGAAAGCCATCCGGCCAAACCAGAGCTAGACAGCACCATTGAAAACCATAACAGGCGAGACCTTCAATGACAAAGGCAAGCAGATGGAGAGATGGGTGGAGCATTACTCTGAACTCTTCTCCAGAGAAAACAACATCTCGGACAGCGCGCTAGATGCCGTGGAATGCCTGCCTGTCATGGAGGAACTTGATGCATTGCCGACTGCGGAAGAGCTGAGTAAAGCCATCGACAGCCTGCCAACTGGGAAGGCACCAGGATTGGATGGCATTCCACCAGAGGCCATCAAATGTGCAAAGGGCATCCTGCTAAACCACCTGCATGAACTACTGTGCCAGTGCTGGACAGAGGGAGCAGTGCCGCAAGACATGAGAGACTGCAATATTGTCACCATATATAAGAACAAAGGGGACAGAAGCGACTGTAACAGCTACAGGGGAATCTCCTTGCTGAGCATCATTGGGAAGTTCTTCGCCACGTGGTCCTGAACAGACTGCAGAAAATAGTCGAAAGGGTATATCCTGAGTCTCAGTGCGGTTTCAGGTCAGAACGCTTCACAATCAACATGATCTTCTCCCTTCGACAGCTACAAGAGAAATGCAGAGAGCAAAGACAACCACTCTACGACGTTTTCATTGACCTTACGAAGGCCTTCGACTTTGTGAGCAGAGACGGCCTGTTCAAAATCCTCGCCATGAAGGGCGTTGTTCAGTTTGACGGCTCTTCTTTGGAGGCCTTCAACATCTGCAGCGGTGTGAAGCAGGGCTGTGTGCTTGCCCCCACCCTGTTTGGTATCTTCTTCGCAGTCATGCTGAAGCACACCTTTGGAACATCAACTGATGGTGTCGACCTCCACACCAGATCGGGCGGGAGGCTGTTCAGTCTGTCCCGGCTGAGGGCAAAAACCAAGGTTCATGAAGTACTCATCAGGGACATGCTGTTTGCAGACAATGTGGCACTGGCAACACACTCTGAAGAGCAACTGCAACGCCTCATGGACAGCTTCTCAAGAGCCTGCCGGGACTTCAGCTTGACCATCAGCCTGAAGAAAACCAATGTGTTGGGCCAAGGCATTGAGCACCCCCCTGCCATTACCATCAACAACTACGAGCTGGAGATAGTTCACAAGTTCACATACCTTGGCTCCACCATCACGGACAGCCTCTCCTTAGACCCCGAGATCAACAGACGATCGGACGAGCAGCCTCAACATTCGCCAGGCTGACAAAGAGAGTCTGGGAGAACAGAAAGCTGACGACGCACACCAAGGTTGCAGTCTACAGGGCCTGCATCCTCAACACACTGCTTTACGTCTGTGAGATCTGGAGCCTCTACTACAACTCTCTCTACTCTCTACTCTATCTACTCCCAACGCCATCCACCTTCACGGCCTGAGACGCATCCTGGACATAACAAGGACTGACCAAGTCACCAACAATGAGGTTCTGGTCTGTGCTCAGATACCCAGCCTCTTCACCCTGCTCCAAAAATGCCGTCTCCACCGGCTGGGCCATGTACACCGCGTGTCAGATGGGAGGATCCCGAAAGACCTGCTGTATGGGGAACTGGCCTCCGGCAAGGGAGCACAAGGGTGACCCCATCTTTGTTTTAAAGACGTTTGCAAGAGAGACATGAAGTCACTGAAAATGAATATCGAGAGGTGGGAGGACATCGCAGGCGATCGCTCTCACTGGAGGCTGGAACTATGCAGAGGTCTAAAAACAGGAGAAGAGAAGCTGAGGCTTGCTGCTGAAGAAGAGCGCACTCATCAGGAAAACAGCACCAAGACAACACTGGAGGACAGCGCCTTCAAGTGCAGTCGATGCAGCCAAGACTGTCGCTCCCGTTTGGGCCTCTACAGCCACAACAGACGCTGCTCTAACACAGACTGAAGCAAGGCTTTCCAGGTGCAGATCCATGGTCTCGTGAGACTAATGGATGCCACCACCATGTATGCTTTAGGCACAACAAGATGTGTTTGGTAAGGTAATGTGATGCAGTGAAATAACATCCAAACACCGGAACACTATCTGGATTGTTTAGCCTAAAAGAATTTCTGCCAAATTACACAAGAATTGTGACTTCTTGGCAAAGTTACTATATATTACAGTCACTGAATGTTATGCCTCTTTTAAAGAAAACAGCCTGCAATATTTTTGACATATGAATATCTTCTAATTGAAGTTGAAGTATGTAATCCTAATGCTACAATAAACAAAATGCATGTTGTTCTAATTTCCTGGCCTTAATATTAAACATACTGGATTTTTAATAATTTGGAGTCATGAGACAGTCTTATGTTGAGTTCAACACTGACTGGCAATTCCAATGATGCAACCTGTGCCAAACTGTATCAGTCTCTGTCGTTCCTTTGGATTCATTAGCTGCATTGAGTGGGGGAGCTTGCTGCAGCAGCATGTTCTCCATATCATACTACCCTGGCTTGTGTATCACGCAGATCGCTGGGATTCAACATCCATGCTCAACCCTAACCAACACAGAACCTCAAGGGGTATGAAGTGTCGCTACTCCTCCATCACTCTGTCCCAGAAGAATTTACAGAACCCCCCGAGGCTAGGGTAGAGTTCCATTCCTATGAATAATTTGGAATTACAATCACAAACCAAGTTCCCATAAGGCTGAAATGCCTGCAATCCTGCAGCCGCCGGCAAATACATCCCACTGGTCTCCACAACGCTTATTTGCATTTCTGGTCTGTACCATTCATAATCTGGGGAGGACCTGTCTATTATAATTTAAAAGACAAGGCACTGAAAAGTATCACAAAATAATAAAAAAAAATGGCATGCCATGGAAATGACTGGAAGTATTCTCAGAACTGTTTCTTGGCAAGGTTATTGAATCCAAATTCTGAAATGATAAGACCAGCAATGAAAGGCAGGAGGTGTCGAGCAACAGAGGTGAAAGTAATGATAATGTACTCTATCCTATGAAAAACTATGTACAGTATCGATAAATTTAAGATTTCAATGTGGAGAAACAATGTTTTGTTGGGAAAGCATATTTTATTTTCATTAAACACAGTAAAACTGAGTAACTGATTTATGCCTAAGACCTCTCAATCAACATAAAAAATTAAACGCTCAGAAGCTACAGTGACAGCAATACCAATTACCTTGGAACAGTGCCATATTCTTCCCTGGGACATTATTTTTATTTGACATAAATGTCAGAATCTCCCTGCACAATGCTAAGTTTAACATGTATTTTAATTATGTTTGTGCTCTGTGAAGGATTTATGCGTTTTAAGTTAGTACAATTATTGCATATTAGACTGGGAAAGAACTTAATTTATACAGTTTTTACTATCACTGTGGTGCATTAGTACTGAGGTAATTTATGTTCATTGTTCAGTGTACAGAGTCCACAAACTTCCTGCTCTTCCTCACCCCAGAGGCTTTATGTAATTGGGAATGACAGCAGATTTTTCTCCAATATTGTTTTCTAATCAAATTCAGAAGTATATTTAGAAGTTTTGTTAAGCTTCCCACAAAATATTGCCATGTTTCACCAGCGCCTTTTTGATGAGGAGAGTATACTAACTGGCACAGAAACACCAATGCTCTTGAACAAGGAAAATAGCTACAAAAACTAATGGGTACACCCAGTCCATCACAGGTAACACCTCCCCACCGCTGAGCATATCTACAAGGAGCACTGTCGCAGGAAAGCAGAATTCAGCATCAAGGACCCCCACCATCCAGACCATGCGCTCTTCTCACTTCTGTCATCGGAAAGGAGGTAGAGGAGCCTTAAGTCTCGCACCACCATTTTCAGGATCAGTTATTAACCTTCAATCAAAAGGCTCTCGAGCTAGACTGGAAAACTTCACTTACCCCTACACTGAACTGATTCCACAACCTATGAACTCACTTTTAAGGACTCTAGGATAGTAAGTACTCATTTCAGTGTTGGGGTAAATGATGTTGAGAAAACCATCATACACTCTGGAAATTCCATAGCCATCTATAGAGAACTAAATTTTTTATTCCAAATTTATTTAATTATTTGAAATAATGATTGAATTCTAATTCTTACTCTGGATCAGATTTTCGTAATTCTGGATATAAGTCCAGCAACTTAAACCATTTTGCTTCCACACTCCCTGCATTTAAAACTTATCATAGTACCACCCAATAAGGAAACAGTGCACCATATTTGGGAGCATCAAACGATATTAACCTATAATGCAGTGGGATCTGCATCCACAAATCACTGGACAGCAATTTTTTTCAAAGCGGTGCTCCCTCATATTTTTTTTGTTTATAACAGACAGCTTGAAGCTGAACACAAAGATAATTTCTGACTACTTGTATTACGTAGGAATTTGAAGAAGCAAGAAACTAACTTTTATTGAATATATTGCATTTAATTGCATGACAGTGCTGACACTTCGCAATTGTTCAACTCAGCTAGAAATGTTTTCTTTTGTACTCAATGCCTGAGGTTCTCACTTCAGTGCCCAACAATATTCAGCCAGCATCAATGGATTCTATTTGCTCTGACATTGTTTCTCCATGACCGCAATGTCCTGGTGAAAACTTTCACCATGCTTGTCACTAGCAGCACCAAGATTTGCAGAAAAGAAGATTAAATGAGAATGCAGAAAATGAATCTTTAGTGACTTTACACTTCATGGTTTTGTAGTTTTGTGCTCTGTAGTTGCCACAAAAATTTTCAACAACATCTTTGAATGCTTCTATGTGATTTTTGCTGGTCCCACTAGAAGTTCTTTGAATTGCCTGTCATTGATGACCTGTTTGATTTGTGGACCAATCAAAATGCCTTCTTTAATCTTGGCATTAGTTATTCTGACTTGAGCTGTGAATTGAAATAACAAATATAGGCAATTTTTTTAAAAAATAGTGCATGATAGGGAAATTTCACAATGATTGTTATGATCAGCAGCCTAAAATCCATAAGAAACAACTAAAAATATTCAAGCAGTAATATCATTGTTGTCTAGTGTAGTTATATATTGTATTCTATTTGTCAATCTAAAGTATAATTCGTCATCATTTGTACATTTTTTGGTAAACATTGAAGTTAAATGCTCACATTGACTTTTTTTGTAATTTGCCATCCAAAGGAAGATGCATCAATATAACATGGGTTTGTGATGGAGAGGGTGATTGTGAAGACCACTCTGATGAAGAGAACTGTGGCGCAGTTGCATGTAAACCACCATCCTATCCGTGCTCTGGAAATACATCGATTTGCCTTCTGCCAGAAAAGTTTTGCAATGGGAAAGAGGAGTGTCCAGATGGCACTGATGAGAGTCCACTTTGTGGTAGGTTCTTCAGATTTGAAATGTAGCAATGCTTGAAATTCTCAGAAGTAAAATTGCTTACCAATAATTTATGATTCTTATTATTTTTTCAATCTCTGCTTTGAGCACTAATGCAGAATGGCTTCAAACTATTCATTGAGTTGAGCATCAAGTGTGGTGCACGTATTTATAATGGCTACGAACTCAGAATAATTAGTATTTATAACTCTGAGTGTGTGTGTATACCTGAAATCAATTGGTAGGTAAATTCAAGCTGTTTCATATAATCAAAGGTCCATATTTGAAATCCAAAAATAATACTGTGCCATACATCTTGTAATAAACATTGTAATAAAAATAAGTATTTGACTACGTGAAAAGTGAAAAATGAAATGAACAGTCTCTGAAAATGGTCAATTCTATTCACCCCCAACAACTAAGATTAAATTTTCTTATCAAGAAATGGAAGATTACAATGTTTTTTGTGATACAACATAGCATGTTTACTTCCAATTTTGTGTGTGTGGTTCTTATCAATTGTTAATCTAGCATCAAGTCCAGAATTTTCACATAGCAGGAAAACATTAATCCTTAAATCTGATAATTTGCCAGCAGTAGTACTAAATTTGATATGATGATCCAATCAGCATCATGTTCAAAATGTGTGCATGGCAGGTGCCATTGAGCAGTCGAAAGAACCCATGTCCTCTCTATCATCTAATTTTGTAATTTGAAGAGATCCATAATGATGTGCAGGTTTGTTGGTCATTGATTTGGTGTTGACATTGTTGGAAAGAACTCTGGTAATTGATCTGCATGAAAGGCCATCACTCTTCAAAATCCACTGGGATTTCTGTGGTCGCAGTTGAGATTACATTTTTAAGTAATGCCTTTTTAACCACCTGAAGTTCTTAAGGGATCCGGGTGAATCGTACATTCTTCAAGGTTTCTGATGGGATTTACAAAGGATGAGGTGAAATCCTACAGGAAAATTCACAAGCAGAAGGTGGAGCAGGTGGCAGAGAAGAAGCCTGAATTAAAGAATGTGTCCATATTGGGTCTTCTGGGAACAGCAGTCCAATAAGCAACCAAGTGAGGAACACTGCCAGTCTATATAACCATATAACCATATAACAATTACAGCACGGAAACAGGCCATCTCGGCCCTTCTAGTCCGTGCTAAACGCTTACTCTCATCTAGTCCCACCGACCTGCACTCAGCCCATAACCCTCCATTCCTTTCCTGTCCATATAGCTATCCAATTTTACTTTAAATGACAATATCGAACCTGCCTCTACCACTTCTATCTCCCCTACTCTCAATGGAAAAAGCCTATCCATATCAACTCTATCTATCCCCCTCATAATTTTAAATACCTCTATCAAGTCCCCCCTCAACATTCTACGCTCCAAAGAATAAAGACCCAACTTGTTCAACCTTTCTCTGTAACTTAGGTGCTGAAACCCGGATAACATTCTAGTAAATCTTCTCTGTACTCTCTCTATTTTGTTAACATCTTTCCTATAATTCGGTGACCAGAACTGTACACAATACTCTAACTTTGGCCTCACCAATGCCTTGTACAATTTCAACATTACATCCCAACTCCTATACTCAATGCTCTGATTAATAAAGGCCAGCATACCAAAAGCTTTCCTCACCACCCTATCTACATGAGATTCTACCTTCGGGAACTATGCACCATTATTTCTAGATCCCTCTGTTCTACAGCATTCTTCAATGCCCTACCATTTACCATGTATGTCCTATTTTGATTAGTCCTACCAAAATGTAGCACCTCACATTTATCAGCATTAAACTCCATCTGCCATCTTTCAGCTCACTCTTGTAACCGGCCTAAATCTTTCTGAAAGCTTTGAAAGCCTACTTCATTATCCACAACTCCACCTATCTTAATATCATCTGCATACTTACTAATCTAATTTACCACCCCATCATCCAGATCATTAATATATATGACAAACAACATTGGACCCAGTACAGATCCCTGAGGCACACCACTAGTCACCGGCCTCCAATCTGACAAACAGTTATCCACCACTACCCTCTGGCGTCTCCCATCCAGCCACTGTTGAATCCATTTTACTTCTTCAGTATTAATACCTAACGATTGAATCTTCCTAACTAACCTTCCGTGTGGAACCTTGTCAAAGGCCTTACTGAAGCCCATGTAGACAACATCCACCGCTTTACCCTCGTCAACTTTCCTAGTAACCTCTTCAAAAAATTCAATAAAGATTTGTCAAACAGAACCTTCCACACACAAATCCACGTTGATTGTGCAGTGATAATTGTTTGAGAATCCGCGTTCTTGAATGAATTTAACTTAATTAATTTAATTCCTTGTGATTATTATTAGCTGAGTGAAGAAGGGTGCATTGCATGAAAAAATATGTGAAACCAATGATGCATTGATGGGAGAAAGGAAGAGATGATGTCTTCACTAGCTTTTACCTTCTTCCTGGGCCCATAGCTCTCAGTGGGGCAAAGGCTACTGATGACCACCCATCCACGTTGACTGTTCCTAATCAGACCCTGTCTATCCAGATAATTTAAGTTTGACTGAATGACTAGATTGATTCTCCTCCGACTGTAGCTTGCTTGTAGCTTGCTTGTCTTCATAGTAGCTCCATATTCATATCTCCTACCCTTTATCTTAATTACTAAATGATGCATGATCAGTTCATGATTGCTGATCTAGGTAGTACTACCCAGTACATTATTGATTGAATGCATCTTCAGTACTATCTTTCTTCATTATGATCTTGTCACACAGACCTGGGCTGTTAACTCTGATGCAACCTTTTGTCCGAACAAGTTCATGAAATTAGCTTATTAGTTTAATGTTCTCCTTTGAATTATAAATTGCCCTCAAAAAAGTTCTGAACTCCTTTTTTGAGCAGCAATTTTTCTTATCTCAAAAGAGTATTTGTTATTTAAACATCTGGCAATTGGCAAGCTTCACAGAGCATGCACCACCATATAATGTCAAGATCACAGAATTTGTTTTCATGATTGATCCCAATAATCCTTGATTCCCCCGTTGCCCAAAAATCTATCTCCGCCTCAAATGATTTAATGACACACCTGGCTTCAGGAAGAAGACAGTAACTGAGATTTGCCACAACCACTAGTGAGTTATTGCCTGTCTCAGTATTCTTGGAATCTGTCGGAGAATTTGGTGGATGTCATGACCCTATGAAAGCCACCCTTGAACCCAATGTGTCGTGATCATGATGGCAACACGCAGAGTTTTCATGACAGAAATATGTGCCTCTTATGTATGTTGGGTTTTGTTTCCTTGTGTTGCAATGGTGCTTGAGGCTGCAGGCTGAGGGGTACAATAAGGTTGGAATCATGAATGTTGAAAAATTGTCAAGGATTGTGGAAGATATGAAATATAGTTCTGATTCTTGTGCAGTGATAATTGTTTGACTATCTGAATTCTTGAATGAATTTAACTTAATTCACTTAATTCCTGTGATTATTATTAGCTGAGTGACGATGGGTGCATTGCATGAAAAAAATGTGTGAAACCAGTGATGCACTGATGGGAGAAAGGAAGAGATGATGTCTTCAGTAGCTTATGCCTTCTTCCTGGGCCCATAGCTCTCAGTAGGCAAAGGCTACTGATGACCATCCACCCCCATTGTCCAAAGTCGATGGTATGGTTGAAGTTCATCAGTGTTTCTGTAATTTATTGTATTCACTGTACAGGGGATTGCCAAAACAGCTACAATAGAGCCCTGTTGGCTGGCTTTACTGGTTTCCACCTCTCAGGAAGGGAACACAGGGTTGGACTTTGAGAGCTCTTCACTAGCTTTAACTCAGAGAAAAGAGAGCTACCATCAAGACAGCAATCAGCATCAGTAATATTGCAGAGGAGATGGGAGAATGTGTTTTATAGGATAATAACTCAGCTGGTGATGATGATGCAGATGCTCATATTAAGTGGATGAAGAGAGCTGGTTGGACAGACTCTAAACTAAAATTCTATATTTTACTGCCAGCAGATGGAAAGGAGAAGATTAAAACCAAACCGAGAAGTCAACAATAATGAGATTTAATTTCAAAGCAGCATCTTAAAGATGCAAATATTTCACTTGACCTAGTTTTGTACTGATGCCTTTTATCCTCTTGTCAACTACTGAACTTCTTCAGAAACACTCATTATATAAAAGAAAATCCAGCAATTTTCTGGAATCTTGAATAGACTATCCAAATGTGTAGTGGGAATAAACAAATTATGCAGCAATCTTCAAAAATGAATGGGATAAATACTTCAAAGAGAATATTTGTTTAACTGAAGGAAAGTCGCAGACTGTAGACCTAATTTGATTGCTCTGCCGAAGAATCAATATAACCATGCTGGGCCAATAAATCTTCTTTATGTTATATCATTGTGCAGTTCTGCACTTGTCACTTACCTGAATATCATTAGATTTTTCTACAATTTTGATATTAAACACAATCTGTTTTACTGAATTTCTTCCACTAGAACAGGGACTCCCAAACATTTTTATGCCATGGACCAATGCCATTAAGCAATGGTTCCTTGGATCTCAGGTTGGGAGACCCTGAATTAGAGCATTTCCTTCTCATGAATCCCCCTCAATCTAAGAGATGGATCATTTTAATCAAAATCTCCAAAAATAGAAACCATTCTGTTTTGCTTCTTTTCTAGGCAATGATATTTCTTAGATCTTTCCAATCCCTCAGTTGCAACAAAAGCTGGGAGAAATAGTAAATGTAATCCCATGTGATTAAACTGCAGCCCAAAAAGAAACAATATGACTTTTCACTCTGAGATTTCAGCTCATTCTGTTACCATCCTCTATGATTGTAGGAAACAATGTCAACTCCAAAAGATATTTAATGAAATCCCAAGTAATTGTTGGTGTTAAATCATTTGAATTCTTTCGTTCACAGATGAGTGCTCTTTGAATAATGGAGGATGCAGTCACCACTGTATCTATGTGACTGGGGAAGGGATTATGTGCTCCTGCCCTACAGGAATGCAGCTGAGCTCCGACAAGAAAACCTGCATTGTTCTTGATTATTGCAAAAAACATCTTAAGTGCAGCCAAGTGTGTGAGCAGCACAAAAAGACAATTAAGTGCTCATGTTATGAGGGATGGTTGCTGGCCCCTGATGGTTCTAGTTGCATTAGTTTAGGTAGGTCACTGCAACTTAATATTTTGCATATATTAACATTTATTTGAAACTACATCATAATCTCAGCTATGTGCTTTCTTCAATAGATCCTTTTGAGCCATACATAATTTTTTCTATCCGTCACGAGATTCGAAGGTTGGATCTTCACAAGCAGGACTATAACTTACTGGTCCCTGGCTTGAGAAATACGATAGCAATTGACTTCCATTTCAATCAGAGTTCTCTCTATTGGACCGATGTTGTGGAGGATAAAATTTACAAAGGAAAACTTTCTGAAGTTGGAGGTATAAAATTTTATTGAACTACTTTTTATATAAACTACATTCCTTTAAAATTGAGACATAACATAAACTAAAATTTGTGATTTTCTTTGGGCACAACATGTAAAACAAAATAATAAATAAGGTGAGGAGTTTTCTTGTAATTGAGTGGTGAGGATATAGAACACCTTTCAGTTTAAGATCACAGAAAAAATTCAGAGCAGCAACTTTCTGTCCTTTGGGTTTAAAATAAAAATGTGACATCGTTATCATGCTTACGTAGAAACAGAAACATTCCAAAATCCTCTGTTATTAACACTTACAAAACAAGGTCAGACCTTTACAGAACTTTATTTCTAGAAAGCAAGAGAGGTGGATCCTCAAAGGTGATCAAATATGTGTGCAATAATTGGTTGCAAATATATAAATCAGTAAACTTGGTCAAGGATTAGAGTGACACGCACAAAATGATGAAGGGATTTGGCAGCTCAGACAGCATCCACGGAGAGGAATAAAGAGTGGACATTTTGGACCACTATCCTTCTGTGAAAATTTTACTTTTTTATTTATGTAGAGAGGCAGCATGGAAAATGCCTTCTGTCCCTTTGAACCACGCTACCCTGCAACCCATTGATTTAACCCTAGCCTAATCATGGGACAATTTACAATGACCAATTAGCCTACTAACCCGTGTTGTTTTGGACTGTGGGAGGAAACTGGAGAAGCTGGAGAAGACCCATGCACACATGAGAAGGAATGTACAAACTTGCTTACAGAAGATGCAGGAATAGAACTCCTTAACTCTGATGTCCTGATCTGTAATAGCATTGCACTAACTGTTACGTTACCATGGCACCCCATGGCAACATCAACACTTTATCCCTTTCTATAGGTGCTACTTGCTGAGTTCCTTCAGCATTTCCCTGTGTTACTCTGGATTTCCAGCATCTGCAGAATTTCTTGTGGTCAAGGTCTAGGAACCCATAAGAAAGAAAGCCAGAGTGGACATAAATGAGGAGGAGAAATGGGTTTACAGCGTATAACTGAAAGAAGAGAGGGTTTTACCATGGTGTATGGAGTTACGAGACATATCTCCACCCTGTCTGTTACATTTCAACCAAGGGAGGTGTAAGGCACTCCTCTCTGCTAACCTGCAGGTCACCCTTGGGCAAGGTATAGTACCTACATAACTCCCTCTTCCCCCGATCAGGGTCACATGAAGCCATGGAAGCAGGTGGCAGATGGTCATATGAGCATCTGGTGCAGATCACAAGTCCTAGTTATGCAACCACTGACACCCCCTTGTAGAAAAATTTGCCATGAACAATCATGGTCATGGAGAGATCATGATTGCCCAGGTCATATGGCATGGCACATAATGATGATGGTGATGATGGAGTTAAGATTCAATGAAAAACATTTGTTTAGATTCACAGCTGTTTTCCTAGCTTTCAAGGATTTCTTTATTTTATATAAGATGCCAATGCAAAATGTAAGTAAAAATGTTGAGCTGTGCTGTCTGAAAAACATGAACCTTATGGAGATTGGACATTCTGTTCAAATGATACTGATTCTTTTGTTTCTCTGTAGTATCATTTCAAACACATACTGTGAGTTTTTGTTTCACTCAAACGTAAGTTTCAGTTCAAAAATAACTGTATTCCCAATTTCTGTCATGCCACTTCCTTTTTAATGATAAGAGAGTTTGAAACTGATAACAGGCCATTTTATTTTATTCACCTCCTTTGTAAACCCCAGTCAATTCAGACTGGCAAAACATCTCCTTTACAATCTCCATCAGCACAGGAGTACCACAGGGATGTTTACTTAGTCCCTTGCTCTACTCACTTTATACTTGTGACTGTGTGGCTAATTGCAAGTTTTCTGATGACACCACTGTTGTGGGCTGTATCAAAGGTGGTGATGAATCAGTATACAGGAGGAGATTGAAAACTTGGCTGAGGTGTATAATAACAACATATCACTCAATGCCCATAAGACCAAGGAACAGATTGTAGGCTTAAAGAGAGGGAAACAAGTAGCCAATGAGCCAGTAATCATTGGAGGATCAGTAACTTTAACTTCCTGGGTGTCACTATCTCAGATGACCTGTTCTGGACTCATCATATTGTGAAGAAGGCCCAACAGCACCTCTAATTCCTCAGGAGTCAGCGAAGGTTCGGGATGTCATCAAAAACATTGACAGACTTCTCTAGACGTGAGGTAGAAAGTGTGCTGACTGGCTGCATTACGACCTGGTATGGGAACACCAATGCCTTTGTGAGGAAAATCCTACAAAAGATAGTGGATTTGGCCCTGTAAATCATGGGTAAAATCCTCCCAACCATTGAGCACATCTACATGAAACACTGCAGTAGAAAAGCAGCACCCATGAGCAAAGATCCTCACCACCTAGGCTATGCTCTTTTCTTGCTGCTGCCATTAGTTAGAAGGTACAAATGCCTCAGGACTGTCATCTCCAGGTTCAAGAACAGTTACTAATCCCCAACCATCAAGCTCTTGAACAAAAGGGGATAGCAGCATTCATTTAAGGACTCTGTTATCTTGTTATTTCATGCTCGTTATTTATTGCTATTCACTTATATCTGTATTTATGCTGTTTGTTTAAAGTTTACAGTTCCTGATGTTTGCAGTTACTGTTCTATGGGTTTGCTAAGTATGCCTGCAGAAAAAAGACTCTCGGGGTTGTATGTGGTGACATGTATGTACTCTGATAATAAATTTAACTTAGAATTTTAATTTATTTATTCGAGATGCAGCACAGTAACTGGCCTTTCCATACCAACGAACCCACACTGTCAAATTATACTCATGTGACCAATTAACACGTACATCTTTGGAATGTGGGAGGAAACCAGAGCACACACAGAAAACCCACGTGGTCATGAGGATAGCAGACAAGCCCCTTGTAGGCAGTGGTGCAATTGAATCTGGCTCATTGGTGCCGTAATATCATTACATTAACCACAAAGAACAGTCTCATGAGTTCATAATGTTATATTCTGTATCTTGATGTAAGTCAGAATTGCATTTATGTTCTATATTGTAGTTCCAAAAGTACCAACTGGCTGGAGTATTTTTGGAAATATTCAGCTTCTCTCTTCTGAGGTCTAATGTTTCCACCGACGTCAAAAAGATATCTATTTTACCAGTGCCCAAGAAGTGTCAATGACTGCTATCCGGTGACATTTACATTAAAGTAATGAAATGCTAAGAGAAGTTGGTTATGGTTCAAGTCAGCTCCTTCCTCAGAGGTGACTGGGATCTGCTTCAATTTGCGTACCACCACAATGGCAGGTGCAGTTCTCTGGCTCTTCACTCTGCTCTGAACCATCTGCACTACTGGAACTCAACATTAGGCTAACGTTCTTTGGTTGCACTCAGCATTCAACATAATCATCCCATGCAAGCTCATCATTCAAGACCTGGACCTCTGTGCCTCCCTCTGCAACTGGATACTTGACCTCCTCACAGCAAAGCTCACTCAGTGAGGAAAGGTAACATCTCCTCCTTGCCGATCATCAACACAGGTACATCTCAAGATTGCATGCTTAGTTCCAAGAACTACTCTCTATGTACATATGAATGAGTGGCTAAGCACAACTCCCTTGCCACCTTCAAACTGAATGATAATGTTGCTGCTGTTGGTCACATCATAGGTGGTGATGAGTTAACTTACCAGGGCGAGATAGGTCACTTGGTTGAGAGGTGCTGCAAAAACAACTTCTAGCTCAGTGCCAGCGAAGCTAAAGAGCTGATTGTTGACTTCAGGAAGAGGAAAGAAGATGAACATGCATCATTCCACAACAGGAGGTTGGAAGTGGAGATTTAAATTCCTGAGTGTTAACATATCAGATGTTCTAGGCCCAGCACATAGATGAAATCTTAAGGAAAGTGCCACAGCATCTTTAGTTTCTTTGAAAGTTAAGAAGATTCAGCTTTTTATCAAGCACCCTTCAAAAAAAAACTTCTACAGATGAATTGTTGAAAAAATCCTGACTGATTGCACCATTGTCTGATACAGCAGTTTGAATCAGCAGGAATATATGAAGCTGCCCAGTTCATCACTTGAAAATCCCTCCCCATCATTGGTAGTATCTGAATGGGGCACTGCCTCATGAAGGCAACCTCTATCATCAAAGATCCCCACCTTCCCAGACATGCCATCTTTTTACAGCTAACTTTGTCAGGAGGTACAGAAGCCTGAAGTTCTACATCACCAGATTCAAGAACAGTTGCTTCCCTTTAACAATGCAGTTCTTAAACCAACCATCAGATCCCTAATCTAATCAGTTTATTAAAACAATGGCCAGTTTGACCATTTTACACTAAAATAGACTTCAGATCGTTTGCCCTAATTGTGCTTTTTTTTGTAAAAATTGTGTATAATTTATGTTTTGTTCTTGTGGATGCTGTATATCTGTGCTTGTCCATATGACAATAAACTCAACTTTGACTATTTCCCCCTTCTTTATTTCGTCAGCATTCTATGCAGAGAGAATAGAATACAGGCAACAGGAAGTATCACTTCACGTCGTCTAAGAACAAAAATAAAACAAAAGAATCAGTCTTTTGACAGCAATTTATATTTCAAATCATTGTGGGTTTGTCAGATAATCATTCAAAAGATAGCCAGCATTTGCAAATATGGATCTAGCTGATAAATACAGCATTAAACATCAATCCTGAGTGAAACTCTATCATGTAATTTTAAGCAATGCCCACAAAATGCTGTAGGAATTCAACAGGTCAGGCATCTATGGAGGGAATTAATGTTGATGTTTTTCACAGGAATTCTTACATAACTTATTTTTGATTTAGTTTCTTGGCCTGTATTTTTCTTTTTCTAGATTGGACTGCAGATTAAGAAGATTAAAATAATCGTGCTTACTATTAGTGAATAAGGGAGAAGTCACTGCATTAATCTAACTTTGTTGTTTATTGAATGTCTTTTTTTTTAGCTGTAAGCAGTGTTGAAGTTATTGTGCAGCATGGTCTAGACACTCCTGAAGGGTTAGCTGTCGACTGGATTGCAGGAAACATCTACTGGATAGACAGCAAAATGGAACAGATCGAAGTAGCAAAACTAGATGGGACCATGAGAACTACCCTAATTGCAGGCGACATGGTTTATCCGCGGGCCATAGCTTTGGATCCTCGATACGGGTTAGTTTACAAGCTTCATTTTACCAAAGTTAATTGTAGGGTGTCATATGTTGAGTATCTGTCATCTGAAATCAAACTTTGTTCAATTGTTTGAGTTGAAACAACTTGACAAGTAAAAAGAAATTAAAACAGAAAATGCTAAGTATGTTCCATAGGTCAAAAAAGTGAGTTAGCTATCAGTGCGACCAGTGTTATTTGACATGTTTGGCATTTTCTGTATTTACTTTAGCTTTAAAGCAACCGTATATGGCTTCTTTATAAATATGAAATGAACAAATTCTATATAGATTCCTTTTCTATATAAATATATGTACCATATACGGTAATGTATGTGCCTTTTGGTATCTTAAAATGTGACATCTGCTGTGTTTACATAACTGATGTGTGCAAAAATGATCCACATTGGCATGACATGTAGAAAGACATTATTTAATTGAGATTACATTGGAAACTGTTAAAATGCAACATGCCTTTTTTCCCTTGTGTGTGATTTTATTGTGAAAAATATGCAACTGGCAATTAAGAAGAGAAGTGGTATGTTACTTCATTGCAAGTGGAATAGCACACAAGAATAAGGATGCCTTCCAATTAAACAGGACTTTGGTGAGGCTATACCTGGAAGGATGTGTGTAGTTTTGGTATCCTTACTGAAGAGATGATGTACTTGTCATAAACTGATTGCAACAAATGTTCACCAGACTGATCAAAATCAGAATCAGGTTTATTATCACTGACATATATCATAAATTTTATTGTTAATTTGGCGAGATGGATGGGAAAGAAAGTGATAGGGCTTAGGATCGGGCAGTTGGTATACAAGTAGATGCAATGTGTGGAGAGACTGTATGTGAGCAAGGGCAGACATATAATAGGGCAAAATTGCAGTCAATGGGATGAGTTGAAGTGTAACATTGGGGCAAAATCAAAAAGGGTGATGAATACAGGACTAAATATGTTACATCTGAATGCATGTAGTATACAGCAGAAAGTAGCTGATCTTGTAGCACTGTTAGAGATTGGTAGATATAATGTGGGCATCACTGAGTTGTAGCTGAGAGAAGATCATTGGAGGTTAACATCCAAGGATACATTTGCATCAATAGGACAGGCAGGTAGGCAGAGGGGTGGAAATGATCTGTTGGTTACAATAAAAATCAAATCCTTAGAAAGAGGTGACATAGCAACGGAAGATGTAGAAGATGTAGAATACTTGTGAGTAAATTTAAGAAATTACAGGAGTAAAAAGACCCTGATGGGAGTTATATACAGGCATCCAAACAGGAGCCAGGATGTGGGCTACAAATTATAATGGGAAACAGAGCATCTATGTTAGAAGGGCATTGTTACAAATAGATAAGGGGGATTTCAATACGCAGGTAGACTGGGAAAATCAGGTTGGTACAGGATCCTAAGAGAAAGGATTTGTAGAGTGCCAATGAGCATTTTGGAACAACTTGTTGTTAAACCCACAAGGGGAAAGGCTATTCTGGATTGGGTGTTGTGTAATGAACCAGATTTGATGAGGGAGTTTAAGGAAAAGGAATCCTTAAGAAACAGCGATTATTATATGATGGAGTTCACCCTGCAGTTTGAGAGGAAGAAGATAAAGTTAGATGTTTCAGCATTAAAGTGGAGCAAAGAGAATTATAGAGGCATGAGAGAAAGGATGGCTAAAGTTAATTGAAAGGGGACACTAGCAGGCATGATGGTAGAACAGAAATGGGTAAAGTTTCTGGGGGCAATTCAGATGGCAGAGAATAAATACAGTACAACCCAAAGATAAAGAAGTATTCTAAAGGAGGATGAGGCTACCATGGCTAACATGGAAAGTCAAAGACAGCATAAAAGGAAAATAGAAGACATATAATATGACAAAACTTAGTGGGAAATTAGAGGATTGGTGAGTTTTTAAAAACCAACAGAAAACAACTAAAAAAATCATAAAGAGAAAAGATGAAATATGAAGGGAAGCTAACCAATAATATCAAAGAGGATACCAAAAGATTTTCCAGAAATATGAAGAGTAAAAGAGAGACAAGAGTAGATATTGGACCATTGGAGAATGGTGCTGGAGAGGTAGAAATAGGGGACAAAGAAATTGAGGATGAACATGATAAGTATTTTGCACAGTCATCACTGTGGAAGACATTAGAAGTATGCTAGAAGTTCGAGTGTGTCTAGAGGAAGAAGTGAGTGCAGTTGCTATTATTAAGGAGAAGATGGTTAGGAAACTGAAAGGTTTGAAAGTAGATAAGTCACCTGGAACAAATGCACCAGGGTTCAGAAAGAGGTAGATGATGAGATTGTGAAGCCATTGGTAGTGATCTTTCAAGAATCACAAAACTCTGGAACGTTTCCAGAGAACTGTAAAATTGCAAATGTCACTCCAGTCTTCTAGAAGGAAGGGGGACAGAAGAAAGGTAAGTACAAGCCAGTTAGCCTGACCTCAGTTGTAGGGAAGACGTTGGTCCATTATTAAGGATGAGTGTTCTGGGTACTTCAAAGCACATGACAACATAAGCCAAGGTTAGCATGGTTTCCTTAAGAGGAAATCTTCCCTGACAAATTATTGGAATTCTTTAAGGAAATAACAAGGAGAATAGACAAAAGAGAATCTGTGGATGGTGTTTATTTGGATTTTCAGAAGGCCTTTGACAGGGTACTGCATATGAGGATGCTTAACAAGATAGAGACCATGGTATTACAGGAAAGATCATAGCATGGATAGAAGACTAGCTGACTGGTAGGAGGCAAAGAGATAAAATGAAGCAGATCTTTTCTAATTGGCTGCCAGTGACTAGTGGTGAACTGCAGGAGTCAGTGTTGGGACCAATTCTTTTCACACTATGTTTCAATGATTTGGATGAGAGAATTGATGGCTTTGTAGCTAAGTTTGACGATGGTATCAAGATAGTTGGAGGGGCAGATGGTGTTACAGAACCAGGGAATTTGCAAAAGGACTTAGATAGATTGGGAGAATGGGCAAAGAAGTGGCAGATGGAATATAATATAAGGAAATGTATGGTCATGCACCTTGATAGAAGGAATAAAGGCATAGACTATTTTCTGAACAGAAAGAAAATACAGAAATTAGAAGTGCAAATAGATTTGGTAATCTTTGTGCAGGATTCCTTAAAGGTTAACTTGCAGGATGAGTGATTGCTTAGGAAAGCAAATGCAATGTTAGCATTCATTTCAAGAGAATTACAATATAAGAGCAAGGATATAATATTGTGTCTTTATAAGACATTGGTCTAACTGCACTTGGACTATTGTGAGCACCTTTGGACCCCTTATCTAAGAAAAGATATGCTGGTTTTGGAGAGGGTCCAGAGGAGGTTCACGAGAATGATTCCAGGAATGGAAAGGTTAATGTGTGAGAGGCGATGGATGGCTCTGCGTCTATACTTGCGAGAGTTATATTGGAATAAGCCGGGAATCTCATTTAAATATATGGAATATTGAAAAGTTTGGAAAGAGTGGATGTGGAGAAGATGTTTCCATTAGTGGAAGAATCTAGGACGAGTGGACAAAGCTTCAGAATAGAAAGATGTCCATTTAGAACTGAGATGAGGAGGAATTTCTTTAGCCAAATGGTGTTGAATCTGCAGAATTCAATTGCACAGACTTCTGTGAAGAACAACTAATTAAATGTACTTAAGGCAGAGGTTGACAGGTTCTTGATCAATCAGGATGTCAAAGATTATGGTCAGAATCATAGGAGGCAGTAGAATTAGGTTGAGAATAAATCAGCTATGCTGGAATGGTGGAGCAGACTCGATGGGCTGAATAACCTAATTCTGTTTCCATGTCTTTTGGCAGGGGATCCCAGTCTGAGGACAATGGACTCCTTGGTTAATGGGCAATGCTCCATGGCAAAAAAAAAAGTTGGGAACTCCTGTCTTATGATCTTGTGGCAGCAGTACAGTGCAAACCAAAGTACTTACACGTTACAATCAATACATAGTGCAAAAGAGGAACAATAAGATGGTGTTCATAGGTTCATGGACCCCTCAGAAATTTGATAGCAGCTGGGAGGAAGCTGTTCATAATATATTGATTGTGGGTCTTCAGGCTCCTGTACCTTCTCGCTGGTGGTAGAAAGGAGAAGAGGGTATGTACCAGATGGTGAGGATTCTTGATGATGGATGTCTCTGTTTTGAGACACCAGTTGTTACTGCTTTCCCTGATGGGGAGGGTTGTGCCTAGAGTAAAGGCACAAGAGAATGATGACTTTTTGTATGCAGCTCTTCAAGAATTTCTATTTATAACTACTGCAGCCAAAATCTGTGTCCACAGGCTGATTTCTCAGATGTCAGGACAGCTACATGAGTAGAGATGGGAAGGTATTTTATTGAAACTTATAAATGTCTTATGGGTTAGATCTACTAAATGCAGCACAGTTGTTTCCAAAACACTATCTAAAGTTTCCAGGTGACTCGATCCAGATGGTGGACTGGGACTTTTGTATGGAAAGTGATAACACCCAAAAGGAATAATCGATGGTGAAGCGAGCACTGAGATAAGGAAATTTTTTTTTTCATTTCAAGGGATGTGAATCCATGACCTTTGCTTCTACAGCAGTAGCAGAGTCCAATAGCTGAGTATGATAAAGGAGGAGACAGAGTTTGAAATACAAGAAAGCTTTATGTGGGTGGCCGCATGAGGGAAAAATATAGTATTGAAATGGATAATCAGCCAACACCTTATTGATTGATGAAGAGGGCTTGAAGAACTGAATTGCCCACACTTACTTTTGTTTCCCATTTCTATACTTTCTTTTACATCAAACATAAAAACAGCAACAACAACATTTTTTTCATCTTTTAGGAAAGTGGATTATTTTCATTAGTGCTATGGCCAAACAGCTATTTTTCACATCGTTTACTTTGCTCTTAGCAAGATGCTATTCACTGATATGGACATTTTATTCTTTTCTTTCCCCCTTTCTGGCAGCATCATGTCCAAAATAAAACTCTCAATCTGTCATGCAATCATCCAGTAGTGTCACCTTGTAAACATTGGAACACTTGAAAATAATTAAATCTTCCTCTAAATCCATAACTTGAGTATTCAGTACCCACTTCAATAAACAACAGATTTACTCACATGAACTTGTGTGACAATACAAAATGCCAGGCTACAGAAAAACTTCTGAAGAATTTAGGAAACATTCTCTGTAATTCTAGCAAGATTTGTCCACTTATCATTAAGCTTTGCTATATATGCAGTTTTGTTCGGAATAAAAGTGCAAGATTAAAATATGAGATAATGCTGTTTTCCCCTGAAATATAATTGTTAGTAAAGATCAACTAAATTAAAAAATATGTTTTTGCTGATAGATTTTTCATTGAGTGCTTAACTCACCGGAGACAGAGCTTCATGACCCTTGCATTACCAATCTCCATTCTCCTTCTTATGAATGTTACAGGGAGATCTTCCCTTAGGAAAATCTTTTCAAGGAATCTATGTAATAATGCATTGAAATTCTAACAGCTTCTACTCTCATTGCTGCTTTCTTTGTGTACACAATGAATGATAACCTTTCCATAGAGAAACACTTTCTTTAAGCATGAATAAATTGTAGAAGTGTTTGAGTTGATAACTTGCTTAAAACATTAAATTATCTCTCACGCACGGAGCAAAATAAAAAAAAGATTAGTATTTGTAAGTTATTGCTTTTAGCAGGAAATGAATAAAATGGAAGAAATAAATGTTTTAAAGATTACTTTAAAAAGTCCATAGAGAAATAAAAAGTATATGAATAAAATAATCTGTTTACTCAAATTGCTTTTGAATTTTTGAATAACTTGTTTTAGACTTCTTCTTCATGTGCTTTGCGCGTTACACACTTGGGAGATCATGGCTTTCCACATCGAACGATCCCACGCAGCATCAATGATATCTCGCACACTTAGGTCTGTTAGTTCTTTCACAGTGTCCATATATTTTCTTCTTTGCCTTCCTCTTCCGCATTTCCCAGGCATACGGCCTTGTAATGTAAGGCATTCTATTTCTCCCTTTCTTATGACATGGCCCGGGAATTTAAGTTTCCTCTCATTTAATGTTCTCATTAGAGATCTTTCTGTATGGGCACGTTGGAGTACTGTCTCATTAGTTACCTTATCTCTATATGATATTTTCAGCATTCTTCTAAGAAACCACATTTCTGTTGCTTCTAAGTTTCTTTGGAGTTCTGGTGTTATAGTCCATGTTTCGGAAGCATACAACAAGATTGACCAGATGTAATATTTTAGTAGCCTAAGCCTTGATATAGAGATGTGTCTCTTGGTAAAAATGGGTTTCATTTTTTGGAAGTTAGTTTTGGCAATGGCAATTCTTCTTTTTATTTCTACTTTACTTTGTTTTAGACTAATAGTGATAAAACTGCTTAAATAATCTGATAGATAATAACTATAATCTTTGAAGATGAAAAGTAGAAGGAAGTAGAAATTGTATACTTTTATGTTTTTTAATGAGAATTGAAAAACAACCATGCCATATTTCTTCAAATCCAAGGCATACATTTAAAAATATGTAAGAAAAAAACAATAATGACTTGGCACTTGAGATATCCTAAATGGTAAGAGAAGTCCATGTGTATTGCTTTGGATTTCCAGCATCTGTAGATTTTCTCATGTTAAGGATGTGATTAAGCTAGACAGGGTACAAAATTCAAAGTAATTATACATTATACAACTTGATTTCAAAGTACGTATACATTATACAACTTCAATTTGTCTTCTTACAGGCAGCTACAAAGCAAAGAAACTCAAAAGAACCCATTAAAATAAAAGATCATCAAACTCCCAGTGTGCAGAGTAAAAAAAAACAAATCATGCAAACAATAAAATCAAGTAAAGAACATTCAGAACTGAAGTCCACAAAGAAAGTCCCCCCACAGACACACAGTTCAGCGCTAAGTCGAGTAGATGTCCTGACCTTAGGTTCACCAACGATGTTGTTCGGATTGGGAAGCTTGAGTCATAAGCAGAGGATGTTTTCAATAGTGGGAGAGTCTAGGACCAAAGGGTGTAGACTTAGAATAGAAAGGACTTCCCTTTAGAACAGTGATAAGGAGGAACTTATTTACTCAGAAGGTGGTGAGTCTGTGTGATTCATTGCCACAGACAGCTGCAGTGGCCAAGTCACTGGACATATTTAAAGTGGAGGTTTATCAATTTTTGTTTGGTAAGGTCATCAAAGATTACAGGGAAAAGACAGGAGAATGGGGTTGAGGGGAAATGATCAAATGGCAGATGGGCCGAAATGTCTAATTTTGCTTCTATGTCTTTTGGTCATATGGTCTTATGAAGAGGTTGGAGAGATTGGATCTTATTTCTCTGGAAAAAGGGGAGCTGAGGGCTTACCTGAAGTTGGAAAAATTCAGTGTTTGGGTAACACACTCCCACTGTGTTTCTTTCCCACTTCCACCAGTCCACCAGGTCTCTCTCTCTGTGTTCACCATTTCTATTCTTCATTCTCATTACCAGGACTCATCACCCTCCTCTACATTGTTCTACTTGCCTAGAACACACAAATCAATCTACCTGCGTATGTGATCCCTTGGTTCATCTTTCCTATCTCATTCCTCTCCTGTTTCCATCTGATCATTGTCCTTCCCTATCTATTTCCACCTATTGTCTACCAGCCACTGCTTCTACCTCCTCCCCTCTTCCAAACACACTCCATCTTCAATTTTTTATGTATCGATCTGTCACCTCTGTCTCTGTCCTGATAAATTTGAAATAATAGCTGATGTGATTTTTGATGGATATAAATATATTTTCATATTGTAGGGAATTGTAAACATTTTTAACCAGTTCATTAGCTTGAAGTTAATATAATCAGCAGATCTGAGATTATTACAGAAAAGCAGTGGCAAAGTAATTGATCAGCCTTGAGCCCGTTGATTGATAAAGCATGTTCTAGAATTAGATAACTTATTTCTACTTCTGTTTATAGAATATAAGATCAATTAATCTTCTTAGACAGTCCCTTGGGATTGCTCATTCCTGTCCTGTTCCTCTCCTGTATTGCTAGTTGGCTGTCTGATTTTGTAGGTTCTGAGGTAACCGATGAGACACTAAGTGAACCATAGTCTAGAATTCAGGCAGGTGCCTGTCAGGGAGAGTGGGAGGGCAGTTTGGTAGATAGTACATTCACCCCATCTTCCACTGACACAGGATTTCTACGTGCTCCCGATTCATGTTGGCTTGGGTGAAACAATGGCACAACTTGTAGAGTTATGATGATATTGGGTTTGCTCACCACAAATTTCTAAATTAAAATGCAGACCTTAAACAGCCGTGAGTACTCTCACTAAAGGAGATTATGCAATAACTACTCAATCATCAAAAACTAGTTATTCTCCATGCCAGGTTTAGCTGCCAATAACCACAATTAGAGTGGTGGGTCCCCTCTCCTACCAAAGAGAAGATACTTCCAACTAACAAAGTAGCTTAAAACACAGTTCATTTATCTTTGGTGATATATGGTTAAATCTGCACAATCATAAAGGACATTGACAACTCACAGAGGATTTCTATCGTATCTTGAATCATGGAATCATTATCTTGAATCTTGAAACATCAGAAAAGTTTTCCAAATTACAAACCATTTCTTAAACTTAAACCATTAAGCACAATACAAAGCATTTCCTAGATCTAAAGTAATTCTTAAGCATAAGACATTAAGCACAAATGACAAAAGTTTTCTAAAACTCACTTAAATTCCTATAAGCTATACAGACATTTTCTCAAGTTGCAAACAAACAGGTTGTCTGTCACAGAAACCAAATTTGAAAGAATGTATTCTAGGTCACCCATTGTTTCTTTCACGACTTCTTCTTGATGTTTTTACCCCATTTCTAATAAGCCTGAACTGCTCTCTACATTTATAGCATTTTTCTCCTACTTAGATGACTTCACAAGCACATGACATTTCCTCAGATATCCTTTTATCACAAACAGTTGAAAAACACTTAGATTATGAAGACACACAGTCCTCTTTTATTATCATTTAGTAATGCATGCATTAAGAAATGATACAATATTTCCTCCGGTGTGATACAGGTTTCACCTGCCATCCAAAGGTAGAGCATTCCTATGAAATGGTTCATAAGCCGAAATGTTGGCTTAAAGCGAAGCAGAAATTACCATTTATTTATATGGGAAAATTTTGTGGGCGTTCGCAGACCCAAAAATAACCTACCAAATCATGCCAAATAACACATAAAACCTAAAATAACAGTAACAGATAGTAAAAGCAGGAATAATATGATAAATACACAGCCTATATAAAGTAGAAATACTTTTCCACAATCATTGCCGGCACTGCTCGCGGAGGCAAAAATCTCACGCAAGCGCTGTTGGCAAAAACACTCTCTCCAGTAACCTTTAAGCTATGAAGCTGCCAAATCATACCAAATAACACGTAAAAATACACAGCCTATATAAAGTAGAAATAATGTATGTACAGTGTAGTATTACTAACTGGAATTGGGAAGACAGCACAGAGCACACTGATGATGGTGTGTTAGACAGAGTCGCCGAAGCTTGGGTAGTGCAGTGGCCCCCACTCTCCAGGCTGCCGACCGACACATTGCAGCGAAGCATCCAGGGGTCCAGCGGTAGCTGGAAGGAACACAGCACGTCTTTAAGAAAAAAATCGCAATAAACATGCTAATTAATTATGTGCCGCCCGAAACGTAATTGTCAGCCCAGATCAGTGCCGATTGCCGATTGCCGATTGCATCACCTCTGATCTGGGCCAACACTTACGTGTCAGGTGGCACCTAATTAATTAGCATGTTTATTTCAGCTTTTTTCTTAAAGATGTGCTGTGTGCCTCCCAGCTACCACTGCATTCTCCGCAAATTGGTATCCGTCCGCGGCCTGGGGGTTGGGGTGGTGGGACACTGGGGTGTCATCTCATCGTCGTCTGTTTCTATTAGAGCAGGCGGCTCATCTTCTCCTATGACTGCCTGCCTCGATGTCGAAGGTCGAAGTTCGTCATCTGCTGTGGCTGATGTGGAAAGCTTGCTTGACTGCTGAGCCTCGCGCATTTTTCTATCATACAGTTCTTTGTAAGCACTCAAACCATCCTGCAAATATCCCCTAAACCTACTTACCCTTTCAAAATTAAAGTCGTACTTTATCATTGCAGCGAAAATCTCACACAGTTGCTAAACGTTCATTTCGCTACTGCATTCGGTTTTGATTGTTATCCTTTCCTCTTCCAATTGCATCAGCTCTTCATGTATCGGTTCTAGTTCATGGGATGCCAAAACCTCTTCAACATCATCTTCGTCAGCTTCCACAAGCCAAACTCACGCTGTCCTTACTTCGTTCACCACGATTAAAATGCTTAATTATGTCTAGTTTACACTAAGTGTAACAACCTTGCGAGCTCTTTCAGGCTTTTCCAATACCTCAGATCCCATCTTGCAAACAGCTGCTGACAGGCACGTGTTAAAGCAATGCTGTTCCGAATCCGGGGGAGAGCGGCTGCTCGGGGCGCGCACTGTCCTTTATCGCGCGCTGATTTTTTTCGTAGCAGTGAAAACACCTTGTGTTAGCGAGAACAGGGTACTAATGTAGGTCTTTCATAACAGTGAGGTTTCGTAAAGCAAACATTCGAAAAGCGGGGGACACCTGTATCACAAAACACAGGACAGACCAAGACTGAAAAAAACTAACAAAACCACATAATTATAACATATAATTACAACAGTGCAACAATACCATAACTTGATGAAGAAGCCCATGAGCACAGTAAAAGTTCAAAGTCTCTCAAATTTCCCACATCTCACGCAGACGGGAAAAGGAAGAAAAACTCTCCCTGCCATACCCGACCACGATCCGACTCTGAGTTATCCGAAAACATCGAGCTGTGATCAGCTCTCCGACACCAAGTACTGAGTGCCATCTCTATCCGAACAATTCGACCTCCATCTTGGTCGCCAACAGCAGGCAAAGCTGGGGATTTTGAGGCCTTCCCTCCGAAAGATTCCCGACGATGCAGTAACGACAGCAGCGAACGAGCGTTTCAGAAATTTTTCCAGCTGTTCCTCTGTGCTTTCACATCCGTTTCCATCAAATCAGAATTATCCATGGCCCCTATTTAATGGATACAATATCATTTTTCACCGGATGGCTGCACACAGGTGGCGCGCTCTCCTCCTATGTTTTGAAAACGTAGTTCTTAGCTAGCTGCCATTAATGCTGTGAAGCTAACATCTTTGAACACGGACTTCTTAACTATAGCACATCAGTTATTGATATGTTGAATTATTTTATCCATCTGTTCTACAAGCTTCCTTCAACTAAGCAATTTAACACCTTATCTGTTTGATACAAGTTATTGTTTTATACTCTACTCCTGAGCAATTGTAAAGCAGATGCAGTGATTAGCATCTTTCTTCTCAAAGATAGAGCATCTTTGATAAACAAAGCTGCTTTGTAAAGCTATGTTTTAGCTTGAAACTGATCAATGCTTTCTATTTACATTTTAAGGACTGAAGACTGAAGTCCATTTTATGATTAGAAACTAAACACACTGTTAGTTGGAAGTTTACTTACATCTGCTTTTGATCTTACAAATGACACCTGCTATTTAGAAAGCACGCTTAGCAAAAAAAATCAAGTGAATATCCATCACAGAGTATCTATTTCACAGTGACAGAAACATGGGTTCAGACCTCTAGTGGTACCTGTTTGGAATTTACATGTTCTCTCTTGGGAGGGTTTCACCTAGGCTTTCTTCAATATCCCAAAGATGCACAGATTTGTTAGTTAGTTGACAACTTTAAGATGTTGTATTTGTATGGGTGACCGCTTTAAGATGCCCTGTATGTGTGAGTGATAAAATTTGGGGTCTTGATGAGAATGTAGAGAAAAGAAAGAAAATTAGGATTTAGAATAAGTGTAAATGGATGGTTGATGGTTGGGGCAGATGCGGTTGTCCTCCTTCACTTCAACAAGAAAAGCCCTAGCTCACTCAATCTTTCCCTATAAGACATGCTGTCTACTCCAGGCAGTATCCTAGTAAATATCTGCGCTCTCGCCAATGTTTTCACATTGAGGTGACCTGAACTGAACATAATCAAGTGTGATTTAACCAGAGTCGTATAGAACTGTAACATTTGCTGGCAGCTCTTGAACTCATTAATCTGAGTACTGCAGGCCAACAAGCCATACACCTTCTAAACCATTCTATCAACGTTCACAACAAAGATTCCTTGCTGTATCTCTGTATGACTATAGATCATCTTAACTTTCCAGCAAATTTGGAAGGCTTTGTAGGCACAATATGCACTTAAGGAGAGGGGGGTTAAGTTCAAAGGGGATGTGAGGAGCAAGTTTTTTTTAACAGAGTGTCTGGAGCGTGCTGTTTGAGGTGGTTGTAGAGGCTGATACATTATGTTTGAAAAATTTAAAAGATTTCAGATAGGCAGATGAATATGAGGAAAATAGAACAATATGGACATTGTGTAGGCAGAAGGTGTAGGTTTAATTCGCCATTTGATTACGAATTTACTTGTTTCCTTTGCTGTTCCTGTGCTGTACAATTCCATGTTCTAATATTGCTGTTATCTTTCCACTGCATGAGGTGCCTGTTTTAGGTAGTTTGGAAGCATACAAGTGAGGTGGGATCCCTGAGAGCTTAGGCTCCAGGTACTTTTTATCTCAATTGACAACGGGGCATTTTGAAGCATTGAAGGAAACTGTAGGTTTTATCATTGATGTCTACCTTCACTGAGACATAGCTACCGAGATCTGTGGAGTGGTTCATGTGTTCCAGAGTCTTTGAATGAGTACGTGCCATCAAAGAGCAGTGTGGTACAGTGATGCTGATATTGAGTGACAGGCCAATCCTCATGTTGCTGTTTTTCAGTTGTTAAGTCAAATCCGAACTCTTTGTGACCTCATGGATTTTTCCATAAGGTTTTCTTGGCAAATTACTGGAGTGGGTTGCCATTTCCTTCTCCAGTGGATCATATTTAGTCTAACCTGTCTGTCATGACCCATCCATCGTGAGTAGCTCTACATGGTATAGCTCACAGCATCACTGAGATAGACAGGTTCCCTCACGACAGCAAGGTAACGGTCCATGAGGAGGTCCATCCTCATATGTCCATGAGACCATAAAAGATAGAAGCATAATTAGGCCATTCAGCCCTTCAAGTTTGCTCTGTTATTTTACCATGGCTGAACAATTTTCTCACTCAATTCATTCTCCTTTCAATAAGCTATCAGCAAGCTATCAAATTCCACTTTAAATACACCCAATGATGGCCGGCTGGTGGCGCAATGACATCAGCACTGGACTCTGGAATGGAGGTTCCCGGGTTTGAACCCAGCCGGGTCCACTCCTGAGTACGTTTTCCATCCGTGCCGGGTTGAGTGTCGAGATCGCAACTCGACCTCGTAAAATAGAATAGTACAGCACATTACAGGCCCTTCGGCCCACAATGTTGTGCTGACCCTCAAACCCTGCCTCCCATATAAGCCCCCATCTTAAATTCCTCCATATACCTGTCTAGTAGTCTCTTAATCTTCACTAGTGTATCTGCCTCCACCACTGACTCAGGCAGTGCATTCCATGCACCAACCACTCTCTGAGTAAAAAACCTTCCTCTAATATCCCCCTTGAACTTCCCATGCCTTACCTTAAAGCCATGTCCTCTTGTATTGAGCAGTGGTGCCCTGGGGAAGAGGCGCTGGCTATCCACTCTATTTATTCCTCTTATTATCTTGTACACCTCAATCATGTCTCCTCTCATCCTCCTTCTCTCCAAACAGCAAAGCCCTGAAGGGAGCTAGGGAAAAATACTACAAAATGTCTGTGTGAGGAGTGGCGCGCCACACAGTCTCTCTCTCTCACTCTGTGCCTTGTAAAGGCATGAAAAAGACCGTCCCGCCAACATCGCACACGCATGGACGCACATGCATGCACTCGCCAAAAGAAAAAAAATACACCCAATGACCTGGCCTCCATTGCTGCCTGTGGCAACAAATTCCACAGATTTGCCACTCTCTGAAAAAAGAAATTCCTCCTTATCTCAGTTCTAAATTGACATCCCTCTATTCAGAGTTTGGGTCCTCTGGTCCTAAACTCACCCACTATAGGAATCATCCTCTCCACATCCACTCTACCTGGGTTTTTCAACATTTCATATGTTTGAATAAGAGCACCCCCACCCCCCGTCTAAATTCCAGCAGGTACAGTCCCCAGAACCATCAAATGCTCCTCATATGGTAACCCTTTCAATCCTGGAATCATTCTTGTGAACCTCCTCTGAACCTTCTCCAATGCCAGCATATCCTTTCTTAGATAAGGGGCCCAAAACTACTCACAACACTCCACATAAGTCCTCAGCAGTGCCTTCTAAATCCTCAGCATTACATCCTTGCTTTTATATTCTAGTCCTCTAGATATGAATGGTAAAATTTCATTTATCATCCTCACTACTGACTCAATATAGACATTATCCTTTCAAGAATCCTGCACAAGGACTCCCAAATCCCTTTGCTCATCAGATGTTTGAATTTTCTGCCATTTAGAAAATAGCCCATGTTCTTCTTCCTTTTCCCACAGTGCATACACTTTCCAATACTATATTTCATCCGCCACTTCTTTGCCCATTCTCCTAATTGGTCTAAGTCATTCTGTAGCCTCCCTGCCTTCCCAACACTACCTGCCTCTCTACCTTTCTTTGTATCATCTGCAAACTTGGGCACAAAACCTTCAATTCCATCATCCAAGTTATTGACATTCAAGATAAAAAGAAGCTGTCTCAACATTGACCCCTGTGGAACACCACTTGTCACCAGTAGCCAACCAGAAAAGACTCCCGTTATTTCCATGCTTTGCTTCCTGCCAACTAGCCAATGCTCTATCCATGCTAGAAACTTTCCTGTAATATCTTGTTATGCAACCTCACATGCAGTATCATGCAAAAGGTCTGCTGAAAATCAAAGCACACAATATCCACTGATTCTGCTTTGTCTATCCTGCCTATTATTTCCTCAAAGAATCCCAAAACATTTGTCAGGCACAATTCTCCCTTAAAGAAACCATGCTGACTATGGTCAATTTCATCATGTGCCTCCCAGTACCCTGAGACCTCATCCTTAATGATGAACTCCAACATCGTCTCAACCACTGAAGTTAGGCTAATTTGCCTATAATCTTCTTCCTCTGCCACCCTCCCTTCTTGAACAGTGGAGAGGCATTTGCGCTTTTCTTGTCCTCCGGAACCATGGCAGAATCTAGTGATTCTTGAAAGATCATTAACAATGCCTGCACAATCTCCCCAGTCACCACTTTCAGAACTCTAGGGTGAGCTCCATTTGATCTGGGTGGCTTATCCAGCTTCAGACCTTTCAACTTCCCCTCCCTCACAATAACAATTGCACTCATGTTTGCCCCCTGACACACTCAAACTTCTTGCATACTGTTAGTGTCTTCCACAGTGAAGACTATGCAAAATATTTATTTAATTGTTCACAATGTCCTTGTCCCTCATTACTACTTCTCCAGCATCATTTTCCAGTGGTCTGAAATCTACTCTCACCTCTCTTTTACTCTTTATAGCTTGAAATAACTTTTTGCATCCTCTTCGATATTTTTGGTTATTTTACCTTCATATTTCAATTTTATCCCTCCTGTGGCTTTTTAAATTGCCTTCTGTTGGTTTTTAAAAGCTTCCCAATCCTCTAACTTCCCACTGATTTTTGCTCTATTATATGCCCTCTTTTTTGCTTTTACATAGTTTTAAACTTTTCATGTCAGCTACAGTTGCATCTTCCTGCCTTTAGAGTATTTCCTCATCTTTGGTATGTATCTACCCTGAGCCTTCTGAGTTGCTCCCAAAAACTCCAGCCCATTGCTGTTCTGCCATCATCTATACTAGTGTCATCTTCCAATCAACTTTGGCCAGCTCCTCTCTCACGTCTCTGCAATTCCCTTTACTCCACTATCATACCGATACATCTGACTTTAGCTTCTCCCTACCGGTGACCCCTATTTCCATCCAGGAGGTCAGTGTGGACATGGTGGAGGATTACAGATACCTGGGGATACGAATTGACAATAAACTGGACTGGTCAGAGAACACTGAGGCTGTCTACAAGAAGGGTCAGAGCCGTCTCTATTTCCTGAGGAGAGTGAGGTCCTTTAACATCTGCCGGACGATGCTGAGGATGTTCTACGAGTCTGTGGTGGCTCGTGCTATCATGTTTGCTGTTGTGTGCTGGGGCAGCAAGCTGAGGGTAGCAGACACCAACAGAATCAACAAACTCATTCGTAAGGCCAGTGATGTTGTGGGGATGGAACTGGACTCTCTCACGGTGGTATCTGAAAGGAGGATGCTGTCTAAGTTGCATGCCATCTTGGTCAATGTCTCCCATCCACTACATAATGTACTGAGTGGGCACAGGAGTACATTCAGCCAGAGACTCATTCCACCGAGATGCAACACAGAGCGTCATAGGAAGTCATTCCTGCTTGTGGCCATCAAACTTAACAACTCCTCCCTTGGAGGGTCAGACACCCTGAGCCAATAGGCTGGTCCTGGACTTATTTCATAACTTACTGGCATAATTTACATATTACTATTTAACTATTTATGGTTTTATTAGTATTTATTATTTATGGTGCAACTGTAATGAAAACCTATTTTCCCCGACATCAATAAAGTATGACTATGACTATGACTAAATTGCAGGATGAGGTCTTTCAAATTATGATCTCTCTCTCCTATGGATTCCTTTACTTTAAGCTCCCTAATTAAATCCAGAACATTACACAACACCCAATCCGGAAAAGCCTTTCATCTGGTGGGCTCAACCACAAGCTACTCTAAAGAACCATCTTGTTGGCACTCTGCAAATTCTCCCTTTTGAGATCTAGCACCAACCTAATTTTCCCAGTCTATCTACATACTGAAATCCACCATAACTATTGTAACATTGCTCTTATGACATGTGCTTTCTGTCTCCCATTGTAATTTGTAGCCCACATCCTTATTACTGTTCAGAGGCCTTTATATAACTCTCATCAGGATCTTTTTACTCTTGCATTTTCTGAACTCTACACATAAAGATTCTACATCTTTTGATCCTATGTCACTTCTTTCCAAAGATTTGATTTCGTTTTTTACCAACAGAGCCACCCCACCCCTTCTGCTTACCTGCCTGTCCTTCTAATATAATGTGGATCCTTGGATGTTAAGCTCCCAACAATGATCTTTTTTCAGCCAAGACTCAGTGATGCCCACGACTTCATACCTACCAATCTCTAGCTGCACTTGTTTTGTAGTTATCTTCAACATACCTTGTTTTGGTTTTTCATCTTCTTGTCTACCCTCAATGCCTTTCTCTTTAACGGTAACACTTTATTCTGCATTGTGTTATTGTTCTCCCTTGTGCTACTTCAATCCACTGACATGCTGAAATGATCTGTATGAAAGGTATGGTTATTTACTGTACCTCAGTGCATGCAAAAATAAGTTAATTTACCAGTTTTATGTCAGCCCCCAAAAATATCCAAAGCCAAATCTTGTTAGCATAAGACCATAAGACTGTAAGACATAGGAGCAGAATTAGGTCATTCACCCCATTAATACTACTCACCATTTGACCTTCACTGATATATTTCTCCTATCAACATCATTCTTCTGCCTTCTTCCCATAACTTTAGGCACCCTTGCTAATTAAGAACGCACTTTAATTAGTCCCAATGACTTGGCTTCACTGCTGTCTTAGGCAATGAATTCCACCGGATTCACCATTTTCTGGTTACAGAAATTTATTCTCATCTCTGTTCTAAATGGACATCCTTCTATTCTGAGGCTGTGTCAATTGGTCCTATATTCTCCTACTAATGGAAGCACCTTCTTCACATCCACTCTATCTGGGCTTTTTAATATTCCATACGCTTCAATGAGATCCCCCACATTCTTCAAAATTTCAGTGAGTATAGGCCCAGAGCCATCAGATGCTCCTCATATGTTAAACTTTTCACTCTCGGGATCATTCTCGCAAACCTGCTCTGGGCACTCTCCAATCCCAGCACATCTTTTCTTTGACATTGTTCACAAAACTGCATACAATCCTCCAAGTGAGGTCAGCCCAATGCTTTATAAAGTCTTAGCATAACATTCTGGCTTTTATATTCTAGCCACATAGTAAAAGATCACCATGGTTAAACATTTCTGTCCACAAACTCAAGAGATCATGCAGACTAGCTGAGAGAAAATGGAGGAAAATTGGATTAGAAGTCCACTGTAATATTTTCAAGAAAAAAACTAGCCTCCTTAAATACTGCTATACATTCTGCAAGAAGAGCCCATTTTTCCAAGATTTTTTGCAGAGAATATTTTTTTGCAATTATAAACTGACTGTTGAATCCTGCCAAACCTATAGTGTCCTCAGCCAAGCATCTGCCACAAAATGTGAGGAATTTGCAATATTTTTTATCAAGGAAATTACTTCCGTTAATGAGAGAATAGCTACAGATACCAGTAACCTCTAGACAAAACCTCATAAAAAGATGACAAACATGTGAAAACGTAGAAGTATTTCAGATTGAAAACTCTATAAGATTGCAACAAGCAGTAAACCATCTAATTGCTGTCTTGACTCTGTCCCTACCACACTTTTTAAAGATTCTTTTAACAGTGTTTTCAATTCTGTTATGAAGATTCTTAACACATCCATGGAAACTGGATTTTTTTACAGATGCCTTCAAAACTGCAACTACCAAACTTTGATAGTGAGGTGCTAGCTAACTATAGGCCTACATCAAATCTTCCCTTGCTGGGTCATTTTCAACCCACTCATCAACTTTCTGAATTAGAACAATATTCTAGATGAATTTCATCAGGTTTTAGAGCAAACCAGAAACAGCTATTACCAAAATTGTCAGCGACCTTAGATTCAGAACTGATGCCAACAAGGTCTTAGTTCTAAATCCTCTAGGTATGATATATCTTTGACACACTTGACCACAACATTCTCCTACATTGCCTTGAGAACTGGGTTGGCCTCTCTGGTAGTGCCCTTAATTAGTTTTGTTCATATATCTTAGAAAAATGTTTTTGTTTGTCTTGGAGATCTATTTCCTAAGAGATACAATGTACCTTTTGCTGTTGCTCAGGGAAGTTGTCTTTGACCCTGACTCTTCTGCTTATACATACATGCTCGTCATCATCAGAGGGCATAAACTTGATTCCCACAGTTATGCAGATGACAGTTGAGCCTGATGATGATAACACCCTATCTTCTCTGATTTCTGGTATACCTGCCATAAACAAATAGATGATAAATAACTTCCTAAAAACAAATGAAGATAAAACTGAAATACTTATGTTGGTCTCAATGCCAAAAGAGATAAATTTCTTGATTAACTTAGGAACATGGCTCCCTTTGCAACCTCAGAATTAACTAGCCTGGGTGTTATCCTTGATTAAGATTTGAATTTTAAATGCCACATAAATAAAGTGATCAGACCAGCATTTCTACACTTAAGAAAGATTGCAAAGATGTGTTTATTTCTATCATGTAATGATGCTGAAAGCTATTTCACTTGCTTATATTGAATAGACTAGATTAGTGGAATGCACTTTTTACTGGCCTTCCAAGGGAGTCTATTGACAAATTTCAACTCATGCAGAACACTTCTGCTAACACAATCCAGGATGAGGGAGCATATCACTCCCATACTAGTTACTTAGCATTGGCTTCCCGTATCCTTTAGAATTGATTTTAAAGTTTTTTTTCTATTTGTTTTTAAAGCTCTTAATGGTCTGAGACTGGAGTACATCACAGAATCATTTTTGTAGTACACTCCTGCTCACGCTCAGGTCTTCTTCCACCAGTTTCTTAAATTTAAACTATTTTCCTCAAAAGATTAATGTCAGGTCACCATTTTTTAACTATGCTCCTAAACTGTGGAATTTAATACCTAAAACCTTAAGGGATGCAGATTCAGTTGACAGTTGCCAAATCAAAACTTATTTACTTAACAGTGCTTTTAACTAACATTATTTTATCTTTTAGTTTCATATTTATTTTCATGTTTTTACTTTTATCCCATCGTAAAGCATTTTGAACTACATCATTTGTCTGAAAGTGCTAGATAAATAAAGTTAATATTATTAAGCAACACACATCAAAGTTGCTGGTGAACGCAGCAGGCCAGGCAGCATCTGTAGGAAGAGGTGCAGTCGATGTTTCAGGCTGAGACCCTTCGTCAGGACTGAAGGAAGAGTGAGTAAGGGGTGAGTCAAAGTGTGGTCGAAAAGTAGAAGAGCCGAAGAAATTACAGATGGGGAGCAGTGAGAGATGGTTTCACTGAACTCCCGTCGAAGAGAGGATCTAAACTTCTTCGGTGTAGGCATCACCGGAAGAGGCTTCGCAGTAGTGAATTTAAACGCAAACAACAGGAATTCTGCAGATGCTGGAAATTCAAGCAACACTCATCAAAGTTGCTGGTGAACTCAGCAGGCCAGGCAGCATCTGTAGGAAGAGGTGCAGTCGACGTTTCAGGCCGAGACCCTTCGTCAGGACTAACTGAAGGAAGAGTGAGTAAGGGCAGATATTAATATTGTTAATATTGCTATTGTTATTGTTATTCTCAAAAAGCATACTAACATTGCATTGGACTTCCTTACTACTGACACAATCTGTAAGTTAACCTTCAGGGAATCTTGCACTAGGGTTCCCAAGTTCCTTTGCAATTCTGATTTGTGAATTTGCTCCCCATTTAGAAAATAGTTTACATCTTTATATCTTCAACCAAAGTGCACATCATACACTTTGTTACACTGTATCCCATCTGCCACTTTACTGCCTATTTTCCCTACTGTGCAAATCCTACTGCAAACTCCTTGCTTCCTCAACACTGCCTGCCCCTCCATCTTATTTATATTGTTTGCAGTCTTGGCCATTAAGCTAGCAGATCTCTCATTCAGAGCACTGACATATAAAATGAAAAGAAACTGATTCCTGCAGAACATTACTAATCACTGGCAGCCAACTAGAAAAACATCCCACCTTTATTCCTACACTGCTTTCTGCCCGTCAGCAAATCTTCTATCCATGCCAGTATCTTTCTTGTAATACCATGGGCTCTTATCTTCTGAAGCATCTTCATGTGCGGCACCTTGTCAAAGGCCTTCTGAAAATCCAAGTAAATAATGTCCACTGGCTCTCCTTTGTCTATCCTGCCCATTATTTCCTCAAAGGATTTCAACAGATCTCTACAGAAATCGAGTAAGTTATAGAAAATGATGAATATAATTAAGAAAAGTCAACACTATTTTGGAATCAAATTTACATTTGCCCAATTTAATGATGCTTTCTAGTAGTGAACACTGGGCTTGGTCGCAACTGGTTGATTTCTATAAAGCATTTGATAAGATAGCTGTGCTAATGATTACCACAGAGAATAAAAGATTGTAGTGTAAGAGGTAATGTTTTAGCTTGAATCGACTATGGGCAGCCAATAGGAAACAGTGTAGACATAAATGTATCTTCTTCTGGTTGCCATAGTATAATGAATGGCATGTAACAAAGATCAGCACTGGATCCTTAATGTTTAACAATTCATGTCAATGAATTGGATAAAGGCTCCAAAATATGGTTGTTCAATTGTTGATTATACACAGATGTATTTGGAATTAATTTGTGGTGTGGACATAATGGGTCTACAAAAGAATACAACTAAGTTAAGCGGGCAAAGAGTTAACCGAGTATTGTCCACGGAGGCTGAAATAAAGGAAAAAATGTGTGATACCACTACATGCTATCTATGAAAATACTGGAAGTCTTTTTGAGAGACAAGAGGAATGGAAAAGTAATGAATGCAGTTAGATATACTGCTGATGTCAGAATGCTGATCCAAATCAGAAGACCAGTACACAAGAATAAGGAGGTTTTCTTCAATTAAGCAGGACAGTATTGACTGCTTTGCATAGGATAGGTTTTTCTATTTAAATAAAGTTTTAAATATGTTGGAAGAACTAGACTAATATGTACATGACATCAGCAAGCTGTCCTCAGAGCAAAACCTTAGCTTGTATCTGTTGAAATTCAGAACAGTAGTTTGATTGAAATAAGATTGTGAGAGTCTTAACATAGTGCACGTGGAGAAGATGTTTTTGCATAAGAGAACTTAGAACTAGGGGGTAACAATTTAGGATAAGGAGCACTGATTTAAGGCAGATATAATACAATTTTTTTCCTCTGAGTGTTATGCACCTTTGAAGCCATCTTGACGGAAGCTGAAACAGAATAGATTATGGAAGGGGAAAGAATTTTATAAACAAAGAGAAAGGTTACTGTGGTTTGTACCACTGTCACATAAAAAAAAATTCACGACATATGTCAGTGATAATAAACCTGATTGTGATTCTGATTCTGAGATGAACCATGAGTTTATTAAGTGGAAGAGCAGGTTTAAAAGGCCAGGCGGTTTAATTCTCCTCTTAATTCATATGCTTATATTTCATATTTCTTATCTTTAGACATTAAAAGCAACATGTTAGCATTATAAACTAGCTCATTCGTTTATTGGCTGCAACACAATAACAAAGTAATTCAGCTGAGATTTAATACAGCTAATTATTCAGAACTAAGCACATGCCTTGATTAATTGATCAGGTGTGTGTTTTACCACTTCTCCTCACAAAGTTTAAAATTCTGCATCCTGATAAATACTAAATTAAACCATGAAGATTTCTATCAGATGATGAGACAATGTCAAAGTCAGTTATCATCTACAGAATGCAATAAGCAATCATTCAGATATAGATCACTTCTCTAGACCTGTCAAAATAAATTTGGGAACATTTCAGTGCACTTTTAAAAATTGTCAGTAATGCATTATTCAGTTTTGGTCTGCAATGTGCCAGGCATTATCCTATAGTTAAGGGTTTAATGAAGTAAGTGGTTTGCAGGGCTCTGTCATTGTTGCTTGGCAACTGGCGACAAGTTGTGTAGAAGCAATGCATTTACTCCTTTCTCCCTCACTGAGAGAAATCTCCTTCTGCACAGCACTATTTGTACACGTGAGATTGGCTAATGTTGGCGAATACTGTTTGAAAGTATTAGGGGTTTATTAAAAAGGCTTCTTTGTGATTTTAAAACAATATTGGAAATAATAAGTGAAATAACAAATCCTTGTAGAAAATCCCTAAAAGCAAAAAGAAGCAATATAGCTCTCTATCAACAATCAATCAATTGATCTTCCCAAACAGGCAGATTTTTATTTCATCACATAGCAGATATAAAACAGCAATTATAAAATTTGAAATTCATAAATGTTGACATCATCTGTCTTTATTTTCCTCCTTTATTGCAGAATATAGTTTTTCTTTTGTCAAAATTGCTGGCAAAATGAAAAAGAAATTGCTTAATTCGACAAGGAAGGGCAGCAATAAACCATTAATACAGAGGAATATCAAATATTGCTTCCCTATTTTTTACCTGAAAGAAAAATGTCAGTTAAGAGCATTGCAGCTGAGAGATTTTTCATGTTTTTTAATTGCTCTACTGGAGAGCTGAAGTTCAGTGAAGATCTTTTGTGCGTACTCAGCACCCAAAATATCGCATAGGGAGAACTGTTAAAATCTTGGACTTCCGCATAGGCTATTTCTCCACTTTCTGCTGACCTGTGACAGGTGGAGCCATGGTGTGTAGGGCAGCTGGTTGGAGGGGTTATTCAGGAGAAAGAGAATAGCAAGCTGTGAGGAAGACTGGGATAAAAACTGTGAAACCTGCTGCTGTGTCAAGTTGGAAAGGAGACGATTGTGGGTCTGACAAGTGTAAAGTAGGTTACAGGGAAGGGGGAGATGACTAGGCAAGGATGGGTGAGAATGGCAGGGAAGGAGAATAAAAATGGTTGAGGGAAAAAACTGAAGGAGCAGAGTAAAAACCGGTGGCTTATAGCCAGGGCAAAAGTAAAGGAGCCGTGGAAGATAGAACCTGAGAAGAATGGTCTGGGTGAGGTGTATGGAAACAGTGAAACTAGACATAAGCATATGATAGTAACTTGTCTGAAGGAAAATGAAATCATCCTTACAGATTCTTCACTGTTGGAGTGCCTGCCAGGGGATCAAGTTGGAAGGGGTCCTTTACATTAATTCTCTAGTTAACACCTGCATCTGTTGTTGAGACTCTCAGCTGACTTCATTTCACTTGCACAATGATGCCTGTGCTGATGTATGGATTATCAGAAACAGACATTGTATCTAATCTCAATTTGGGATGCGTTTTCAGATAAAAATTTCAATGTGTGACACATAGAAAGTTATACCATGCAGTAATTAACACATTTGATTTATATAACTTTACCTCATTAACTAGAAAGCAACAATTTTAAAATATGGAAATCATATTGCTGAATGATTAAGGATACCACATGCATCTAAGACTGATCTGCTTTAATTTAACCATAGCAATTTGAACGGTGCTATTACCAGCCTCAATATAAGCGTAAATTGGTTTATTATTATTTGTCCCAAGTTACAGTGAAGAACTCACTGCAGAGCGAGTATAACGCTTTACTCATTTTATACTTCTGACTGTGAGGCTAAGTACAGCTGCAATGCATATTTAAGTTTGCTGACAACACCATTTTTTGTTGGCTGAATCAAAGGTGGTGACAAATTGACTTATAGGTGAGAGACTGAAAATCTGGTTAAACAGTACCACAGCAACAACCTCTTACTCAATGTCAACAAAATGAAAGAGCTGATTATTGACTACAGGACGAAGAAAGCAGAGGTCCACGAGCCAGTCCACAATAGGGCATCACTTGTGGAAAGGGCTCATAACTTTGAATTCTTGAGTGTTCTCATATCAGAGAATCTGTCCTGGTCAATCATATAAGTATCATTTCAAAGAGGGCGCAGCAGCACCTCTACCTTCTTAGAAGTTTGCATAAATTTGGCATGTTATCTAAAACTTTGGAATACTTCTACATATGCACAGTGGAGAGCATCTTGACTGATTTCATCATGGCCTGGTATGGAAACACCGATGCCTAAGAATGGAAAAAGTTCACAAAATGTGGTGAATACGACCCAGTCCATCCCAGGAAAAGCCCTCCTCAACATTGAGCACATCTCAAAGGAACACTGCCACAAGAAGGCAGCATCCATCATCAAGGATCCCCACCATTCAGGCCACCATTCAGATATTTACACCTATGTTTGCACCCAGTGAAACCGCTGTATCCAACCATGCCACTATCTTACCAGAAGAACCACAAGTTTCAGAAGCAGTTATCACCTTCAACCATTAGGCTCCTGAACCAGTGTGGATAACTTCACACTCAACTAATTCCACAACCTATGGAGTCACTTTCAAGGACTCTACAACTCATGTTGTTGCTGTTATTTACTTACTTTATTTACACAGATAGTCTTCCTTAGCATGCTGGTTGTTTATCTGTCTTTGTGCATAGTTTTCATAGATTCTATTGTACTTCTATGTTCTACTTTGAATGCCTGCAAGAAGATGAATGCCATGGTGACATTTAAATATTTTGATAATAAGTTTACTTTGAACTTCAAAAAACTTGGCCTGCCACCTTTTAATACAGATTCATTACAACAGTGCTTTGAAGTAGTACGAGGTAACACGGTAACAGTGTACAGAATAAAGTGTTACAGAGAAAGTGCACTGCAGGTAGATAGTAAGGTATTGTTTTAAGTCATTTTAAGCATTAGTAAATGAGAAATTACATGATTTACAAAAATTGAAAGCGCATATACTGAATTGTGAAAAATTTTACCTTTTTTTGTTAGAATCCTGTTTTGGACTGACTGGGATTCTAGCTTTCCACGAATTGAGGCGGCTTCCATGAGCGGAGCAGGAAGGAAAGCCATTTACGAAGCTTTGGGGACTGGCGGATGGCTTAATGGGTTGACAGTGGATTATCTTGAGAACAGAATCATCTGGATTGATGCTATGTATGACTTTGATCTTTAAAATATTTTGAACTTAATTCTGAGATATAGAGCCATGGAGTTACAGATTTGAGCAGCACAAAAACAGGCCCCTTATCCAAACTTGTTTATGCTGTCTAAGGAGCTGACCTGAGCTAGTCCCTTTGCCTGTGTTAGGCACATGTCCCTGTAAAGGCTTCCGATTCATGTTTAAATGCTTTTTTAAGAATTGCAATATACTTGCCTCTACTGGTTCCTTTACAAACTCATTCCAAATACCCACCAACTTCTGGGTGAAAAAAACTTGCCCCTCAGATCCCTATTAAATCTTTCCCCTGTTACCTCAAACTTTAAACCTACACTCTCCTAGTTTTGACTCCTGAGGGAAGAAATGGCTATGACCATGCACCTTTTTGAGGTCCATCAAAATATTATAAACATCTAAACATTCACTTGTCTCTCCTTACAACTCAGGCTGTCCAGTGCTGACAAGATCCTCACCCTCTCCCCCTAAATCACTTCTTTAGCAGAATTGCGCATAATCCTCCAAATACAGTGTCATCAAGGTCTTGTACAATTGTAACATGACATCCCAACTCCGGTAATCAATGCCCTGACTGATGATGTGTCTTGTGACTTCCTTACCACCCTGTCTACTGCCTCTATCTGCCATTCCTTTGATCACATTCCCAACTGATCTAGATCCTGATAACATTAGATAACATTCTTCTCTGTCCACTTTACTACCAATTTTGGTGTCATTTGCAAATGTATTTATCATGCCAACTGCATGAATATATATGACAAACAACAGGGGATCCAGCAGCAATCTGTGTGGCACATCACTAAGCACAGCACTTCAATCTGAAAAGCTCTCCTGAAAAATATCTGAAAAATAAAAAAATATTATTTTTTTCTTTAAATGTTTGTACATCCCAACAATTGCTTTGACTTCTTTTGAAGAACATTTTTAAAATTCCATTAAATATAGAAGCAGAGTTTTTCTTGTTGATCTGCAACAAGAAATGGTTTGAACATGTTTAATTGCAAAATAAATGGAAATTAACCCCACACTTTAGATTTCATTCTTTGTCTTTTCATATATTCCAACAACTCTTTTTGCAAGCAGTGTTCCCCACTGAAATAATTCCATGCACAAAATATCTTGTGATATTGCGGCTTCTAAAGAATAGATCAGGGTTTCTTAATGCCACCTAAAAGATTTGAATTCTGGGTGGTTCCACTGGGCTGTCACCTTGGCTGAAATAGTGGATTCCTTGTATTCTGGTGAATGTTTCTTTTCAATGATAATGGAATTCTTCAGTTTCATAATCCTATAATTTTCTATGACTCTCCAAATAGCTCTCCCTACTCTAACCTTCCAGAACTTAATCATAGCATCCCAGCACACATTCTCAGCTGTAAGTAGCTCCACACTCACACTATTCATGTGTTCCAACTCCTCACTAGCTCTTTGTGCTTCAGCATACTGATTTTGCAATTTGCAAACATATTTCCAAATCTCATGGGCTTGCTCCACTCTATTTCTGAG